>NC_092589.1:2800000-3170000 GCF_047663525.1 Anas platyrhynchos
GGGCTTGCAATGCTACCAAACATCAGGCTGCAGACACCGGCAGGAAGGTAAAGCTCTGGCTTTCACCACATCCCCACCAATGCTCACAGAAAGCCACCACAGACAGCCCACAGCTCACACGGGAGGACAGAGAGACTTGAAGCCCCAGGAGAAATTACGACGACTAAACAACTTTTTACCCCCCAAAAAATATTTACTTTTGGAGAGGGAGAAGGGACCAGAGCACCCCCCCAGAGATGGTATCAGAATACTGATCTCAGAAAGCTTCTGCCTGTGTCAGACCACAACAGCACAGTTACAGGGACACTTATCTGATGAGGAACTTGAGAAAAAGGACAGAAGGCCAAGTTTAGACAACAGCTCTACACGAAGCTTTATTTTTCCCAATAAGATAGTCTTGTATAGTTTATTGGTGAGGCACGCTGGAATGCAGCTGACCTCAGTTACACTGAGTTACACTACACTACAAAGGAAAATAACAAAATAAGAAAGGTTTATGTTAGTTCTACCAGAAAAATAACGCTCTTGTTGAGCCAAGCTACAACTACATGAGCAGCAGTTAACAGTGTAGGGGCAGGCTTTCTCTAGATGCAATATAGCCTTTGCTAGGATGTACTTTTCAGGGAGAGTTCACTCAGGAGAGGAAAAAAAAATACACTAATCCCCTCCCCAAACTCCCAAAATAGGAGGACTCCCCTATGTGCAGCCCTTTATGCGTCTGTGAATTCAAGAAACCGAATTTGCAGGAGATGGGGCAGCCAGGTAACAGTCAGGAGCACTGGTACAGATCAACAGTACTGCCATTCTCCCAGTCAACAGGTGTCACCACTGAGCTATCTCAGGTTGCCCCTTTTTCCTCCCCCAGCTAAGAGCTAGTCAGTCCTCATTCCTGCAGACAAACCTGGCTGTGAAGTTCAAACTCGTCTTAGCACAGGGGTGCTAGCTGTCTCCCACACCTGGGGAGGATGCATGTGGTGATCCTCATAAACAGGGCAGGGAGGACACAGCTAGTGTCCTTCTGTCTTGTTCTGATCTGTGCCATCAGGGTCACTTTCCACATCAGGAAATCAACTGCAGGACTCCCTCCAGCGAGAACCAAGCCATTAAGTCCTGTGCATCTCTGCTGGCAGACCCTGCATTTTATTGCAGTCCTCTTATTCTCTCTCCCACTTTCATACTAATATATCATTTATTGAAAAACTATTCAAAGGTTGAAAAAAAAAAAAAAAAAAGGAAAGAAAGAAAAAAGGAAAAAAAGGGAAACTAATCTCCAGAAAAAATGAGGAAGCACCTTGTGAATTCTCATGTCAGCTTGTCTAGATGCAAACTAGGAAAACCCCTCTGCAATTTTGGAAACACTACTTTCATCTCTTTTCTGAGGAGCCCTGGTAATGCACAGGAAGACACACAGTCATAATTAATATCCATATTTTAGGCAACTTCACTGGCTTAACAGAACTAACACGTACGTTTATCACTCAACACTGGTAAATCACACTTTAGAAGATTTTATCTTCTGATCAGACTCAGCAATCACAAGTTTTCTTCTGCTGAGCACACAGGTCAGCTCTTTCACCAAGGCATACAACTCAACAGAGCACACTCCCAGGGAGTACCATGCCTGAGCTGGGAGCCACGCTCCCCCTGCCCCACCGCAGAGGCATGGAGGGCATCAGAAGTCAGTTTCTCATCTGGGATCTGTGAGTGGTACGGGTAAGCGCAGACTTGTAACCACCTCAGGAGTCTCTGAGCAAGGGATGGAGAAGAAAATGGTATGATGATGTAGAGGTGTGTGGCAACCCACTCATGAAAGTCTAACCAAACACACCTTAAGGAATAACTCCAGATAGCAAAAGCTAGATCAGCCCTGTCTTTTCTGATCTTTCCCCTTCCACCAGTGAGAAAACAGCACAAGAAAGATAATGTCTGATGCCATCTAAATATTCAGAAACACGGAAAGCAGAGAACAAAAAACGTCATGTCAATCCTTGAAAAACACTTTCTGAAAACTTCACCCCAAAAACAAGTGAGGACTCAACACAATCTTTGTCACCTTTGAAATCAAGAGAACATCATCACTGATTTCAGTAGATTTTAGACTAGCCCTGAGATGTACTTACAGGGTGATAGTAACATTAACCTTTCAGAAACTTTGTAGGAAGTTTTCTGCACTAAGCCTTGACTGAGGTTTGTGGAGTTTTATTTGCAGACCAACTAAAAGGCTGCCTATCCCTGCAAGGGGGTGATGTGAATGGACACTCCCTGTCTAAATGGCTCTCTACATTCTTGCTCTTTTCACCTTGGTAATGGTTCCCTACATGCAAAAGGAGGCAGACACAAAAAGCAGATGCAAAGCACATGCAGGAACCAATTGTGAGCAGTGCAGCAGTATCTCAGCCTCTGAGAGATGAGCCTGGCCCAGCTCAATTCGGGCACCCACTCGTAGAGGAAGAGCATCTTTGTAGTAAAATCCCAAACTGGAACTTTCCACAGTATTTTCAGGAAAATAAATAATACTATAAAAAATTTATTTTTTTAATCAGAGATGCTGGCACAAAAAGGAGATACTCTGCGTCATACAAGAATCAAGTGTTTGACACACTCCTTTCTTTATAAGGCTTTAAGAAGTGCAGGACCCTTCAAGATGCGATATGCATTCCTTATTTACCCTGTAGTGAGATTCTGCAGACCCGAGTTTAATCCACTGCTTTGCTGCGTGAGGTCACCTTGGACAAGTTGTTCTGTCCAGATTCTCAGCTGGTGTCAGCTGGCACTGTGCCACCAAAGTCAATTTAAACAATTTGAGACTCCAGTCCTACAGTCCCTTGGTCCTCAGCCTCCCTTTTCAAACAGCACTGCCAACTGATAGCAGCTTGGCTTCTAAGATACCTTGAAAATGTGCAAGTGGCACTGTACGAGACAGGTAGTTAAATTCACACAACTCACACTGCCCTTGGAAATTACATATGTTTTTCACTATGATGAAACAAAAAACCTTTGGTATTTTTGAAAAATAACCTTATGATCAAGGCTTTAAAAACAAAATCACCAATGCTGTGGTTTTATTTCACAGCCTATTACACATCAGCTGACGCAAAATCCCTAAGGATTAATTTTAGCATAGAGCAATGGGTGGTGATTGGTACTTCTTTTGATTCCTCTCCTTTTAAGTTTCATCATCTTTCCAAAATCTTCTCAAATTTCTCTCTAAACCTGCTTTCATCACCAGTGGCATACAGGAGTGCTTGTCCATTGTACTTGATGCCGAATACCTGATACTTCCCTGCAGAAATCCTGGACTTCAGGGGGAACTTGGGATTCACCAAGACAGACCTTCCTCCCTGCCCCACCAGGAGGTGGTGAACCTCTCCCCAGCACCCAGACATCTTCCTGTCCTCCTCACAGACAGCCTGAGCTACCCCAAACACTTCCCGGCGGCCTCCTCTCCTGTACTGGAGAGCCCTTCCTCTGCCCCTGTCCCCATGCAGGCCTCATGTCCCCCAGGGACATGCTGCAACAACAACATCCAACCCTGATGCCTTTGCAGGGCGTGGGGACATGCCTGGCAGTATGGGAAGGCACCTCGATTCTAACAGCCCTGCCCAACCTCACCGGGGCCTCCGCTCTCACCCCATGGCTGAATGGCTCCATGGCGCTTAGCCCTGGGCCCCTTGCGCCTCCCAGGCCATGCTGAGGGAGATCCACCACCCACTCCACAGCACGGACGCTGTGGCACGCAGCATGCTCAGACACCCCACTAGTCAGGCATGCAACCAATGCTCAGCCGGGATCCTTAAAGAAGCACCTCTCACATACAGTCCCACACAGGTCTCTCCCACCCTGGATGTGGCACCAGCTCTGCCTCGAGGTGCAGCTCCAACTGCAGCACTGGCTGGAGCCTGTAGGACAGCTCCTGAGGCCACACGCCTTCCCCCTCAAGCACAATGAGCTTGGACATGGCTGTGAAACTTACTGACGGTGTCAACATCATGTGCAGGAAGGACAGCTGCGAGCAACAACAACACCGAACTCCTGCAACCCATCTTTGGATTGCTTTTTGATTTAAGAGGCTTTTACATTACTTAGTTATGTTCTTGGAAAACTGCTCCACTTCTAAACAAGCTTGATTTGTAGCCTCCTTTGATTTAGTGCAAGAATAAGTCCATTTATTTGTCTTTGCAATCAGCAGTCAAATTAACTTTTTTTTTAAAAAAAAAAAAAAAAAAAGAATCACCTCTTCTTCCTCTCCCTCTCCCTCCCCTCCTATGACGCTACTGTCTGAGGAGGAGTCCATAGCTAGTAATACCTTGCTGTAGGTACAACTGATTTAACCTGTTGAACAAGCATATCAACAACAAGCTGTATATAACATTTCCTTGGGCTGGAAGCCCTTTGAGATAAGGGTCTTTTTAGCTCATTTTTTGTAACAGGGTTTGTGATAAATCCAGTAGAAGCCAGTACAGACTGTGGCAGGATGGCCTCTGCTCAACTAGACCTGAGACACAATGCATGTTCAGCTGAAAAACCGTAACCATGGTACCATATGTTGGTTACGCCAAGTGACCAGTCCAACCAGCTGTCCAGCACACTACGTGGGAAGACTTTATGCCACCCCACCACTGATCTCTCCTGACTGTGCAGTTTGGTAAGGCTCCAAAGCGTCCTCTGTACTGAGCTCTGCAACAGCACCTCAATATCTGGGAAGGAAGCACAGCATATGTGTCAAGCTGGATTGTGGCCAGAATCTTCACCAGCTCCTGCACGGCCTGGTATTTACCAAGCACAAAAGCATTTAGCAGTTCTGTTTGCCACCACCTTGTGGAGTTGCACATCATACACGCCTACTCGTCTTTAACAATAGAAATCAAATGCTGTGAGCCTTTTAGTACACACTTCACTTTGTGCACTGTCAATTGGAACAGCCTAAGTTTTTCTGTCCCTAAAAATAAACTGTTGTGCTCTGTTGGTGCATTCAGTGCTCATTTTAAAAAGTTCCTTTCTGTCCCATTCTGTGAGCTGGTGAAATAAAAACTGACTACTGCAATGAGGTGCACTAAGAACTGGAGGGCAGATCTTCTCTGAGGAGAAAGGAATGTCCATGTAAGGCTCATTTTTCCCCCTGCTTTCTGTTGCAGGATGTTCTGGCCATCTTAGGGAAAAAAAAAGCTGCTGAGTCCATCTCTGAAAGAGAATTATTTTAATAGCAGACCTTTTGGTTGTTTGTAGTTCAGTTAGCATGTTTTTGGCTTGCATATCAAAAAGATTCTTTTCCTGGTTTTTAGCAGGCTCTTTCACAATTGAGCTATTAAAATTTGTTTGCAGTTCTTGTTTAATAGGTGATGCCTGCTGCAGGACCAAGCACTGAGGACAAGGCTTGGCATCCCACAGTTTCTTCAGAAGAGCATGCTCAGCACCATCCAAACACACGTCCTTCCCCTCTTCCACCATCGTAAAAGATAAGAAGATACACTACGTTTACACAGAGCATTCTGGCTGCGCGCTTCTTCTTCAACCACCATGGGGCCACAAGAGACTTCCAGCAGCTGATTTGTAAGGATGTGTCAGTGCACTGTGGACGAGGCATAAATCTGCAGATCTGCACTCCATCAGGACCTCTGTCATTCCTCTGCTGGGAGTACCCTGGTAAACTCCTCTCATCTCAGTTTTCCCGCTTTATAATTTGAGGCTACACTTACTTGCCTTATTCCTGAGAAAAGGCTGTGGACCGAGGAACAGCTCGAGTGAGCAAGGATCTGGTTAACCTTACATACACATGAGCCTGCTTCAAGTCAACCACATTACCTTACATGCTGCAAGTTAAGCACTTGCCTCCTGGATCAGGGCCTAACTGCCTATGGACACACAAACATGGCTGTTATCCAAAGTACTGCACACACTACTGGAGGTATAGAAAGGTCAGACCAGACTGTGAATCTCAGCCACTTAGCACAGCTGTTCAGTTCACAGCTCAGCAAAGGAATGTTTCAAAACAACTAAATCTGTGCCTCCAAATGAGTCCTGACACTCCCTTGTGCATAAGAGCGTTTTTCCTCTCTGTAAGGTATATGCCCTTCTCTACACACAAACTCACATCCACCAACACAGCACCCGTGACCCAGCGCTGCTCAAGGCAGCCTGCAAAGCTGAGCATGAGGATGGTGTGGGGCAGCACGCAGGACTCAAGACATGCTCCTTATCCCCTCTCTCTGGGCCTGCAGGAAGTTTCCAGGTCCTGAGCAGGACTTGGGGACCAGCTGCTTCCCACAGGCAAGGCCTGGAGGCAGATGACATTCAATCCCACCTCTTTAATAGTCCCCATTAGCCAAAAAAGTCCATATAAGGCAAACTAAGACCCAGCAAGTACTGTCCCACATAGCCTTCTCCCTGGACACCACATCTGGACTCCTCTTCAACAACTCCCTTTTTTCAGAAGAACGGGACCCAGGACTCCTCCCTGGAGCCCTTGTGCAGAGCTCCCAGTCTCAGAGATACTGCCCAAAAAATTTCCACTTAAACATCTTCAGTCCACGTCAAGCTGCAGCTTTTAATCCAGCCTGAGGTTGTCTCCAGTTGCCGGGAACTTCTATTCATCAGCCCTTTGTGCTGGATGCAGCGGCCCATTCTGCTCACTTTCCTCGCTTGTCCTTCCATACCAACCGAGACAATTAAACACAAAGAAACACCCTCATTTCCAGTCTTCTCCGCCTGCTTCCAAATAACATCTGGAGATGTTATTTGTACCCATTTCATTTTTAAATGTGAGCGTTACACTGAAATACAGCCATGCTTGGTATGAACACATTCACTGTATATTCCAAATGTCTCATGGAGGTACAGATGCTCCTTTGATCTAGCTGGCTCCATTGCCAAAGCAATGGAAGCCTCCACATGCTGCAAAAACATGAGGTGCAGTTTGGTGGTCTGATTCCATGGCCACCCCCATATCAAGGCAGCTTAATTGCTATCAGTTTCCAAGCCGGCAAAATCAGATCTAAGTCTACCCTGAAAAGACACTTTTCCTACTGCCATAGAGTCATAACCATCTGTGGAAGACAAGGCAAGGAAAGATAACGTAAACTTCGTTGGGAGACACAATAAAGGGTGATGGGACTGCCCCTTAGGATTTCAAGTAGCAAACTGCAAAAACCCTACTCAGGATGCCCTTGGCAGTAAATAACACAAGGACAAACTGTTGAAAGCAGGAGGAGTCTAACAGTCCAGCAACAATCCTGTAGAAAGGTGGAGGCAAGACACCTTAATCCTTTTAGGAATCCATTCATGAACTGCAAATTACACACATTTACTGCTTTCAATTTCAAAGAAGTTCCCTTTGATGCTGTGAGTAATTCCACTTTGGTGCAGACCAGCCACAAGGATTTACTCATTGAGAAACCTTAATTTTTCCCAAAGTGTGTCTACAGGACATAATGAATAAAGTGGCAGGACTATAAACATCCTGCCCACACTAGGGCACGCCCACTGCCCCTTCCCATACAGCCACAGTAGCGGAAAAAAATTAGGATGAGGTTACCAAAGGCTCCTGGGCACTGGTCTGACTTGACTCTTGGTGATATTAAAGGTAAAACCTAGAGCAGAACAAAGCTTTTGAAAATCCCCAGTGCTTTTTAAAATCTGATGCTTAAAGATTCTTCTAGAGAAGGGCATGGAGCAAAAGAGCAAAGTGTGTTGTTGGTGTTTTTTTCCTCCAAAAGTGCAGCAATGTAACTCAACCGTCTTTTTGCCAGCTGTAAAAAAAAATAAAATAAAATCAAAATGTTGTGATGTGCCTTACAACAGGTGGCAAAACATAGCCCTGTGGCAGAAAGATGCAGGCTCCCAAGGCAGCTCAGCAGACACTCATTGTGCCTGTGGAAGAAACCTACATTTTTGCAGACACTGGCTGAAGGAGTTGCACTGGCTTCTAAGTAATAGGAGTAACCAGATGCGTCCCTCAGGCTGAATGCTCCACGAACCCCATGTGGTTTTCATTTGGAAAACAAACAAACAAACAAAAATATACCTCCAAAGTTTTCAGTGACGGGTTTCATGAGATCTGGCTCTTTTCTTTAAGAAAAGGAAGCCTCTATGAAAATTACATTTGCTATGCTTCTTGTAGACTGGAAAGCTAGATTCAATGGGTAACTTATTTCACTCCCAAGACAAGAGAAATGGGGGGGAAAAAAAAAAAAAAAAACAAAGTAAAACAATTTAAAAGGGGGGGAGCAGGGATTATTTCTCTTGCTACCGTGCAGTTGCCATCAATTTAAAGAAAGAAGGACAGAGACAAACCAGAGAAAAATGCCCTTGGAAGCAGGGCCACCTTGAGGGGCAAGGCACATTCCCCAGCTGCAGTGCTGGCAGCTGATCTCATCAACATTCTCCCATCCCAAGGCAGATTTTTTCCCTGAAACACTCCCAGGAGGCTACAGCCATGAGTACATCCCATATATATTTGACGGGTCCAACCAAGTCCTTCCTTCTGACAGTGTGACCAAAAACGGTCGGTGCGACCAGGCAGCCTTCTCCACATTAAGGACCATTGAAGATTAGCTGCAGGAGGGACCTCCTGAAACTGGGCTTAGAGAAAATCAACAGAACAGGCCAGCCTTACCATATGCCAGGCCACCCTGACCTCAGGCACCACCCAAGGACTCTTGTTCAGCCCTGGAGCGTTAAATCCTCACCATGTCATTTCAGTGTGCTGATTTGGAATCAGACTTCCTTTATTTATACTGAGCTAGTTTTCTGCTGGTTTATCTTGCCAAAAAGACTCAGACAAGGGACAAAGAAATGACAGAGCCCATGTAAAAGAAGGCTACGAGGGAAGGAGCAGCCACCAGCAGCACAGGGTAGGACTGATCATTTGCAGTTAGATCAGCACGGGCAGACAAGGAGCCACCAGCCTATCTTCCTTCACAGGCACTGAGGAAGTAACAGCAGCTGAGCCATTCTGCTGTTCCTGGCCTCGCAGCCTTGCATTCACTCTGTTACAAACCACTGGGGAGGCCAGTGACTGTTTGCCTTCGTGCCCCACTGAACCCATTCCTGAGCATCCTGTATCCACATCCCAACATCCACGATCCAGCAACTGTAGGCAGTGCGGTGCATTTACCTCAAACACAGCTCCAGCAAGGTGTCCAGCCCAGCACGCATCCCCATGGTTTTGCAGCAGTTTCACCAAGAGGCTCCAAAAGCTGGCACGTATGGAGATTTGGACGTTTTCAGGGCACTTTGTGGAGACCCCGAAACAAGGCTAAGGCTCAGTCCAGCACATGAGCCCCACCGTGCTAGTGCCAAAGGCTCGGGCTGAGGGCTGAGCCCACCTTCCGGCATGTCCCCCCAGGTGCTCCCAACACACACCTGCCCTGCCAGCCCCCAAGTTGCCAGCTGGCCACACAGGAGACTTTACTCTGCCTGCCGCTGGTGTGGGACCTTGAACAAGAACTAAACAAATGAACAAATCATTTCCTGCGAAGCCAAACAAGCTCCCTGCCAAAGAGGTCACATACCATGCTCTGGCCTGACACCTCTCCCTAGTTTATGAGGGTAAATTCCCATATCCAGGGGTCCAGCGATTACAGCATTACATCTGGGCTAGGATTACTCTCATGCAGTTCCCGCATCACTGAAGAGGTGAGGAAAACAAGTGCTCTTGTGCTTTCATTGCATGACCTCTGAAGTTTGGTTTGGGTTTCTTGGTTTGAGCAAACCTAAACATTCAAATGAAATCAGGGAGTTTTCACTTAACTCCCAGCTAGAGGACCAGGATCTGTCACGCCTAGGGTCTTCACTGCTATTTTGGCAGTAAAGAGATCTGCAAGGAAAAGCCCTGTGAGGCAGGGCCCATGACAAAGCAGTCAGAAGGGAACAGCCTACGTGGTTCATCCCTGTCCTGCGAGCTTCTCCAACCAGTGCAGAGATGGAACGAGGACACACCAGGGCATTTGCTCCCAACCTTCCCCACAATGCACAGGATTGTGGAGAGGCTGGCTGTAAGCCTGCTGTTGTGACGTGGATGCTCGCAGCCACTCACAGCCCGCACAGACTGAGCAACTGCCATCCTGGGAGAACAGCCGGAGCTCTGGATTAAGAGTAAGTCCCAGGGCTAGTCAAAACGCACCCAGCAGGCCTTGCCTCACCATTCTGAGTGCTTCATTCCTGTCAAGTTAGAACAAGACTTAAAAGCAACCCAGATCTTCCATGCTTGAATCATGCAGGCAATTCCGTTTGCTTGGATGTGCCTATCCCCATGAGTAAGGGCTGCAGATTCAGACCCAGCTTTTCCTTACCATCCTGCCAAAAACAAGCATGCACAGAAAGAAGAAAAAAATCCCACTGACTGTTGCTCCTGTTGTTTCTCCTGCCCGTGAGAGCAACCTGATAAAAGGCCTGACTCAGAAGCTTCTCTCAAAAAAAATGAATCATTGCAGTTTGAAAGATGGTCTTATGAAATGAAAGATCCTCTCCACTCACACCTCTCTTTACAAGTGACATCTTAAGGGTCAGATTGATGTGGGGGGGGGAAAAAAAATAGAAAAAAAACTCATACTTTGTCTCTTTCTCCAAGGATGGCAGATTTGGGCAGTTTTAGAAGTCACTTATATTGTTCAAGTTAATGAGATGGTTTTTAGAACTTGCCTTCAGCTCCAGTCCCATTCAGCAGACTGAAAAGCACAAGGCATTCCAGGCTACTGTGTTTTGGGTCTGTAGAGCTGGATTTACTCTCAGTTACACCTCTGACTTACCAGTGCGACTTCCTTGAAGTCAAAGCACAACCACAGATTTACGCTGTGCCTGGAAGAGGGAAAGAGGCAATCCAGCTGTACTTTTACTGCTAGGATGAACTTTGTGAACTTGGATTTCTTCTTAACTTGCGCTTTATACATTTTTGGAATGCCCAAGCCTTGTAGAACATAAAGGCCTCTGGAACGACCTTCATATAAACATTACAACATTACAGCACTTTGCTATTACACATCATTTAGCACCAGGAGATCTCAAAGTGGCTTAAAAAGCAGGCCTCGTTTTAGAGACCTGGCCAAACGAGACCCAGAGAGACCAAGTCACGCAGAGAAGCACCAGAGCCACCAGAAGAGAAACCCAGAGCTTGAACTCTGTCCTCCGGAGCCATCTGCTCCCAACAGCGCACCCACCAGACAGTGTGGTTACCTGCCTCCACAGAAAGAGCCCCAGCCTACTCCTTGCAGGCAGACGCAGGCACATCTGCCTTTGGAAAAGGGCTCAGCACCTCACAGCCCTCAGCAACCACAGGTTACCCATGAATTCAAAAGCTGCACTCCTCTGGATCCAGGCTGTGGCCACCTCAGCTGGCACAGAGATGGCAACTGAGGGTAATGAGACCAACCAAGGAAAACAGAAGCATTAAAAGCAAGAATATATGATCTAAAAGGTGATTCAAATGTGGGGTTGCTGAGCTGGCTGGCGCCTGGACGCAAAGCTTTCATGGGACCGCTCATGCCCCACCACACCCCAGCGAATACCATGACCAGCTTCACGGCACCATCAGATTCTGAAGACCACATCCTCAATCTGCTGAGCATTGCCCCAGGAGCAGAGGCTGAGTCTGCTGACCCCTGCAATCCAGCCTCAGGGATAGGAAGGGTGATGTGATGTGACACAAAGGTGCTAAACTCCAGACAAAAGTTTGCGTTCCCTCCAAAATCACATTGTTTTAGAGGAGAGAATTTCAAATTGATAAATTAAAATGTATCTTTCCACCCCCTACCACGACACAAGCTCTAGAGCACGCAGGCTGCAGGCTGTGACCACCACCCCTATAGAGCCCAGCAACCTGCGTCCCGATGATGAGGCAGCAGACCCAGAGGGTGCTGTTCAAAACCTCCACCCGCGCAACCATTCCTCTCATCTCCCTTTTGGTTCTGTGCAGCCACCAGCATGCAGGGGGCTACATCGATCGCACCAAATGCTACCTCTAATACAGGATTTATTCTGAGCTAGCTCCAGTCACAGACGATGTGAGATGCTCTCATGAATTGAATCAGAACAAAGAGAGCCCCAAAAAGGGCTAGCAGTGCCTGCTAGGGAACACTTTGGGTAGTTTTAGTAAAATGGTGAAAAAATTTATCTGCAGTATGGATCTCTGCAGTCTCTGTCGCGTTCACTCAATGGATGGAGCTCCCTTTCACATCAGCAGGAATACCATGCTCAAGAAGAGCAAAGCAGAGGATGGGAGTTCACACCACCCTTCAGAAAGATGAGTGCTCCCTGTGCCCAGTTTAGAGCAGGTCTGAATTTTGCGTTGCCGCACCACCTGAAAGCGTATCACATGGCGTGGGCAAGCAGTGGGCAGCTGGACTGCAGCTGACTCCTGGCCTCCGCATGGGGCACATCAGGCAAGCATGCTGCCACTGGTGGCCTTCACAGTGCTGGCATGCACGTCACACGCTGGTGTACACCGCATGTGTGCTGGCAAAAGTGTACCTCAGCGCACACATGCACTGCTGTTTGCTCACGATGAGCTGACATTTACCTTTCCTCACCTCACTTGCAGAGGCAACCAACCACCACCTTTGTGAGAAACACGGATAACTTTCAGTACATGCACATATAAAAAAAAAAAAAAAAAAGGCAAAAAATCTGATTAACTGAAGGAATTAAAGCCCAAAAACTTAAAAACCCATCCAGGCATTGTTTCACTCCATAAAACACCGTGCTCGGGTCCCAGATAGCGTTTGCCCTCTTTCCTAAACATCAGCGCAGCATTCCTCGCAGCACGCCAGACACCCCTTAAGACGCGTCTATTTATTTAAAAAGCAAATCCGAGCCGCGGAGAGGGACGCGATGCTCCGCCGCGGGGAAACGAGCCTGGCGTGAGGGCTGCTCCGCGACTGCGAGGCGCGACGCCGGCGGGGCAGGACCCGCACCGGGACCGGGACCGGGACCGGGACCGGGACCCGCCGCCTCCCCGCGAGGCCGCCCCGTGCCGCCCGCCCCCCGGGACCCCGCTGCCGGGAAGTGCCGTGTCCGCCCCCCCAGCCCCTGGGGAGCCCCCCGCGGGCTCGCCCCAACGCCCCCAGGCGCCTCCCGCCGCCGCCGCTCCCGGGGCAGCCGAGGGGCCGCGGCGGGAGGAGGAAGAGGAAGAGGAGAAGAAGGAGGAGGAAGAGGAGGAGGACGACGAGAACGAGGAGGAGGCGGCGGCGCGGCCCGGCCGCCCCCCGGAGGCAGCCCCCGGCCCCGCCGCTACTCACCGCCGCGGCCGGCTGCGCAGCCGGCCAGGAGCAGAGCCAGGGCGGCCAGGGCGCCCAGCTGCCCCCGCAGCAGCTCCCCGCGCCGCCGCCGCCGCCGCTCCGCCGCCGAGGCGCCCATCGCGGCCAACGCGCTCCGCTCCGCTCCCCAGCGCCGCGCCGAGCCGAGCCGAGCCGAGCCGAGCCGGGCGCCGCAGCGCCGCCCCCGCCCGCCTCCCCCCCGTCGCCGCCGCCGCCGCCCGCCCCTGCGCGGCACGGGCAGCGGGCGCGGCCCGGCGTGCCGGGAGGGATGGCGAGGCACGGCAGCAGCGCGGCGCGGAACCGGCCGGCCCCCTACGCGCCCGGCCTCCTCCGCCGCTCGGGGCGGTTTCCTGGGCGGGCAGGGGGGGGGAGCTGGGCCTGCCGGCCCCCGCCGCGGCTCCCGGTGCGCCCCGGTCGTGGGTGTCGCGTCCTCACCCCTCGCCTGCGTGACACGGCTGGCTGCGGGCACGGAGCGAAGCTCCGGCAGCGCCCCGGTTCAGCCTGGCGTCCCCGAGACTGGAGGCACCGCGCGGGACCTCCAGGGCACCCAGCCCCGGCATCCCGACGGGTGAGCTGCAGACACAGACAGGCAACGGCTGCAATCGACGGGAGGAGAGAGCACGAAGGCATAGGCAGCACTGTCTTCAGTGCGAACGTGCTGAATTAAATCAAAGGAGACGGATGCAATGACAGAACAGAAACCCTCCAAAAATATTCCAAACGTTTCATCGTTTCAAGGTAGAATGCTTCTGACAAAAACTTAGGCTGCAGGCAGCAGCATGGAGGACACTTTCTGGTGGCGGCGTGGCCTAGCCCAGCCACTCCGTGGCTCCCCACTTGCTCATGGAGCCCAGAAGGCTGCAGGGCGACCCTCCTGCACCCTGAATGGCCAGAGGTCACACCTGACAGGGCCACCGTGCACCACATAGTACCCTTCCCGACAGCGAAATGCTTGTTGGCTGGAGATCCACATTCAGATCAGAGGAACGTGCAAGAAGACTGTTCCTACAGCCTAAGTATTAACCAACAGTTGCTATGGCTAGATGCAGAAATAACATCAGCCTCATTCATCTCGATTAGTTACTAAACACTCATTAGTGGGGCCTCGCTTTGGGGCTGGCCTCCCATTATGCACTTGGCTTCTAGCCCCTGCCCTCTGGGGGCTTCTCACAATCCTTAACTTAAGCAGGGTTGTCAGCTTTGAACACTGCTTCTAAAGACTTATCGATTGTGCCCAGACGCACAACTTCGGAAATGCTGCTGTCCCTGTTGGCTCTGGGTAAGCCAGAGCCAGTTCCCATCCAGACAGTAAATACAGTGAGTTAACAGCTGTCCTAGAATGAAACTATGGAAGTTGTGTTCTGCTTAGTTTGTTGGTTTGGTTTTATTTTGTTTTCCAGGTAGGAAACACTCCCTTCCCACTGGCAGGGCAGGTTTTATCCTATGGCCTTTAATACCCTGAAACCTATAGCACTATCGAGCACTAAAATAAATTGCCACAATTTATGAAAGGTTGTGCCTGTCTCATTGTTTGCTCTTGGTTGATACCATGTAATAGTAATCATCCAGCTTTAGGGGGAGAGGAGGTGTGGGTGTGAAAGTCATTCTCGATGATGTCCAGGAGTACTATGAGCATGCTCCCAAAGGTATTCCTTTTACAGCTGTACCCTTTTGAAGTCTGCAACTACTTGAAAACATTACCCTGAGAGTCACCACAAAATTACTGGTCACCCTCACCCTTCTGTTCCACTGCAGAGCTGCTGGAAATACAGAGGTGTGGGTAAAAAAGAAGACCATGCTGAAAAAGAAGACCAGTAATATCTATCTGGGAAGTCTCTGTCATTTGGGAACAAATTTCCCACTCAAACACAATATCATTTAGGAAATTCCTTACTAGTGTAGTAGACCCAATGTGCTACCTGACAGTTTGTGAAGCATTTCCATTCCTGCGCAGCGTAAGACAGTGGGTAATTCCCTCTTCTCTCCCACTGATAAACCAGTGTGTGGGTGGAGCAGGTTTTAACTAATCTGTCTGCAGGAGGAAACAGAAGGAAGACGACTCACTGTGGATGTTACTCTTCTGAAAGACAAGTTCTCACATTTATCTTCTATAGAGCCTTCTGCAAGAAAAGAAGGAAAAGAACTAAAAAAGGAGCAGAAAGACTAACATGCTGCTGGATATATACCATGCTTTTTGACACCTTTTCCACTTCTTCCTATCACTCTTGTTCCTCTTCTGACCATATCAATACTCTTCGAGAAGCCTCTCCTGATCACCTAACATTCAAGTGGCAGGGGAGCTTAATGTGTCAGACTGAAGCCACCAGATCATACTTATGTACCACCCAGTTCTTCCTCTTTAAAAAGTAATAATAATCTGCTGATCCCAGCACTTCTTGAATGCTAACCAGTGAGACTGCATCCTGGAGGCTTTACGACTACTGGAGATGTGGCGTAATTAGCAGAATCACCTCATCTTCTTCCGAGTTCCTTCTCCAATCC
This sequence comes from Anas platyrhynchos, assembly GCF_047663525.1. Classification (NCBI taxonomy): domain Eukaryota; kingdom Metazoa; phylum Chordata; class Aves; order Anseriformes; family Anatidae; genus Anas; species Anas platyrhynchos. The sequence goes on from NC_092589.1 coordinate 2,815,750, forward strand.
AAGCAAGGAGATCCTTTTTAGCTGGCTTCAGCTTCAGCAGAGCTGGGGAGGGGATATAACAGCTGCACAACCCTTCAGTAACTAGTCACTGTCGGATAGGAAACCGTTGTGGCTTTGAACAAATGCTCATAGGCTCCATTCTTGTCACCTGGGTACCTGTGCATGGTGGGATCCCACCTGTAATAAGAACTGACAGACTGCCTGGCTGAAACTCTCAGATCAGTCAGGCCAGCAACTGGCTCTGAAGTATAAAAAGTTAGCAAGGGTGACTTGTAAGTCTCCGTCAGAGCAACAGTGTTCAAATGTGCCGATGAAAAAGAACTGAGGTGCTGCAGAGAGTTTTCCTTTGCAGTGCTTTAGTGATGCATGTGGATTACGCACAAGCCATGACTCTGTTTGCTGCCATGTTAACTTCTCCTGGAAAGGCTATGGGAATGCTTTGCTGCAGGCTCCAGAGGAGGTCCCAAATAACTTTACTAGGTCCCTAGGAAGTTTCCCAGAGAGCTGACTCTCTGAGAGGCAGCATGATGCACTTTTGTTCTTTCCAGAGCTTCGTCACAGCATAAAACCACATAAAACATCAAGAGAAAACTGTGTAAATCATAGGATACAGATGTGCTGAGATGACAGCCAGATGTGCCTTAGCAAAGTTAAGGAACAGTCATGACTGTTTTGGGGAGAGCAAGCAGCTTTGTGTACTTGGCATTTTCCCCTGGAAACTATGCCAAGTTCTGCTCTTCAGACCAAATAGAGATTTTCTTCTGTTTGGACTGGCAGATTATGCTCACAAAGAGCTTTCAACTCTGAAGGAACATATTTAGGACTAATGCCAAGCAGCATCTTTAGGTAGTCACTAGCCAGTGAGGCTCCAGACCGCCAGGTGTGGCGACCTCAGGCCAGCAGGCAGACACCCAGCAGCATCCGAGTGCAGCACTTCGAGCCACTTCTGAGAACCCAGTGGGGCCCGGACAGCACCGTGAGGCCCTTGGGACAGCTGCTGCTGTTGAGCCTTGCCCAAGCTTCTGCTGGCTATGCAGAAGCCTTCACCATCTCATCTTACACATCAGCTGGTCATACGTATGCTTTAAGCAGTTTATTGGTTGAAGCCCAAGACTGAAGGCAAAAGGCTATCAGCAGGACGGTGATAGCTGAGCATGGTTGCTTTTCTCCTGAGAAGTACAAGGGGTTGGTGTAAACCAGCTGTTTAACCCACAAGCCTTAGGCACATATCCTCTTTGCAAACCTCAAAGAGGATGCAATTAAATATGTTGCCAATTACCACGGATGGTTACTCCCTCCTTCCTGAAGAGGATCTCCTGGTGAGCAGAAATGTTTCTACGAGTGATCCTCCTCTGCTCCCATGCAAAGTTAGCTGTCTTAACTCAATTTGCTAATGATACTGCTTTAAGGAACTCTAGCTGCATTGCACTGAAGCAGGTCAGGGAGCACACACTCTCCATCCACGGGGTGAGCCGCAGGGCAGTCACTGCCAACTGATGGCCAGCAGCCGAGGTGTGGGATATCTTCAGGTAGCTGGTGGGCAGCACCACTGGAAGGAACAATAAACCATTTCCTTTCAGTCGTGTGCTCCTACTCAGGGCCCATGGCAGTTCAAAAGGTTGACATGATTTCCATTTAAGAACAGTTTACAGCAGCTTGGGCTACACCTCTTCCCATTTGATTTAAGAGCATTTAAATAAGTTTGCATCTGCTTACATAAAACAGCTTAAGGTCATACCTTTGGATAACGCTGTGTCTTCCTTACCTAGAAGGAGGCTAGCAGTTCTCCCATCTGGAAATATTGGGTAAATGCCTGTGCTTATGTGCTTTGGGGGAATTCAGGGTTTTGAGGAGACGTCACTATAACACAAAACTTACTGCAACCAGAAGGTGGCCCATCTCCACCCAAAAGCTAATACAACAGCCTCCCCTTTCTCCCGAGAGGAACAGAGGCCATACCTTTGACTGATCCTCCAGCTCTCCAAGCCAGTTGTAGAAAAGAAGGGCTGGGAGCACTTTGCCAAAGCACGTGAACCCTGCCAGCACCACAGAAGAGCAGCCCTGGCCCTCCTGCTGCGCTGGATGGGCAGGTGGTAGAGGCAGAGCAGGAGCCTGCAGGGGTGGGAGGTGAAGAGGTGGGGAAGTGCTCAAAGGTGCTGCAGGGAGCCAGCAGAAATGCCTGTGGGAGGAACACATCTGCCACGCACATGGAGCTCACCACAGTGCCCACAGCCACCCAAGAGCCACCGGCGTCCTGCCAGAGGTGGCACCAGGGTGTCTCAGAGCTGTCCTTGCTCGGCTGAGCGCTGAGAACCAGGAGATTGGCCTCTTCTGGGTCACTGAATTGGGGAAATGCCCACGGGAAATGCAGAGAGAACAACTCCAAGCAGCATGTCAAACCGAAGCATCTTGTCTGTTCCCAAAGCACACACGTCTGTAATCACTGTTTTGTTTCTCCCTCCCATTGGTGATGGTGGTGCCTGTTGCACAGGAGGGAGCAAAAGGGAAAAGCGCTCTGTCTTTCAGCTGTTTAGGAAAATACGCATGACAGAGCTAACTCCTGGCTTGCCTTCTCTTGGAGGCAAGAGAGAAAGGAGGGCAGTATCTTTTGGCTTTCTTATTCCATTTTTTTCCTGTTTTCTCTGATACTCTAAAGCTTTCCCTGTCCTTTCTTTTCCTTGACTGAAGATTCACAATTAAATATATTAATTAACAGGAGAAAGAGATAATGTATTTTGTATATATGCTTGTCCTTTTTTGAGGCTTTGATATTTTTTCTTGCTGTTCTCCACTCACACTAGGTGTCATTTTCCCTTTCTGAGGCCAGCCAGGGTGGGAGCTGAACAGGGTTGGAGAGGTGCCAAGTGTGACTGTACTCCTCTTCCTCCCCATGGTGGTTGCACCCCTGTGGCTTAAGACAGTCATTAATGTGAACCCGGGGGCTTCGCCTCCCCTGCTCAGGGCAAAAGGACCAGCCCAGCTGTGTTGCTTGGAGAAGGGGCTCAGGCCATCTCCCTGCAGAGAAATGCTGCTAACCGAGCCTGCAGGCTGCAGAGCCATACCAGCATCTCCCAGGCTGGCGGGCACAGCACTCATGCTGCCACATAGGGACCGGAGCACAGATGCAGCAGCATCCCAGCACACTGCTGCATGGAGCTGAGCACGTGTTGCCCCTGGGGTGGGCAGTGTTCGTGGAGCTAGCGCCCTGATGAGCAGCCTCCAAGGCGCGAGAATAGTCTCACCCCTCATCAGCATCAAGCCACAGCCGCAGCACTGCCCAACCCAGGGGTCTGTCACTTGCCCAGGCCTGCCTCAGCACCTCGCTCCATCTGGCAACTGAGGATCCTCCTCTGCCCTCCACAGACACTGCTCTCCACTCGCCGTGCCATGCAGAGGCTTGTCTGTGTGGTTAAGCCTCTGCTATCTGCATATTTCTGGGAATATCTTGTATTTCAGTGGTGAGAAGTAATTATTGAATTGAATCTGTAAAGCATGAAAGCCAACTAGGCTTCTTTCAGGATGAAAGAGGCGATAAAAACGCTGGTATTAATAGAAAAATATTTGTTACTTCATGGGATATCAGGGCTTCCTGTGGTTTGAGGTTACGCCTTGCATAGTTTGTTGCTGAACGCCTTAGGATGACTCTGCTTTCCTCTTTTTCTTTCAGCAGCCAGTTCATCCGCTCTCAAACCAATGATAGGGTTTGCACACAGGGCAATTCTATATCTCCTTATTGGATGTCCTTGTGCACTCTGCTCTACTTCCGCAAGCACACGCAGGTGCAGAATGGGCTGGTGGGATGCCTGCATGCATCATGCCTTGATGAAAGGCTGAAGAACAACACGTGATCAACAGAAATACATATTGAGAGCTGCTATTCTACTAGCCTGATAACAGTAGAAAGCAGCAATATTTGAGAAATTAAAGGGACAAAAATTCAAAACCAAATGCAAATGAAATCATATTACACACAGCAAAATTAGCCTGAAGGACCCATTGCTCCAGTAAGTTGGTTTCAAGGCCAAAAAAATCTCTGAAATGCAAAAGAAGGTTGGCTCACTATGTAAACATTTTAAATAGCAGTGTCAGAAATAATCCTAACATTACAATATCCAGAGTTCCCAATTTACAGCTTGTCAAAGCCCTAGAAAAGAAAGATCATCCAGAAATCTAATGTGAAGTTCAGGTTACCCTAGGTGCCTCTGCATGTTTACTGCCAAAACCTCCACGGTGCTCAGCAGTGGTGCAGCTCAGCAAACTTTGTCCTCCTCAAGACCCACATGGGTCCAAGACAACCAGAGAGCTGCAGAGCAGCTCCGGAGAAACATAAGGTGAGGATGCCACAAGGACCTGTCAAGAGGATCATGCATGGCACACATTCTCCCTTCCCTGGCCCTGCTGCTGATGCTCCTACTAATGCAGACAGGGATGCAGCTGGTCTTTGCTGCAAGGGTACAGTGCTGACCTATGCTATCCACCAGGACCCCTTCTGCAAAGCTGCTCTCTCACCAGCCAGACTCAGTCTGTCCTCCCTCGGTCAGTCTGTCCCAGGTTCGGGACTTGGAGCTTGCCTCTGCTCAGCCCCATGAGGTTCCTGCCTGCCCATTCCTCCAGTATCCCTCTCAGCAGCAGCCTGGCCTTCCAGCACGTCAGGATGGGAGCATCCTCCAGCTTGCTGATCGTGTACCCTGGCCACCATCTGGGTCCATCATGAAGGTACAAAGCAGCACTGACGCTTCAGGAATGCCTCCTAACAGCCTCCAATTGGGTGTCATGCCGCGGTTCAGCCAGTTCTTCCTTCTTAGTTCACGTGCCGAACAGCAAGAGGATTGTAAGAAATGGCAGCTCTCTTGGTACAGATTCAAACTGCACCCCCTCCACTGACCTATTAGTGCTTTCCTGTTATTCTACAGAGGTTAGAGGAAGCAAAGAGCAATGACTACTCAGTACATGCTCCAATCCCAGGGTGCAGTACTGTCTGTTACTCAGCTTGGCATCTCCAGCAAGTCATGGCCAAGGGCCACTCCCAGGATCCTTACTGCCTTGGCCTTGCAAAATCAGCTGCTTTGTGGTAGCTCTGGTGGCCTCTCCAGGTTGTTCTGAGTGACTTTCTTCCAGACATCTGATAATTCTTCCTTTCCTGCTTTCCCCATGCTCTCAATGGTGTTTCTGGATTTAGTGAAGGTTGGAAATTGCTATTGCTAGCAGCAGAGGAACCTGTGGTCTGCAGGAGGAACATAAAAGCTTTAGAGCCCAGGGGCTGTTCGTTCCCTTAGCACCGGAAGGACCTGTATGTGGCAGAGAGCTGTGGGCTGATCTATGGGTCTATATCCAAAACCGGCTCATCAACACTTCACATATTAGCTGATGCAATCAGATCGTGGTGCTGCAGCTTCATCAGCTTCATCAGCTTCATCGCATAACTCCCAATTATAATAAGAAATGTTTCTGCTTGGCTGAATGAACTGAACTTACTGGCTCAGCTGAAGTAGCTTAATTAAAGTCACTGGAACAAAGTAGTGCTCATCTTCCCCAGTGAGTAGATATGTGGTTTAATGCTTATCTCCCCCCTACCCTCCGCTTCTGATTCCGGATATAGGAGAAGATGGGAAAGTTCATGTAGGAAGCCTCATTAGGATCATAAACTGTGTGAAATGTAAAATCTACTTGTAAACATGCTCATTGACAGAATTTGTCACTGGTTGTCAATAACTGAGCACAAATGTGTTCAAGTACTAATCACCAGCTTGTGACGCAGCTCAAGCTGGAGCACAGCTACCCTGGTGGAAGGACCAGACATGCCTCCCTGCAGATGCTGGTGGGGCAGCACACCTGTGGCACTCTGCAGAAAGCCACATTTCCTGTACAAGCATTACTTGGCTTCCAGAATAGGCAGGTAGATCATGCAAACACTTAAACTTCTACTCAGACTCAGTCCTGGTGCCTTTCCAGGCTCTCTCAGTTACCAGGCAATGCATCCTTGAGCATGCAGGTTGCTCCCAGAGACATCTAGTGAGGAGGCTGAGTAATGGAAATTAACACAGCCATCCAGAGCACTTTTACCAAGGCATTTGCCTCCCATGCTATGCATGAAAGAGGACTTTGAATTTCTGGTCTCTAACATCTATACCTCTACCAGCTTCATTAAAATCACACATGTCATTTTATGTGGTGAATATCTAATTTATTAATCTTATGCTGAATTATACAACACAGGCTTAAACACATGGGAACCTCGCCTCCTCTAGCAACAATCCAATCTAATGCATCAGCTATAACCTCTGCAAAGGCAACTCACTAGGACTCGGGGCATTTCACCACACTGAAAACCCACATGCATTAGGCATTGCCTAATTGCACGCTGGCGAGGCAGTAGGTGACCAGGAGGCATGAGCAGGTGCAAGTGAAGTGACCGTTGGCTCCCACCGCACCCTGCCTGTTGCCCAGTCACCAGGCCGCATCCTGCACATCCCACAGGCCACATCCCGCAGTCTGCCCAAAAGTGGCACTGCCAGGTGAGGGCAGCATTCGCCCTGTGGGGCCTGCCAGGCCTCGCTGCTCTCCCACAAATCCCGCGTTGTGCAACACCATTTCACTCGTGCCACTGCCAACATCTCACAGCTGTCCCGCCTTTCTCAAGGATTACCAGTTCCCAGATACCTCTTTCAGGGTGTCAGGGTGTCACCCCTTTCCCTGCCCTTTACCAGCGACGGGAGAAGCGGGATGTGCTGGCTCTGGTGGCTCTGTTAGCCTTGCAGGTTCCCAAGGGCTTCAGACATTCCAGACAGCTCAGCCCCAGTACCACTCACAGACCAGTTTCTTTGCCCAGCTCTGGGTGGGAGCCATCACGACAAGCTGTTTGAAGTGACCCTGCGGTGACATGGTTACACTTGGTGAAGCCGTGGTCTGGGGCAAACCACAGGACAGTCGCGTGAGAAGGAGACATACATTGACCATGGCCGAGCCAACAAGCAGGGCAATTGCGAGAGAATCACTATTAAAAAGGAAAGCAACTGCATCACAAAATGCACTTGATCTCTCATTTGTTCCAATGGCAAATTAGCCCTAATCATTTTTGGTAATACTTATCCTGCAACATAAATGACACATACATCAAGTTTGTGTGCATCAGAGCATCACATTTTGTAAAAATGAATATCAGACCCATTATCTGTTAAGTCAGGCAGGACCACGAATCGCTTGGTGAACACCATTCTCTCACCTTTGTGCAGAGCCCAGCAAGCAGAGGCTCGATGGGGGCGGCTGCCAGGACTTGCCATGTCCACAGCCTGACAGCCCAGCAGCACAGGCATCCCAGCAGCCCCAGACAGGAGACGGAGTCCTCAAATTATGTGCATTAAACACAGCTGAAGGGATAGAAAAGAAAGTTTCCAGTGGGTATGTTTCAAATTCTTGTCCAAGATACCATATTTTTTCCTGAATATACATGTCCTGTATTTCTATTTCTGCTGGCTATTTAGAAAGAAATAAAAACTCACCCAGACCATGACTTCATTTCTCCATATATATATATATATATATATATATATATATATATTTAATTTCACACTTTGGGGCTTATCACTTGTCTGGCACAAATGGGTGTAATTCTGCTGGCTGCCACACTACTGCGTGCCTAGTAAAGCCGGGTAGGCTGGACAGCAGTGCAAGATATTACCTAGACAGACACACTACTCAGGAAAATAATCTGAATTAAGTCACTACTTGACTTTAAGAGGATTAGCTAAACTGCATTCAATCCCTCAAGAGGAAGTTCTTCAGAAGCAAAACGACCTAAATTTGATCTACCTCTAGTCATTTTGAAACTTAAACAATATTAAGGCTGCTTTAAATCCGACTAAGATTGACCCCTGGAAGTTAAATGCAGTTTAAGCAATTCACTTAAATGGGGGAGGGGGGGGGGGGAGGGAAAGGAAAAAAAAATCAGAGAAAATATTCAAAAGCAACTGGTGTTAAACCACAAATTAATAAATCTCATTCTCCATTAGTTCATTAGTTAATGCTGGCTGTTAACAGCAAATTTTTATTTTTTTTCTCCTAATTGCCCTAAAACAACACTTGACCCTAGGCAAAGAAATTCACAAGAGAAAGTTAAATTTCTGTTGAGTATCACTGTTTTTGTTTGTTTGTTTGTTTGTTTTGTTTATGTTTTTGGTTGGTTGGTTGGTTTTGTTTTTGTTTTCCCTAGTTCCAACAAAACAAAATGGTAGACTCCTCTGTTTCCCATGTTCAGTAACATTTTTAGGAGAGCAGTTCTCTGTCAGCTGAAGCTGGTGTGGCCATGCCAGGCACAATAAGCTGAACATCTGCTTCAAAAGGACAAGAACAGAGATGAAGAAAACATCAGCCATAGAACTGAACCTTCAACAAAAATGAAATACGCTTCATCGAGAAATACCATAGCCTACAGACCACTGTGAGGTTCACACCACGGGAACCCTGTTAGATCTTTATCCACCACAAAATGAGACCTTCTCAAGATGATAAGAAAACCTAGTCTCTGCCCTGTGAGCAGCCCTGTCCCACCTCTGTGCTAGAACCACAGGAGGGAGGACATGTCCCGTGTGTCTTGTATTTCTTGGAAAAGAACTAAGACTATACACATGGCAGAGCACACGTGCATACATCCTACTGACACAGAAGTTCAGGGACTTTTTATCCCCACATATTTAACTAAGAGGGGTGCCACACATACTCCCACTATGCAGCTGATTTGCACACACCAGAAAAGTCTGCAAGACCAGGGTGTCCAGCTGCCCTGTTAGAGGTAAACCACATAATCTCCAGGTGTTGGATCATCTTGTGATCATCCCTTGCAACCAAAATTGCACAAATTTCTTGAATATTGAGGGGGAGGGGAGGAGAAAAAGAGGGTGTACTTGGAAATTTGAGATATTTTATATCTAAAAGTAACTTCACAAATGTTACCATCTGCCCACTCAATGTTATAGAGATGTCATTCATAATTTGCTTTTTACATACCACTCCACGATGTGACAACTTCACGGCCCAGAACTGGGCTACCCAGGCTGTGCTCCTGTAGAAATTGCTTTGGTGTGACAAATCCATTTTGTCTTTTAGAAGCTATCAGATTAGCACTCAGGTATTCAGTCAGCTGCTTGTTATGCATTTTGTGGGTATTATTCTGCAACATTTTGGATAATTGCAGGTTATGTTGTTAATTAAGGAAGTAAATGAGCCCTCAGTTTCCACTTCTAGCAAAGCCGTACTGTGTTACTCACAAGCTTAGCAGCACTTGTGAGGGGATCTTGGCTACAACAATATCAACTGAATCACAGAAATAAGCAAATCAATGGACCTCAAATAAAAACATCCCTCAATGCCAAAATTACATATGCCAAGCTGAGATTTGTGTATTAAAAAGCAAAGAAATGAAACACAGAAGAAAGTTTGCAGTACTGACTTTGGAGTTGCTCATTTCCACCCCCGAAACACTTTTAAAACTCCTGCAAAGAGTATTTTAGGAAGTGCACAGAATAACTGGCTTGCAAAGGACTCAAATGTCAAGAAATGGATGAATGCCAGCCAGAACTACAGTGAGGACCTGTCCGTCTGTCTGTTCATTGCAAGCACCACTATGTGAGGGCCATGGTGAGTGGTGGCTGTGGACTGGCTACCACCAGCACCGCCTGCCTGCAGCCAGCATCCCCAGTCTGGACCATGCCTATGTTTGAAGAGCAGCATGGATCATACCCACATGCAGTCTGCACCATCATCCCACTTTCCAGCCGTTCCAACTCGTTAGGGTTTGCTGATTGGGTGTGCAAAGCTAAGAAATAGTCTGACCATGGGGTAAGACAGCCTGATATGTGCATCTGCCTCCTAATTTTAGAGCCCAGTTATAGTCATTTCACTGAATTCCCATACTGACCCACTGGGAAGGGAGAAACTCTGCATTTTTTAATTTTTATTTTTAAATAAAGAAAACAAGTGATATACTCCACTCAGCATTATCTTCTGTTGGCAGAAGCTTTCCATTATTTCCCCAGACCCTTCAAAGAGGTATATGGTACTCAGTGTTTGAGCTGTGCCTCACATGACCTGCACTGATGCCAAGGGACAGCAGGATAGGATAAAAACGTGTTGATTAATTTTCCTGTAGCTTGCATCAGGCAGTGCATTAGATGGCAAATAGTAGGCTGAATAAGCTTTAGGTGATGTTTCACAACTGGGTGACTGCCAGAAACCTGGTAATGCACTCCTGTAGGTGATCTTGTTGTGCTGTGTTTGCTGTCCCTCCACCTTTCCTCTGTGTGATGTTATCCGTCAGCCCCGTACCTATACACCATCACACAAATATCCTTTCCTAAGTGTGTCTGTCTAGAACAAACTAACTTTGGTTTACAAATGGCAGCAACACCCCAGCACTTGGACCTGCAGGCAGTTTCTGTAAACAAGCATAGTAAGATAAAAATCATTGCTCAGATGGGAGAACTTGTGGAAAGATGTGTTGTGGAAAGAGGAAAACACATTTTGGAAAAAACAAGTGTCACGGTTAAGATTTGGATAATCCATCAACCTAAATTTCATCCTCTACATATTCCTTTGTTTATCCTTCATTTACATCCTACAACTATTTTTCAATATTTCTGATTTGGGGGAAATAGTTCCCCAAAATTACCCTTTGGAATGAGCAGGATACACAAAGAACTCCACCCAGTGCTGATGCCATCCTTTTGCCAAAACCTACTAGTTCTGCACACACTGCATAGCAGCAGCACCAAGTGGTAAGCTTGATTGCAGTGCCTTATGAGTTCACAGCCTCTTGGAGACATCCACTGAAATCTGACTGGGCAGTGCAAGTTTCAAGAAACTTCTCTGCAACTCATCCAGGTAAGAGTATTTATATATACATATACACAAACACACACATGGGTATACACATACACATGTGTGTATATACATATACCTGATTAGCCAATGCCAGGGGGAGGAAGCTGCATCAGATGCTGAGCTGGAAACAATTAGACTATTCTTTTGCACAGCAGAAGAAGCAAATTCCATTGAATGGCATTTGCCCTTAGGCAGCGTATTAATACAAATGATGATTATAGAGTCCATTTGGTACAAGTAGTGCTGTTTGTGACAAGGGCTGAGTGCCCTTGGGAGATGCCTGAGATAGCGAATGCATTGCATGCAGATGGAGAGGAAGGCATGCGTTGGCTTGTGCACAAGGCAGGCAGAGCATGCATGCCTGTGTTTAAACTTCAGGTCTTTGAACTGTGATTTCCTATAAAAATTTTCCTTTTACTGTTGACCTCAGATCAAATTCTGTTTTTGAGAATCACAAAGCACAGTAAGAGATACAAGGACTACACGCTACTACTAGCGTTCAGAGAACCAGACACTTGGAGCACCAACAGAAACTACCTGCAGGTAAGTCAAGAGCCAACAGGACCCCACACCCACCAGGAGGTCAGCCTCTGTTCTGTGGATCTAGGGATGAGCTTGCTCTTTTACTCATTCACATAGTTATGGATGCAGCACAGTATCATGAACTTTTTTAAAAAATAAATAAATAAATAAATAAACAAAGACCTGGACTTGGCCAGCATTACACATGGCAAAGGAAGGAGTAAGAGCTTCTCAAAGGCAGATGTTGATTAGTCCTCCCCTAGGAGGGTGGGACTCTTACATTATATCCTAATCTTTCAGAGTTGGAGATAATTTTAGACCTGGCTTCATGAGTTTTAGCATTTAGCCAAAAATGTTTTTATCATTAATTGCAGTCACTTTGAGTGTTCTTACTGTCCCTAGGATTCTTACTCCCTTCTTTGGATCATGCTAAGATATTTGTTTGGAGGAGCATCTCTGTTCAGAGCGGTGCTGAAATCCAGAAGCTCCAGAGAGCAGGGGCAGCAGGCTTGGGGCTCCCGACGGTGACCTTGGGCACCGACCAGCCCCTGCCAGCACCCATGAGGGCAGCTACGTGAGGGCTGGTGCCGTTGCTGTCCTGTCCATTCACATCTCCCAGCCAGGATTTTGGGACAAAACACTGCCCATCTCCATGCCAGCATCAGCAGCCCCTCATGCGAAGCCTTCTGACAAAGGCTGCCAGAACACTGTGCCAGCCCAACTTGAGGCACCACTTCCTCACACAGGGCCTGCTCCTAGGTGCTGCTACACCACACCTCACCCAGAATTCTGAGCAGACACACTAATATATTGCAAAAAGGCTTTCTGCAGAGACACTGGTATATTAGCAAATCTAGCTGCTAAAAAACACAACTATATTTTCTCCCATTAATTCCAGATCAAACATTTGAGACTCAGCTCCAACCTCACAGTAAATTCCTATTGGCTTATGGTGAACTCAGCCAAAGGCAGTGCACGGAAACTGCGTTTTGCCTGCTTGTATTCATTTGCCCTACAGAGAGCTGGGACACAGCCGTGACTTGTCTTCCTTGAACTCCATGGTACTGCTGGGAATGCTGCTTTGTGGATAAACAAACAGCACTTACTGGCTGTGCTGGCCACAAGATATCACACGCTGTGAAGTCAGCCAAGGTACCTTCTGAGGCCCAGGAGAAGGTGCATGGCCACACTCCTTTGGAACAAAGCTGTGTGCAGCATCTGCCCTTTGCTAGCCCATCACAGCCATGGCTGCAAGATGTGAGCAAACAAACCAACCCAGCCAGACAAACAGCAGCCCAAGCCCACATGGCTTTTCTGCCTGAGGTTTAACAGCAAGCCCACAGCAGAGGGCACTTAACACTTAGAGCAACATTGCCTGGACCCTTGCCTACACCATTAATTCAGGGTACTAGATCTATATTGGGATTCCAGTTCTTAAAATGACACAGGTCTGAAGTTGACCCAGCTACTTCACATTGAAACTGAGCCAACACCACACAACAATTGTGTCACAGGCTCAGAGCAAACAATGCTGGCGGGAGCCACAGCAGGTCACCTGGAACAAGTCACAGTTAGGCTATGCTGAAAAACATTTGGCAACCTGGAATTACCAAGCCTAATGATGAATTAATGATCTGACCCCTTCCACAAACAGATGTTTCAGTGTGGTCTTCCAAAGGCAGCTCAGCGCAGCATCTGAGGTGGAAATGTTGCATCTCACTGGGCATGAAGCCCTTTTGTAGGCTTACGTTGCAAATCATTTCCAGAAGTTCTCAGCATGAGAGATTCTGCTGACCTCAAGCAATTTCAAAGCAAACTTGTAGAAATTTGCATGTAGGGAAATTAAATGGCCAAGCGGGAAAAAAAAAAAAAGTCTGTTGTGCAATGCTTTGCCCACATCTGGCTCAAGGTGAGCGGGCTGCTGGGCATTGCATGCTGGAATTGATTGTCCAGCTGATAGTTCACCAAAATTTGCTTTTCAGCAAACACAATACTTCATTTCTGACCACTTGCTCATTATTGTTCTGAGCTCTTGGAACCCAGAGGTTAGGAAAGTAAGATGACATGGAAGTGATTTCAATCCAGTTTGTTACAGCAGTAAGAGGCAACTGGTAATCATTAAGTGATTAAAGCAGTTACTCATTCCCAGTGAATGCCGCATATACTAAATTAGGTACAAGTTTGACTTAGTGGATGTAGTCAGAGACAATCTCCTACTATCTGCAGTGAGCCAATTAGAAAAGCCACCGACAACCAACTGCTAAGCAAGCAATGGAAAACAGCAATAAAATGAGCAAGCTTTAAATGCAAAACCCTGAAGCCAAGCGCTGGTTCTGAGAGGCTGCGCTGTTGCACAAGGACCAGGGAGGAGCTGGGGCTGACCCATGCCCCTTCGCCACCCAAGGGGCTGGGGTCCCTAGGGTGGCACCATCCTGCCCCAGTGGCAGCACTGGTCCCTCCCCAGGGCCACAGAGGGAAACCTGCAGCTCCTTGTGGGCATGCTGGTGACCATGACTTCAAAGAGCCCGCGCCTTTCCTTGCCTACACCCTGCAGTTTCTCCCAGCCCAGCCACGCTGCGCAGAGCAAGGGGTCCAGCTTTGATCTGAGTTGGGCTTGGCCAGCTGCAGCCAAGAGCTGCAGGGCCACAAGCACATGCAGCTTTTGTTGAGCCTGCACCAGGGGCAGGAGCTGCCAGCAGCTGAGCAGGAAGGACCATCCATCTTCCCCAGCAGTGCTGGATGAGCAGCTGGGCAGTGGGCACACAGCCTGCACCTGCAGGGGCTTGTGCACCACGAGGCAGGACCACAGCCACACTCAGCCTCCAGCTTCCAAAGCCTTTCATAGCCACGGAGCTGGGGCAAGCAAGCTGAGAGGAAGAGTGGGGCTGAAGGAAGCTGAGCAGGGCATCAGCTGGGAGGCAAGGGCTAAGGACACAAAGGCTTGGGGCTGAGGCAGCTGGAGAACAGGTTTCTATTCCTAGCTCTGCTGTGTCCTTGCTCTGACCTGCACCAGAACTCCCTCCACACTCACTGCACTTTCCTCTCCTGCTTTCATGTGGTATTGCAACTGCTCAAGGCCAAAGCTGGCCTTTCTTGATATGCTCGAGCTTGATCCTGGCTCAGAAGCAGTGCTGTCATGCAACAATTAATGGCTGCTATTGCTACACATACACTGCCTGCTAAAACAACACTGGCTTCATCACTCCCTGAGTATCACTGGTACAGGAGAAACACCAAGACTTCTAAAATGGCAGGTGATTTATTAATTGGAGGATGGAGAAATTGCCAAGCCCACATGCATCTCTCAGCATATGCTGCTGGCACAAGGTGCAAACAGTGCGTGCTTAACTGTGACAGTGAGGGAGCGGGCTAGGCTGTTCAGGGAGCATAGCCACATAGCAGCACTCACACCTGGCAGCAAAAGGGTGGTTTTCCACCACAGCTCACCCTCTTTTTGCAGGATAGGAAGGGAAGTCATTTTCTTCTCTCTTTCCCAGAGCGATCTTGTTGTCAGTAAGTGGTTTGGCTGTTAATTGCTTTGATTGCAAAGCAGGAACACTTTGGAAGCCCAAGGCCAGCTGCTGCCACCCAAACAATCTGGGAAACCAAGTAGCAGCAGCAGCTCAGCTTCATGGCTAATGGAGAGGGCAGAAATAGGAGAAATCTAGATTTGCTCATTACCTGGCTTACTCTTTCTCTTCCTCAGTCTGTTTCTGATTTCTCTCATCACGTGCCAGTTACCTGTTCCCTCTGGCCTGACCTCGCTGTCTCTCTCCTGCTCTCTAGCCACTTGCTTTACCTGTGCATATGCTTTTACCCTCGAGGAATCAGGCACCACGTTCCTGCAACGAAACACCTGAATCACCATCAGGGGTGGGAAACTGCTCCCAGCCCAGAGCTACTCTCCATCCCATTGAGCAAACTGCTTCAGCAGCCCCAACTCCTTCACCAACACCTCTTGGAGGACTTAAAGCAAGGCTTTAAAACAGGCATGTGATGACAAGCACAGCTCCCTGCCATGTCTGTGTGGCTGCTGGCATGGGGGCTGCATGGATTACTTTGTGGAGCGAGACCCTGCCAGTACATTGTGCTTTGGAGAAAACTGTCAGCCAGTACCAGAAATGAAGTTAATTATAGAATCATAGAATCATAGAATATCCTGAGTTGGAAGGGACCCTTAAGGATCATCAAGTCCAACTCTTGACACCGCACAGTTCTACCCAAAAGTTCAGACCATGTGACTAAGTGCACAGTCCAATATCTTCTTAAATTCAGTCAGGCTCGGTGCAGTGACCACTTCCCTGGGGAGCCTGTTCCAGTGTGCAACCACCCTCTCTGTGAAGAACCCCCTCCTGATGTCAAGCCTAAATTTCCCCTGCCTCAGCTTAACTCCATTCCCGCAGGTCCTGTCACTGGTGTTAATGGAGAAAAGGTCTCCTGCCTCTCAACACCCCCTTACGAGGAAGTTGTAGACTGCGATGAGGTCTCCCCTCAACCTCCTCTTCTCCAGGCTGAACAGGCCCAGTGCCCTTAGCCGTTCCTCGTACGTCTTCCCCTCCAGGCCTTTCACCATCTTCGTAGCCCTCCTCTGGACACTCTCCAACAGTTTCATGTCCTTTTTATACTGTGGTGCCCAGAACTGCACACAGTACTCGAGGTGAGGCCGCACCAGCGCAGAGCAGAGCGGGACAATCACCTCCCTCGATCTACTAGCGATGCCGTGCTTGATGCACCCCAGGACACGGTTGGCCCTCCTGGCTGCCAGGGCACACTGCCGGCTCATATTCAACTTGCTGTCTACCACGACCCCCAGATCCCTCTCTTCTAGGCTGCTCTCCAGCGTCTCATCGCCCAGTCTGTACGTGCAGCCAGGGTTTCCCCGTCCCAGGTGCAGGACCCGGCACTTGCTCTTATTGAACTTCATGCGGTTGGTGATCGCCCAGCTCTCCAACCTATCCAGATTATAAGGCCTATCAGCCACAAGGCTGGGTAGTGGAGGCAGCTGGAATCTTCCGGGGTAACAAATTCAGCCACAGTAAAACCATGGCTTTGACTTACGTGATTTTTTTTTTTTTTCTAAGAAAATAAGTGGGTTCTTTACTTCCTGCTACTTGAATGGGCAGTTAGTCACACTTTCAAGTGTTATTCTCTACTACCAAAAGGGGTAGAAATGACTGGAAAATAGCAAACAATATGACAAAAGAGAACTCAAATCTTCTTGACTACAAGAACTTGGACTTTAAATCTCACTGAATCTCGTAAGATAGAAATGCAAGATTTAGCAAGTCTTTGAATATTTTAATTGAAAAAAAAAAAAAAGCACCAAATTTCAGTTTATGTACACACACAAGCATATGTATCTGCACACAAACTAGGAATGTACATGCTCTGCCACCTTCACTGGCCTGTCCCCTCTTGCTGAGGCTGAGCTCAGATGCCACGATGTAGTTTAACCTGGACCAAAGGGAGACTTGCTGAAGAGCCTGTAATTCCAAGCAAGCATGCCACCCTTTTGCCTCTCCTCTAGACCCTGCTCCTAAAAATACTCATGCTGGTGCCAGCAGCGAAGCACTGCTAAGGCAGGAGCCATTTCGACATCTGGCTGCAGCACCGTGCTGAGACTCGCGCTCACTGCCTCTCAGCATGCCAAGCAGAGCCCCAGAAGCTTGCTTCCCAGGCAAGATAAGAATATTTCATCTGGCAAAAGAAGAAGGCTGGGCACCACTGTGAAGGCAGGCTGCAAAGGCAAGCTTTAAATACAGCAAAAAACTTGTTTTCCATGGCTGCAGTGAATGCGGTGAGCAGCAAGGGAGCAGTGATGGAGCACAGGCTGGATGTTGGGAAGCTCTGTGGCAGGACAGCCAGCAGCCCTCGAGAGGGGCCCCAGAGGTGACAGCTAGCATGTGTGACATGTGGAGAGGCTGGGAAGGGAAGGAAAGGGAGAACGAAACTTCAGGCACTTTATGGGAAGGTGCTGGAAGGTCGGATGAAGCTTCAGAGATGCTGGTTTGTGCTGCTATGGTGGAGACACATGGACAGGCCATGTGGAAGGACTCGGTAGCTCACTGCAGGGCCAAAGGATGAAGGATTCGGGGCAAAGGCCAAGAAAAGCCCTGGCAGCACCTTTGGCCTGGTTTTGGCGAAGGATGGGAGGGAGCAGGAAGCTGGCAGGGCCCATGACAGCCCAGGGCTGGTGGGGTGGTAAGGAGCAGACTGCCAAGGTGGGGGAATGTCACATCACACACAGTGCTGTGACAGGCGTCAGTGGGCGTAGGAGCCACTAGGACCCTGGTCAGCACCTCTGACACCTGCAGGCACTGGTAGAACTAAGTGGGCACGGCCTGAGGCCAGGGAGTGGAGCAGAACAGGCCCAGAGGGATAGAAGAAAGCTATGCTATCAAAAGTGAGCAGCAGTGCTGAGCCATCTGCTACCCAAATGCTGCATCGCAAACCAGAGAGCAGCTCAGAGGGATGCTCTCCAGCATGGTGTCACTGTGGCAGCAGTGCCATCAGAGGAAAGGGAGGGCTCTTCATGTGCTTGTCATAATGGGAGAAACATGCTGGGGTAGAGGTGGTTTCTCACAGAGACCTCTGCACCCACAGATCGCCTTGCGCTTGCTTGCAGGCATTCAGGGGAGAGCCCAATGCTGCACGTGCTTCCCATGACCCAGCGGGGCCAAAAAAGCGTGCCTTGCTCTAAAAGCAAGGCACGCTGAAAAACAGTGTCCTTAAAATGAAAGCTCCTGATTTCTAGCTAGCTACCTATCCCATTATTGTTTTTTTTGTTTTGTTTTGTTTTGTTTGTTGTTGTTGTTTGTTTGTTTTTCTTCAGAATTTCATCTTAGCAAAAGTGCTAGAAATTACCCTTTTTAAGGGGAAAAACTTTCTCCTATCCCCAGGAACGGGAAGACTTTTAAGAAGACATCAAGATATAGGCAGCACAGTAAGAGTTAGAAAGGTTTCAACATCCTTAACAGAGGCATCCCTGGTGCCAGGTGTGGGCTGGGGTAAGAAAAAGGTGCTGGAATCTGGATTGTTTCTTTCTCTTAAACTGAGATGATACAGAAACGGTATTGCAATGACTATTTTTGGGTCTGCCTAAAAACACACAGCTGTATTTTCTGACATAAATTATGAACACTGCAGAAATCCAAACATGTCTTTTTGTAGCTAGTCATCTGGGCAGAAAGCCAACAAACACTGAGCTGCCAACCCCAGCTATTCAGAAACCACGAGTCAAGCCCCCCAGATCCTGAGGTTGACTCAAGCACTGTGAGGCTTCAAAATACAAGGTCCAATGGTGCTGTGCTCAGGAGGAAGCTGAAGCAGCGCCATCACTTATGACTGCCTTGCTCCCCTTCTCCATGTGGTGCCAGTTCTGCAGCCCTTGGCCACATGCATGGTCAGGGACCCAAGGGAAACCCAGGTCAGAGATGCAGAAAAAAAGCTGGTATTGGCAGCTATCTATAATGATAACACACACTTGGCGCCTCCAAGCCCTGCTCTGACAGGCGCTTCTCAAGTGATTTACCTTAGCAATGCACTCATTTTAACTAAAGTTAAACAAGACCATATATTTTTTTTCAACATTTGTAGTGCAAAGAGTAAGCACAAGAGACAGACCTAAACTTTGCAGAAGTCACAGTGCCCATAATCACTACTGAAGCCTGCAGCCCCATCCCGTCTTCCTGAGCAGTGTACAGACCTCAGGACAGCAGACAGAAATAGGTTATTTCCCTCCTAGGTATGCAATGTTGAGAGGGAGAATTCCTTCATGTCTTTGTGGCCTTGTGGCTGTCAAAACCAGAAAGCAGATTACAGTACTTGAATCCTTCTTTAGTATTTTGACTGCAACAAGCAACATCCCAAGTGACCTGTCACAAAAATTCAACCTCAAATTTCTTGAAACAAAAGCAATGCAAGGAACAAACCCTTTTCCTATCACTTTTGTAACAGAATTGAATATAAATTGTTGGTTGCACTTCTGACATCTGACTATTGTGAGGGCAGAGAAGCAGTCAGAAGATACCCCAAAAGGCACTGCTGCTGTAGCATTGTCAGTGCTAGGATGCTCTCACGTGACGGAATCAGCACAAGATGTGCTTCCTCAGCCTTGGGCTATACCTTTTCCAGAGGGCTCCCAGGGCCCTATGCAGAGGTGACCAGCTGATGTCTTCAGACCTGGCCAAGACATGTCAGAAGGCCTCGTGGTTCCAGGAGGCTATATCCTGCACAACACAGGGCACCACTGCTGTGTCATACCTGGCCTGGCTACAAGGCTGGGCTCAGGCAGGAGATGTAGCATGGCGCAGAGACAGCGAGGCCATCAGCAGGAGTGCCGCCATGTTACCCAGGGGAGCAGGCAGGTACCAAACCCCACACACCATGGAGTCAGCTGGTGTTAGCTTTGTCCTGAGGACAAAAGGAGAGTTCCCTATCAAGAAGCAACAGCAAAGCTGTGTTATACTGCCAGCTTGTTGTGATATACAAAATACATAAATATTCGGAGGAAGGTGGGGGGCACAGAAAGGCTGCCTGAATGCCATAACATGGGGCATGCTTGTATGAGGAGCACTGTGAAATGTTTTAGTGCAATACTAAATTAAGCCCACCTTCTTGTTCTGCAAATGCCTGCTACTGTGTGTACAAGGGAACTGCATACAGGAGTAGGTCCGTAATTCACACAGGCACTTCAGAAGCAAGGTACAGCATGCAGCACAGGCAGTGCATCCTTCCTGAAGGTGACTGCAGGCTCCTTCGTGAACCATGCAAGCCTCATGCACCTGACCTAAAAACAGCTCCAGCCTCCAAACACACACGTTGCTTTTTTCCTGTGGATTTCAGACAGCTGAAGACAGGCAGGTATTTTAGTTACCTCTGAAGCTAGCGGGAGGAAATGAACGAATCCTGAGTGTGGAGAACACCCACTCCTGAGCACAGAGGCCTTCTGTCTCACCTGCTCCACTGGCAAACCCACAGTTTGACATGGTCAGCTCACATTCTGCTTTCAGGAATTCGGGCCACACTTGCTGTGCTCAGGAGAAGCAGCTGAGCAGTGGTACAATTAGCCGTGCTGGCATTCTGACATCCTCCCCTTCACCCTTTTCCATTTGAAATACTTTAGTAACTAAGGAAACAGTTCTGTGGCTTGGTGCACCACAATGTCCAGAGGTAGAACTGGACAGTGATCTGCCTGGCCACAGCCCCAGCAGCAGCCCGGGTGCAGCAGGACCCTCAGGCATCCCTTGGGAGCATCAGGCTGCCCACCTACCCAGGTGCTGAGCATGCACCGTGGGACTGGGCCAGCAAACACGAGCATGCCTGCTCGCTCACCAGAGTGCAGGTTGCAGCGCTACACACAGGGAAAATGCTATTGCTCAAAAGCAATACAGCTGAGTGAATCCTGGAAAGAAGCAGATGAATTATGTTCACTCACAGTTTGGCTACTTGCATTATATTTATAAACCTTCATAATTTTCTTTTTTCCTCTTATTTTTTTTTTCTACTCACATAAAACAGCCTCCAGAAAGGGCAGAGCAATCAGACTTTTTTTAAAAAACAACAACAACAACAACAAACATCTGTTTGTAATGAACCTTTTAGCACTGAAGAAGAGAAAGCAAATCCTTCTAAAGAGAAAAGGCACAAGTACACCAGCCTCTGCTCCCTCCCACCACTAATGTGCACCCAAAACCTCACCACGGTGTCACGGATGCATCAATTTGCCCTGTAGCTCCACAATCTCACTTTGCTGTTCCGTTTCCCAAGACTTAATGCACTTGCATATAAAGGAAAAACAAATTAGCTTAGGCTAATGCATTTTTCCATTGCCAGTAGGCAGTGCTGGAAAAGTATATGGAGGAGATCAAAGAGATAGGGTCAGAAAGGAGAACGTAAATGTTTATACCCTGCTAAAAAGAACAAACTGCATTCCTACTGTTTAGGAGCACACAAAGTAGGCGAAACAAACAAGCAGATCTGCCTGCTCCAAGGCAAGGCTACTTCATAACAGTGTTCTCACCACGTTTTGCAGGGGTGCCCCATTTACTCATGCTGCGCCTTGCTCCACATCCCAAGCATGTGCCTCCCCCTGCTCCCTCTGCACTCCCAGGCGGGACCAGGGCAGAGCAAGTGCTGAGGTGCCCATGAGGCTTTCTCCACAAAGCAGCAACAAAGAGGAGCAGAACTCCCCCAAGGCAACTAATCTGCTTTGCTGCCTGTGGCTTCCCTTCACAACTTTTAATGTTCCATATTTTCCACCCTAAAGCAAGTCAGGAATTATGTGAAGCACATTCACCTAAATAGGCATAGCTTGGAAAGGGGCTTTCAATTGCAGGCTGTAGCTGAGTTTAACAGCCCTGGGACTGCTCAGTCCTAGGAAAGATGTCATGTCATGCACAGGGCTGCCTCCCTATGCAGAGTCCTGCTCATGCTTGGGTGCTTCTTGCACGTGAACACAAGAGATGAGCCCAGGATCTCTCCTCATCTCCACATCTCCCCTGTGTTCAGAGCAAGCAGCAGAACCATCTTAGCAGTTGATGCACAATTTTCTGGAACCCCTCCGATACATTAAAAGGTTTTCTGCTACAGCTTCTTTCTAGCATGCTTACAGACACAGACAGGGATTTTCTATACCAAGCTTGAGTCAGAGAAGAGAGAGTGAGACGAGAGACATCCGTCCTCTTGCCTGAAGGCAAAAGTAACCATATCCTAATGTTTGCAAAGAATTACTTAATTTGCTCCTAAATTCTACCAGAAACTTTATTCTAGCACCTCACTGTCCTTTCATTTATAAACCTTTTCCTTCTGCCTAACAAACCACCTCAAGCAAGATCCAAACCCACTCCATCCTTTTCCCACCCACAATAAAAATTCATAGAAAAAAAGTGTTAAATTTTGGAAGCATTTTGTAAAAAGAACGTAACCCCTATTAAACTCTGATGAACTAAAGGCATTTCAGAAAGCAACCCAAATAGCACAAAAAATTATAGTCTTAATTTCAAGGCAGTTGAGAGGGTGTCTCACCACAGGCGCAGAAAGAACATGGACGTAAATCTGAAGAGTTACAGCCCTGTCTACGTGTGCTATCCAGCTCTGCAGCACTGGCTGGGAGCCTGCAGCCTGGAACAGCCCGTGCAGCAAACACCAGTGAAGTGAGGTTGATGATGGCTGTACTCTGCCAGATGCCAAGGGTGTCTTGCACCATGCTCAGTGGCTGGGGGCAGGCACAGCAGTGCCCAGCACCCTTCCATACCTCACCCATCAGAGCACGTTTCTCTTGCTGTTTGCTTGTGCCCCAGGACCCTGGGGCTTTCTCAGCCACTGCTGGGCAGGGTGCAGGCACGCCATCAAGGTACTAGTGCAAAAATAGATCTGGTGAGGCGCTGGAAGTGATGCTGAATAATTACTGTTCCCAAAGCTATTATTAACCTTCAAACAGCAGCTTTTTCAGGCCACAGGCTGCTGGATGGGAGACAAATTGATGAAAACAGGGAGGAAATGGGGTTACCTGAATTAGGCAAGCATTCAGCTAAGGAGCAACAGAGAGGCTGTGGCTGCTGCCGTATGGAGCTCCCAGCCCACTGGAGCCTGGACACAGCTGCTGCCAGCAGAGCCTGGCTCTTTCAGGACAGGCAGCACACTCATGAAGGACTGACTCATCATGGAGTCAGGCTGTTACCTGCCTGTCCCTTCCGCCCAACCCGCAGCCTGCAGGGATAACGGGTTCTCTTAGGCAAGTGCCATGCTGTCTCTTATTAATGATGCTTGTGGCTGCGCTCCGGGCAGGGGACCCCACTAAGGGCTGAGAGGGGACAGCCACATCCTGCCTGCCACTCCCCGAAGTGTCCCTCCTGCACATACTGAAGGAGTTCTCTGTTTTAAGTGGTTTCTTTGCATGGGGAGGTGAGCGCCACATCCTCCAGCGTAAGTTTTCCGTAGGCCCTTTTGTTAGGAAGGGTGACTTACAAGAATATCATTGTGAGATGTTTTCTCAATATATTTTTAGACAACAGAGACGCTGGTCCAGTGAGTTACTGCTCCAGTACTCCCCTTAAGCTGGAAGCAAAGCAATGGGATCTAGCTTAATGGATCACTTCGCAGCGCCATTGCCATGATGCTCTGCTCCCAGCTGTCACGAGCTCTCACAGCTGTCTCAGTGACGTGTTTTGCTCCCTCCTTGTGTACAAAAGAACCAACACATCCATCCAAAAGCCTTTCACCTCAGCTTCACTATACCCTGTGCTTGATCCGACCATGCACAGCAGTGTCTGTTCTGAGCACAGTCAGGCACAGCAGCACCGCTGAGGTGCGCTCCAAGGCTGGGCTCAAGGCATTGCACCATTTCACACTCACTCTTGTGAGAAGAGCACTGTGCACATTTAGTACTGCTACAGCATCATGAAGATGAGCAAGGTTTGTGCAGTAAGGGAAAATCCTAGTTCTGTTCAGCTTGTGAGCAGTGTCTGCTCTTTTGCAGCGCCAGCCGCCATGTTTTACACACTCTGAGAATTTAGCACAGTTAAAACAAGTATGGAAGGCAAGATTTTCCTGGCAGCGTGACAGGTAGGCACCTTTGCTGCTCAGTTTGACACATCTTGTGATGGGAGTATCCCGATAGGTCTACAAAGGGTTGGGGACAAAAAAAAAAAAAAAAAAAAAGACATCTGACATTAATTCCTCTACATGTATAAGCAGACAGGCTAGAGCTACAGGCGAGTCACACAAAAGCTCCCCAGATCATAGCAACAAGACAGTTTTGGAGATGGGACCTGCCAAAACAAAGCATGTGGCAAGCAGCTGCAAAAAGCTCCCAGGGGGGCACCATATGGGGCTGGGGCAGCCACCCAGTGCCACAGGGGAGCAGCTATGGTGACTTGGCCACTGCTGTGCTGAGCCTGAGCACAAACCACCTACAAAACCCAACACTTCAAGAAGCCTTCACCAGACCAGCAAGAGGCAGAGAAAGGAGGGATAAAAACATGAATTATTTCCCAGTAAATCACCACCTAGCAGCTCTTATTTGAACACAAAAGACATTCAGCACTGTAGGAGAGAAATCTCCTGCTTTGCAGTCATTTCCCTGCAAGAGTGAGTAGAAAGATGCTCTCAGCCAAAGTTTCATTTAAATCTGATGCAACCAACCAAAAATTTTCAATGACACATTTTGTTTTATACCACTGTCCACTAAGATAACAAAGCAGAAAAAAAAAAAAAAAAGGGGGCAAAAAAAAGCCGTGTGCAACGTTTAAAAAGTTAAGACACATTGTGACAACATCTTTCAACAATAAATCATTGGTATTACTAAAAAGAACCCGTGAGCTAGGTATTTTCCTTTTCATACAGCTTTTAACACGCAGTGGCTCAGGACACTCAGCTCTGTGGCACACAGCACTGCTCATTTGTGGCCTTTGCCCCATGAACCAGCCTGGGCTCCTATACCCTTCCTGGTCAAGCCCTGCCGTGCACTGCAAGGAACCCCCCTGCATCACATCCTGCCCACTGCATCCCCCGACTCCACAGGGTCTCAAGTGCTCAAGCTTGGATCAGCACTTGGCAAGAGCAGAGCTAAAAAGCACCATCTGTGGGCAGACCTTTGCTCATTTTTCAACACTAATGATTTTAAAAAAGCCAGTGTGCAAGCAACTTTTAAGAGACGAGGAAGCAAAGAAGACAATTTGAAGAAAGATCCTGGAAGGATGCATAGTCACATCTGCTAAAATTTAGCTTAGAAAAATTGCTTAGTAAAATGGTAATCATTCAAAAATATGTTTCTACAAATAAGCAAGTCTCTTTGAAAGGCAACATTTAGGTCTGTGCAGACACTAAGTCCAGAGCTTTGAAAAGTTCTACTCTAGCTCCTTACTCTGCTGGATTTGCCAAGTCAGAGGTTGGCATACCAGGCTTCTTGTGTTTGTTTCAAAGCTAAAGTGTTTCAGAAAAACAAAAAACAACACTAAACACTCACAAATGAAAACTGAAACAACAAAACAAAAGCCAAAATGCAAATAAACCCCACCAATCCCCATGTGTGACTTCAAAAGCAAAGAGCTCCCCATCCCACCAGTGGGGCAGGAGGTACGTCCATCAGGGAGGGCTGTAAGTGCCACTCCACACTGTCCTGAACACGAAATTTGGCTAACTCAGTGGAGAAAACAGCCCTGGATGTAAGGGACTGTGGAGACCATCAGCAGCAGTGGGGCATGGACGAGGGGATAGATGCAGAGGTTGTCTCCCATAGGAGGCACCGCTCGACACCACTCTGAGGCTCGTGGGATAAAAAAGGTGACTGTTGCTCTCTAGGTGGTGCACAGTAATAGTACAATGGACTTTTTCTGTGGGTGAAAGCAGAGCTGCTGGTGTCAAAGAGTGTGGGTGACACAATGGAAGAAGACACCCAGCAGAGCACAGAGGCAGCAGCACTGTCTGCCACGGGACACTGTGGTGCCTGTAGCCACACGGGCTTCCAGAGGGACCTGAGGGTGAGCTAGGCCACCAGCAGCTGCCAAAGAGTAGTACCACAGCTTGGATGTGACTTCCTTTCACCCAGAATAGCAGCAGTTTATCGGCAGGTAGGGGTGTGCTCATCTTTAGCAGAGAAGCTTTCCACTTAAAAAAGACACAAAAAGGACCAACCTACACAGGCAGCATTGATAAAACTTGTTTCACTAGCTCAGAGCAAGAGCCGGGCATGGGTGAGGCCATAGCCTCCACGGGTACCGGAGCAGAGACCTGCTGCAGAAGGATGGTCAACATGAAGAGGGCTTGCTGAGCCAAGCACAGCCGTGCCTAGGAAATAAGGGAGCAGGTCAGTGAAGTGCTACAAGTTATTTTGAGTCCAAAACCTGCCACCATGCAGCCACCAACATGGCACGGAGGGAGCTGCAGCCAGCATCTCAAACAAGATATGCCGAGAAGAGCTCTGTCTAAATCAGAGCATTTTTAATTCAGAACTCACACCGGCTCCAAAGTCTCCAAGGAGATTTCCTTTGGAAATTTTCTATTGAGAAAATAAAAATCATTTTTGAAGAAAAATAAGACCTGCAGTAAATTGCCAGAGTACAAGTGTAAGTTTCAATACATAATGATTTTCAGCCACTCCGTTGCCAGGTGGTACTTTAAACAAGAGTTATGGGAAATATCTTCATTCAGATGCAACACGTCATACTGATACCTGCTGGGCACCTCTAGCAGGCTGCCTGCTATGCATGAGCACCACAGGATGCTCATAGAAATCCCACCAAGAGGCATTTACTATAATTTTACAAGCGCATTGGTTGTAAATACACAACCACTTGTTAGCACACAGCTACACTGCGGGTGCTTGGAGGCTGCCAAAAATGTATATTGAACTGTAAATAACCAAAGCCATAACTAAAACCACACACTAGTGAGCTGGCTTTGCCACAGGGCTGTACCACCAGTCCCTCTGTGTCATTTGTATCATAGCCATCTCGCCCCAAGGATTTGTGGGCTTTTTACCCCTGTGCCCTCGGAGAGCTACTCTCAGGCTGCAGCATATGGATGGTGACCGGGTGGGCACTAGCAAAGCTGCCTCCCATGGGTCAGGGCAGAGAACAGGGACGAGAAGGTGCAAAAGCCTAGCTTGTAGAAAGGGGCTAGGTAAGCAGCCACTTGCTCATCATTCCTGAATTTCATTCCTCAACGTTTATAAATACAAGGGAAAAAACAAGCAAAACCCAAGAAAACAAAACCAACCCAACCACCATGTCTTTTTGCTAAATAAGGCCATTTGCAGCATTTAGGGAAAAAAAAATCATTCCATCTGACTTCAGATTTGCCTTGCCACATGGAGCTGAGAGGAGCAAAGCAAGCACGAGAACAAGACTGGTTGGGCAGAGCAGTCCAGAGGCAACACTGTGCTCACGGCCAGCTACAGGCAGAGCCCCCATGAGTGGTGCATCAGAGGTCACCAGAGCACCGGGCAGAGAGGGGCCAGGCACAGTGCAGGGTTTGCAGTCAGCACAGCCCTGCAGGGTACCAGGGATGCTCTCATTGCTCAGCCCTGCAGGGTCTGGGCACCCACTGGTCACAGTCAGGCAGGGAATAAGCATGCCTTTCTCTTGGGGTGAATAAAGCTGCTCTACCACTTCCTGCCTCCCTGAGAAGCGCACACGTTTACTTTCTGACTTCTGAAGTGACTGTTCTGTTTTCATCTAGCATTTGCTAGCCTACCTTTCAGGATTCAGAGGCTGGTGGAATTTCTTGTGGCCATGCTGGTTTCAGGAAGAAGCTGTGGATCAGGCAGAGATGTTCCAAAGGGCTGGAGTCCACACAGGGCTGAAGTGGGACTGACTCATCTCCTGCACACCCCCAGTGCCCAGTGGTGGGAACACGAACGTGTGATGTCCCACAGGACCACACCAGTGGGACCAGGCACCAGGCAGCCCCTGGTCCTGTCTCTCTAAAGAGCCATGTGTTTCTGGGAATGCGAGCCCAGCTGCAGCAACAAAGGGACAACTTCATGCACAGCAACTTGCGTGCCCTGGCCATGTTTAAAATGATATAAACTCCACAAGATTACATGAAGGCCTTCACTCTACAATGGGTACTAACAGCTCTTTTAAATACAAGTAAAGATTGTATTGGGCAGACCACAGCTGGCATTTCAGATTTTTAATTAGTCAAGTTGTCACTGTGAACGCCTCCTGCCTTGGTATCAATGCTGTGTTGTTTTTTTTTTTTAATTTTTTAAATGAGCAGTTATAAGCAAAAAGCTAGAAGGGGAAGGCTTCAAAAGACCCATGCTGTCTGCAGCAGTCTCATATTCTGGAGTAATGCAAACATGGCAAGCATTTGGATTGAGAACAACAATCACCACCACGTCACCCTTGTTAACAGGTAAGGACAGCTGTGGCACAAGCATCCTCTCAGACAGTGGCCAACAACAGACAGCAAGGGAATGGCGCAGGGCTAGGGCACAACCAGCAGATGTATGGACCCAGCACAGACTTTCCCAGCAGCCAGCACTTGGAGATTGCCAGAGTTGGAAGCTGCCTCTGAACCCCTCAGCAAAGCAGCCACCGGTGGGTTTAGACCAAAGATTTGTTTAATTGTTTTTAAGTGTTTCTAGTTTTGCCTTCCCTAAAATGTCAAAAATCAGAATTTATCACTTACCCAAGCATGGGCTAAACTCTCCCCTTGCATGTCAGGGGGACGGAGAGAGGTGTGAGCAGCTCCTGGCTCTGGGCAGTGAAGGACATACGTAGGACCACACACTCCATCCAGGTGCACCATGTATTTTAAAATGAACACTCCTGCAGCTAGACCTTGGGAGCCAGTTCACCGCAAAGCTGCTTGAGAGACCCCAAACCAAACCCAGGCACTCGGGGGTATTTTGCAGTGTTTTTCTCATTGCTGAAGGCACCACATCCCTTTTGCCTTGTCCCATGTCCCCTTCCCTCAGCTTGCCCAAACCTCCTCATCTCTCATGCTCACAGGAGAGTGGCTCTGCAGACCGCCACTTCCCAGCTCCAGCTGTCCTGCTGCAGTTCCCTGAGGCTGCCCTGCCTCTGATGAGTCCAGACATCACCAGCTGCAGGACGCAGAGCAGCACACAGAGCGGGTGACTCATAGAACCCCTGAGAACAAAAACATCAGGAGAGCAGCCTAGCATGAGCTTCCAAAGGAGAGATGGGTGAGCTGCATGGGCAGGTGTTTCAGGCCTCTTAGTTCTGCTGCTGTCAGCTGTCTTGTAGTACCTCAGGGAATGATGAGCAAACAGGCAATGGGCTAGCAATGCTTGTTTTCTTGAGATCCTCCATTCTTTAAAAACTTTACTAGAGGAACGTGTTCCACTTGAAAAGTGACTGGTAGCTGAGCTTTGCCTTAACTTGGTCTATGTGGAGAGATGGGGCTGCCCAGCAAGGCAGAGGCTAAGCACCAAAGCAGACACGGACACCGCCACAAAGACAGGCCCATGGGGAAAAGACTCAGCACGAGCTTGCTGGGCAATGTCCAGAACTGAAGTGCAAGTTCAAGGAAGCATCTTGACTTACTTTTGGCAAGGAGCACACACGCTGGCAGTGAACATCCTGCTGCCGTCTGCCCACAGGAATCCCTCACTCAGCCAGGGTTACGGTGTGAGAGGTGTAGAAACCCCACTAGCCCTCTTTCTGCTGATGCCACATGCAAACATCTGCATCCAATGGCTTTGGTTGGGTTTTTTCATCACGCAACAGCACAGGTCTCCAGCGTCATAGTTCCACTTTCCCTGCTTTCCTGTCTTCTAAAGCTCCAGGAAAGTGGTGGCATGGCGAGTAGCCACCAGATCTCCAGCAAGCCCCTCCAGGGTCCAGCATTGCTCTCACATGGGAAACTGCTAAAAGCAACAGAACAGGAACATATGTTACGGCAGGTGGAGAAAGTCAGGACTCTTTCACCTCACAGAAGGAAAAGTACCCAATTGCCACAGCATGCAATTCAGTAGTGAATTATTTGACATTCCTCAAATGCCCACCTGCCCATACCTTTTAACACTGTTAAAAGTAATGGGCTGTCCAAAGCACTCTGGACAGCATGGGAATGACTGCTCCCTAAGACTTGGTTTTCAGCATCCCCCCCAGAAACAGCAGGGGTAAGACCCACAAGTGGCACTTCTGCAGCGAGACCCACAGGTGCTGGCAGTGCACTTTGCTGCACTGTCCTGGGCAACACCATGCAGCCCTGGCTGGGACTGCAGTTGGAAACTGTGGTTCTGATCTGTCTCCAGCTTTCACAATGTTTTCCACCTCAGACCCTGGGGATTAAGTGTTATTTGGTATTGCAAGTGTCTGGACTGTGCAGCACTTGGTTGCCATCACGGAGACATGGTGGGACCACTCTCATGACTGGAGTGCTGCAATGACTGGCTATAAGCTCTTCAGAAGGGACAGGCAGCACAGAACGGGTGGTGCTGTGGCTCTCTATATTAGAGAATCTTTCGATGTTGTGGAACTCGAGGCTGGGAATGACAAGGTTGAGTGTCTTTGGGTTAGGATCGGTGGGAAGACTAACAAGGCTAGCGTCCTGGTTGGGGTCTGTTATAGACCACCGAACCAGGATGAGGAGACGGATGAGGAGTTCTACAGGCAGCTGACAGAGGTTGCAAAATCGTCGGCACTTGTTCTCGTGGGGGACTTCAACTTCCCAGACATATCCTGGAAGCACAACACAGCCCAGAGAAAGCAGTCTAGGAGGTTTCTGGGGAGCATAGAAGATAGCTTCCTGACGCAGCTGGTTAGTGAGCCTACCAGGGGAGGTGCCCCGCTGGACCTTCTGTTCACAAACAGAGAAGGACTGGTAGGAGATGTGGTGGTCAGGAGCTGTCTTGGGCAGAGTGACCACGAAATAGTAGAGTTCGCTACTCTTGGCAAAGTCAGGAGGCGGATCAATAAAACTGCTGCCTTGGACTTTTGGAAGGCTGACTTTGAGCTGCTCAGGACACTGGTTGGTAGAGTCCCTTGGGAGGCAGTTCTGAAGGGCAGAGGAGTCCAGGAAGTCTGGGTGCTCTTCAAGAAGGAAATCTTAATGGCTCAGGAGCGCTCTGTCTCCACGTGCCCAAAGACGAGCTGGCGCAGAAGAAGACCGGCCTGGCTCAACAGAGAGTTGCAGCTTGAGCTTAGGAAAAAAAAGAGGGTTTATAATCTTTGGAAAAAGGGTGGGCCACTGAGGAGGACTATAAGGATGTTATGAGGCTGTGCAGGGACAAAATTAGAAAGGCCAAAGCTCATCTGGAGCTCAATCTGGCTACTG
This sequence comes from Anas platyrhynchos, assembly GCF_047663525.1. Classification (NCBI taxonomy): domain Eukaryota; kingdom Metazoa; phylum Chordata; class Aves; order Anseriformes; family Anatidae; genus Anas; species Anas platyrhynchos. Next base: position 2,846,899 of record NC_092589.1, read on the forward strand.
CCATTAAAGACAACAAAAAATCTTTACAAATACATCAATGCAAAATGGAGGACTAAGGAGAATCTCCATCCTTAACTGGATGCGGGGGGGAAACCTAGTTACAAAAGACGAGGAAAAGGTGGAGGTGCTTAATGCCTTCTTTGCCTCAGTCTTTATCAGCAATACCGGTTGTTCTCCGGATACCCAGTACCCTGAGCTGGTGGAAGGGGACAGGGAGCAGGATGTGGCCCTCACTATCCAAGAGGAAACGGTTGGCGACCTGCTACAGCACTTGGATGTATGCAAGTCGATGGGGCTGGATGGGATCCACACGAGGGTACTGAGGGAACTGGCAGAGGAGCTGGCCAAGCAACTTTCCATTGTTTATCGGCAGTCCTGGCTATCAGGGACGGTCCCAGTTGACTGGCGGCTAGCAAACGTGACACCCATCTACAAGAAGGGCCAAGGGGCAGACCCAAGGGGCAACTACAGGCCTGTCAGTTTGACCTCAGTTCCAGGGAAGCTCATGGAGCAGATTATCTTGAGTTTCATCACGCGGCACTTGCAGGGCAAGCAGGCAATCAGGCCCAGTCAGCATGGGTTTATGAAAGGCAGGTCCTGCTAGATGAACCTGACCATTTCCCACAGAATTCTCCTCAAGAAACTGGCTGCTCATGGCTTGGACTGGCGTAGGCTTCATTGGGTTAAAAACTGGCTGGGTAGCTGGGCCCAAAGAGTTGTGGTGAATGGAGTCAAGTCCAGCTGGAGGCCGGTCACTAGTGGACTCCCCCAGGGCTCAGTACTGGGGCCAGTCCTCTTCAAGATCTTTATCAATGATCTAGAAGGGATCAAGTGCACCCTCAGTAAGTTCACAGATGACACCAAGTTAGGTGCGTGTGTTGATCTGCTCGAGGGTAGGAGGGCTCTGCAGGAGGATCTGGACAGGCTGCACCGATGGGCTGAGGCCAACTGCATGAAGTTCAACAAGGCCAAGTGCCGGGTCCTGCACCTGGGGCACAACAACCCCAAGCAGAGCTACAGGCTGGGAGAGGAGTGGTTGGAAAGCTGCCAGGCAGAGAAGGACCTGGGAGTATTGGGTGATAGTTGGCTGAATATGAGCCAGCAGTGTGCTCAGGTGGCCAAGAAGGCCAACGGCATCCTGGCTTGTATAAGAAGCAGTGTGGCCAGCAGGGCTAGGGAGGTGATTGTCCCCCTGTACTCGGCTCTGGTGAGGCCGCACCTCGAGTACTGTGTTCAGCTTTGGGCCCCTCGCTACAAGGACATGGAGGTGCTCGAGAGAGTCCAGAGAAGGGCGACAAAGCTGGTGAGGGGCCTGGAGAACAAGTCCTACAAGGAGCAGCTGAAGGAGCTGGGCTTGTTCAGCCTGGAGAAGAGGAGGCTCAGGGGCGACCTTATTGCTCTTTATAAGTACATTAAAAGAGGCTGTAGTGAGGTGGGGGTTGGTCTGTTCTCCCACGTGCCTGGTGACAGGATGAGAGGAATGGGCTTAAGACGCACCAGGAGAGTTTTAGGTTGGATGTTAGGAAGAACTTCTTTACCGAAAGGGTCGTTAGGCATGGGAACGGGCTGCCCAGGGAAGTGGTGGAGTCACCATCCCTGGAAGTCTTTAAAAGACGTTTAGATGTAGAGCTCAGTGAAATAGTTTAGTGGAGGACTTGTTAGTGTTAGGTCAGAGGTTGGACTCTATGATCTTGAGGTCTCTTCCAACCTAGAAATTATGTGATTCTGTGAGTGTGTGTTTGGGAGCACCAGGAAGAGGAATATCCTGCTTGGGAGGACAGAGCCGGACACCGGCCTCAGCCACTGCTGCATCAGAAGACCCAAACGTTGGATTTCCAGTGCTTATGAAAGCTAAAGCACTGGAACATCCCTAGGGCTGGAAAACAAACAATCTGAAATTTATCCCCAAAAGCAGATGCTGAATCACTCTGATGAGCAGTAGGTTGTTTACTGTCAGTTTTTATGAGTTGGACATGAATCATCTGGCAACATGGAAGAAAAGTAAGAGAACCAGTGAGCAAAACCACACAGCCATTGTAACAAAAATTAAAGAAAAAAAAGAATTAGTCTAATTTCACCAGCTTTAGGGATTGGACAATTTTCAGAAGCTTGAACTACATACATATCTCCTTTTCTGCCTAGATTCATACCACCCGTTCTTGGGGGTGCATTAGGAACAGACCCACCTGAGGCTGTGATCAACAGAGAGATGAGCACACACATGGGGAATTTGTTCTCCACTGATGATGAAAAGCAAGTGGGAGAAAATTTTATATCTAAACTGAGGTAGAATTATTGATGCTCTTCGAATTTCAAGTTTGAATTACATTTTGAGTGCCTGGATTTAGGCATTTTGTTCCAAGAGAAATGCTCAGAGCTGTACAATTTATTACGTATAAGACTGAGAAGACTCCTGTGCTTATACATGTACATTGCCTAGGGTATCACAGGCAGCACCATTTACATACCGCCATGTGTTCTCTAGCCACCTCAATGGTGGCAACACACAGCAGCTGCCACCTGCGATGAGGACAAACCATTACAGTGCTGCTGAGGGCGCCACATGGTTTGCAGGGTTGTTTCCCCACCCTGCAGCCAGAAGCCACTGCAGAGCAGGGCACTGGGAGCAGAGACCAGGGGACATCTCCCCACAGGTTTCCAGGAACATGGGACAACTCCTGGAGGCACCAAGACCATGGACACAGGGCACCCAGAGAGACAAAAGTGTCTCTGGATGGCACCCGGCAGCTTGCGCTGCACCCAGGGCATGTCCAGCAGCAGCTGTTTGCCAGCAGGCCCTCTACCCCTTCCCCTGGGCCAAGCAGGAGGGAGCTCCATCCCAGGACCCCAAAAGCCAAGTCTGAAGTCTGTGTCTTTGAACACTCCATCGTGTTCAAAGCATCCTGCTACTTGCAAATGCAGAAAGAAAATATACATCCTGCTAAGCCGCTTAAAAAACCACTGGGTACTGCTTGAAACTCTGAACTCAAAAGCTGTAATCTGCAGCACGTTGCTTCCGAGCAAGTTGCCGACTGCTGAGGTGGGCTGACAACAGCCCTGCAGCACCAACAGGATCTCACCTTTCAGCATCTCCAGGGCAACTCTCCACAGCCCCCAGGTGCTGCTAAAGTGCCCAGGTTAGGGATAAAGGAGCAGGAGGGGACAGCCCAGGGAGGAGGAGAGCCTCCAGGATGCATCCGTCTGTCCAGGGACACATCTGCTGCGGTCACCTTCACTGCATTCAGATGGCAACTTGGTTCTGGTCTTTTTTGTGCTGCTGTTTCAGGTTTCTTCACCTATTCACAAAACAAAGAGAGGGAGAAACATTTAATGGGATAATATCCTTGCAGAAGATATTTGGAAAAAAATAATAATCATACATCATGCATTTGAAAAAAAAAACGAAAAAAACGGGGGGGGGGGGGGGGGAGGGAGCAGCTCTGAGAATACGTAAATCAATAAAATAGGAAAAAAGTGCCAAAGCTGAAGTTTTCAGATATATGGAGAAAACTGAATTATCTTAAACACCACTAGCTCCTGAGTCTTGTTAAAAATGAGGTCTCAACTCAATCTGAATTTAGTAACATTTATACTTATAAAAGTTATAAAAGGTATAAAAGGCAAGTAAACAGCGCTAGGTGTGCAGGGAGTCTACGCTCCACCAACACGCACACACAAACATCAAACATTCTAAATATACAGAACATTGCTTTTACATACTAAACCGGAGTATGCCTATACATACGTACAAACAGAAAAGGTAACAAACAATCCTTTAAGTTCCATGACTCAACAGTCTCCATTTTCCACTCCTTTTCTTGATTACAAACAAGTCTCCATTTTCCATTCCTTTTGAGCAATATGTCTCGCTTTAAGTTGTCAAGCAACTCGGTCTTCAGGCCTTATGTATCCTGTTCTTCCCGGATTGAGGAAAAGCACATCCATCTCCTTTTCAAGGCCAATGAGGCCTGGGTCAAAAAGGCACGTCCAGGTCAACAGGGGGGGTAACAGCCTTCAATGGCTGTGGCAGCAGAGGGGCCCATGGCGTAGCAGTCGGATCAGTACAGGAGCCCGCAGCTCCCTCACTGTCTGGCAAGCCACACGTTTGTGATTGTGGCTCCACACAGCTCTTTAAGGCCTCAGAGATTGCTTGCCAGGTGCCAAGCAATTCCACTGCAACCTTGCCATTTTTAGTTGCAGAGTCCCACACCTTGACCTCAGTTTGGTCCCATGTTTCAGGATCATAAACTGTCTGATTGTTAATAAGGAGAACAAGCTGCAAGGTTCCCAGGACAGTCTTTGTTCCTAAGGACGTATGATTCCCCATAACATGCAACTGCTTACCAACGAGGGGCAGTTGTGTGCGCGGCTCCGCTTCTCTCAGCTCGAGCTTCTCTCCAGCTCCAGTGCGCCCATTTCCAGCGACTTTCTGTACGAGCTTCTCTGAGCAGTTTGCTGAGTCTGGCCAAACCTATCTTCATGAGGCAATCAAAGTGCCTACTCCCGTCCTGGTCTCCATTCTGCCAGCCTGTTCCTCTTCACTCCTTTTTCCTGCTTCTTTATTGATGTAACTTCATCCTGTTGCCTTTTTTATCCTGAGGGCAGGCTCCCCTCTTATACCCTTCTCCCCACAGCAGTTCTTTTCCAAACAACTTTTCATTGGTCAAACAACTTTGAATGTAACAACAGCAAACACCCATAAACATCCATGCCTTAATGGCTGGAGAACAAGAAACCAGAGACTGCATGGAGTCTCCTGAATCACCCTTCTTTGTTCCCTCTAAACTCTTTTATATTCCTGATGGCCTCATCGTTAAGAGTCTAATGTTATCTCAACCATGGGGCTTTCCAACCCCCATGGCCACATTCCCAAATCTCCCCCTTCTTTATTAATATCAACCATTTTCTCGACATGAATTACCACTCCATATATAACAGTCTGATAAGCACTTGTATTTGGAGGATGATCCTCTGCTTTTCAGAGTTCCTTTTCTGCCCAACACAATCCACTGGTTTGACAAAGCACAAACACAAGGGCCAAAACTGGGGAGCTGAGTTCTGCCAAACAATCCCGTTTTGTTTTTTAAGAGGCATCTTTGTCACCTTCAAGTTCCCAAGAGCAATGCAGCACACAAGACCTGCAACAAGAATAAATTTATTCCTACATAGATATATGTTCTACAGGGTCATATAGGATAGAGGAGATCCATGTCAAATCAGATTGGAAAGAGCAAGCGCTGCCTGTCTGCCTGTTTGCACAGAGCTTTCCATGCTGCAGAGGGCGAGCTGAGCAGCACAGGTTCCACTTTTGCCTTTCTCCCCCATTTTTCAGAGGGACAGGCTGCATCTGGCACTGGGGACACTGCAGATCAATAGCTTCTTAAATGACGGCAGACACTTTGTTCATGCAGTTTGTCAGTTCTGCCAATTTCCATGATCTACTGAATTTCTCAACCGCTTCTGCCATAGCTCTACCTAGATAAAGCACACTATTCATAGATATGTCACAGCCAATGTCAGACATCTCCAAAAGGGTGGCATTTCCACAGAATCAGGCAAGCTGCTGCTGCGTTAGGGGTGCTAGCAGCTGATGCAGTGAGAAAACAGCCCCATGTGCCCCCTGGGATGCCTGCCCTTGGCTGCTGCAGAGACAAGGCCCTGGACACAGGCTTCTCACCAGCAGAGCCTGCACTTACCTGGCTCTCGCATGGGCTTGTAGCAGGCATTTAACCACACAGGACAACAGCACGCACATGCAACCCATGCAATTGGCATGGTGCAGGCAATTTGAAAGAATATTTTAAAAATACTAATTTGCAAAAGACTGAGTTGCATGCAAGCTGAAAAAAGTTGAGATTGGTTAAGATTTGGTATTAAAATGAATTAAACTAGAGGCACACAGTTCTGACTCAATGTAATACATCTTGAATGCTTTCTATGCAGTGTTTCACACTTGTCTCACCTGCAGAAATACTGTGAGCTGTTCGCATCAGCTACCTCTAGCTTTTGCTGGCTCTATGCAGCACTTGTACAGGTGCTGCATTTTGTGCTGTGGAGCTGATGTCTGCTCTTTTCCCAGGCTCCTTGGGGTGCTTTGTGGCACGAGATGCAGCATGGCACTGGGCTGCAACACAGAGCCTAGCTGCATCAACGTGGGGCTGAAACACTCATGGCTGTAACACAGTGGCACCAGACACCCCAGGTGCTGGGCTACAAAGTGCTGCAGGCGGGCAGAATCACACACATGCTTAAAGTCAACACCCCTCAAACCTTTAAGACAGTCATTACTGCTGCTATGCTTCTAGCTATCAAGCCTGAAAGCTCAAGAGGGGAATAACTTCAGATGCAGAGAGGCAAGCACTGACCCTCATTCCCCTCAAGCCCCAGCACTCTGTTTTTGCAGCCTTGAGGACTGCAGATACATGTCCTGCACTGACTGCTGGCACACCGAGGTGAGTGATTGTGCCAGGGCTGGCACTGCCCCTGTGTTGGGGAGACTCAGCATCTCAGGGGAGACTCACCATCAGGGAGGACAGGAACACACTAAAACTTGAGTTTGCTTAAGTAATAAATTTAAAGTGTGAACCTGATAATAAACATGCAACAGCCATACCTGACTTTGTACAGAACTGCTCTCGTTTCACACTAAAACAAGTTACAACATGTTGGAGAAAAACAAGAGGACGGATTAAGTGTGCTCTTATAGTGCTCCTGTGTTGTTTTGCTAAAACCAACAAAGGAAAAAAATTTTCTTATGTGCACAAGAACTTTACTGGAAAAGTGAAATTAATACACATATTTATTCACCTATTATTGAAATAGAAAAAAAATGCAGAAATAAAGCAGCATGGTTTAAGCGGTAAAAGAGTAATTATTTCTCATTCCAGTACAGAATATTGTATTAGTAATGAAGTTAAACAGTTTTGGTCAAAAAAACATAGGCTTTTAGATAGAATTCAGTTTTCTACATTCAAATCAGCTATAAGAAGAAACAAACAACCAGATCTATTTCCTGTCCACAGCCCATGGCAACTTAAACATCCAAGATTCTACATGGGACTCCAGCAATGTTGTGCAAAACAATATAAGCCAGCTTCTTTCCGCACATTTGTAAACTAAAAACAGAAAACAAAACCAAAAAATCACCAACCCAGCTTTATACGAAGGCATTTAGATAAGGCACATTCCTAATGAAAAGGGAAAAACGTATAATTGGATGATGTGGTATTATAGTATTATTCCCAACAGCGATGCAAAGCTGCACAGAGGTAAAACAGCTGTCAGATAAGCTTCATGATTAATAGCAAGAAGTCTTTGCTTTCAGTTCTGTTGCTCTTATAAGATATTCACCAAAGTCACAAACTAAAAACACAAACAACTTTCATAAGACGAGCAATGCAGCTTTTCCTTCTTACAATCCTTTCAGAGAGAAAGAAAGGCAAGAACTTCGCTGCAGTTTAACCTTAAACTCCAACCACTTTTTTGGAAACAAACATACAAAACTAGCCACATTCATTTATAAAATCCACTTAGTACGCATTTGCTCTGATTCAGGGAGGACCAAGCAGAAAACACACTAGACTTCCAGTTCTGGAAGCCACATGGATGAAGCTACAGGTATTCATGTAGCATGGTCTGGCCCCTGGCTAGACCATGAAGCCCTCAGCCAGCACACAAAACACCAGGCAGGACCTTGGGTTAGCAGCTTCTGGGCACCTTGTAAAATGGGACACCTGCCCTCATTATGGGGGTGTGAGCAGGGAAGATGTCCTGGTTTCAGTTAGGACAGAGTTAATTTTCTTCCTAGTAGCTGGTAGAATGCTATGTTTTGGCTTAGGATGAGAAGAGTGCTGATAACACCACGATGTTTTAATTGTTGCAGAGCAGTGCTTACACCAAGCCAAGGACATCTCAGCTTCTTGCTCTGTCCTGCCGACGGGCAGGCTGGAGGTGCAGCAAGAGCTGGGAGGGGACAGACCCAGGACAGCTGACCCAAACTGGCCAAAGGGGTATTCCATCCCATCTGGGGTCATGCTAAACAATATATAGGGGTGGCTAGCCAGGGGAGGGGGGGGCGGACTGCTCAGGGTTAGGCTGGGCATCAGTCAGCAGGTGGTGAGCAATTGCATTGTGCATCACTTGTTTGTACACATTATTAGTAGTAGTACTATTATCATCATTGTTTTTATTATTGTTATTATTATTTTCCTGTCTTATTAAACTGTCTTTATCTCAACTCACAGACTTCACTTTCCTGTTTCTCTCCCTCATCCCAGAGAGGGAGGGGGGAGGGTGAGCGAACGGCTGTGTGGTGTTTAGCTGCCGGCCAGGTTAAACCACAACAGAAGAGAAAGGGGAAAAGGCTCGAGCAGCATGGATGCTGCCCAGCCAGATCCAAAGCACCCCTTGGCCACCTGGTCCTGCACAACAGATCCACCCCTGACTCCCTGGGGAACGAAACAGTCACCCCCACAATGCACAGCAGAGCTCAAATGCCAAAGCCCACACCTGGCTGCACAGAAGTGGGATTGTTCCTTAGCACCATTTTGCTGTGGTACTCTGAACACCACGTTGAGCTCTGCTCCGCTTTTACACTGTCAGGGAAGAAAGGACACAAGTTCCTCCAGTGAAAATTTATTTTCCACCACCAAAAGCCTGGTTCAGTCTCACAAAAACAGCATCCTTACCACTTAAATCAAACAAGATTAAGGCTTTCTGTACAAACCAGCTGTGACCGCTTCCCTCGCCAAGTTTCGAAGTCATTAAAAATTCAGGATTAAAAATACAGCAGAACATCAGGGAAAAGTTCTGTCCTGTCAAAACAGGGCTGGCAAGCACCAAGCCCACCCCAGCTGTCGCTACCCCATTTGCCAGGATGGCTGCAGCAGAGGTCACTTTGGCAGACTGGAAGTGCCTTTGCTTCCAACCCAAAGAGGTAACTGCTGCCGTAATGGGAACAGGTTGCTTTACACATAGGACTGGAGCACCAGAGACACACAATACGCACTGGAAGGGAGTGGAACACAACATCTTAATGGGTATTCTTCCATTTCACGTGGATGGCAATAGGAGAGGTGCCAGCCCTTTCCAAATGCAACTCTTGAAATGCTTCTGAAATGCCCAAATGCCCTTCTGCAGCAGTAGCTTTTAAATGGAAAATGAAACATCTTAACAATAGAGACATACCCCCCTCAACAAGCTGAGACAAAATGATGTTCACTTAGAAATGTGTTCATCACAGAAAGCAGGATGAGAAATGCATGTACTTTACTAGTATATCAAAGACTGACATCAAGAAAATCCACAATGAGCTATAAATGTAAGGAAATTTCATCGTGTTTATGGGAGAAGCAAGTTTTTTCCTGCAAACAGATGTGAAAACAAGGCGGTGAGAGCAAAGGCCTTGTTCCCTAAAGTAAATTTTTACTCATCCCAACCATTTTCCATGGCAAACACAGACTTCTATCCCTGTGCTGAACAGAGGGTCAGTTTGCTGGAATGAAATGCTTTATGGACCACGAATTTTAAACACCAACCTCCAACAGCTCTGCTGAATGTTATTAATAGAGCAGAAAGCAATCCATAGATATGCAAACAAGAAAAGATAGTATGGTCTCCCTAAATGGTATAATCCATCCGAAAAACAAAGACATTTCAGTAAAATCACCCAACACTTCCCATTATACCCTGCAGCACTAGCTACTCTTAGTTTGACAACCCATCTTTTATCTGGAACTTTCCAGACTTGCTTCTGCACATCACTGAACTCCTTCTGTTTCCAGAGGTGGGAAAAATAATATTTTCCCAAGAAATATTTCTTGAAATAACAACATAGAAGAAATTCACCAGTGGGCTTTTTGTTTCTGTGTTGGTTTGATGTCCCTGCTATTTCCAGCCCAAATGTGCAACCTCCAGCTCCTCCCCTGCACACAGTGAGCCACGAGTCCCCAGCTGCAGGTGAGCCCTGTGTAACACAGGGGCTCAGTATTACCAGGTCACTCCAAATTAGGCTGTGGGGATGCTTCTAATCCAGCTCCTCTGGACAGGATGGACAGTGCTTGCAGGGCTGTCCTTGGCTCAGTTTGCAACACAGGAGCTATGCACAGTTGAAGTGGCTCCAGAAATCAAGCAGCAAGCATGCTGCCTGGCACTGGAGGAGCCTGTGTGGGACCAGAACTGGATTTTGCTTGTGTTATAACTGTCTCAACAAGGCCATGCACAGAAAAGCCCATTTGAGTAAACTTCAGTATAGTATCTTCAATGGCCAGAGCAGAGCATTTGACTTTGCAACTTCAATATTTATTCAGTGGTGTTTTTAGCACAGAATATATTAACTGAAAAAAAAAATAATTCAAGTTCAATCCACCAAAAAAAAATCAATTTTTATGAGCTAACTGATTTACAAGATGTTTTCGGAGGAAGAAGCTACTAGCTCCATGCCTTGTAGTGAGGGCTGCTACTGCAGAGAGCAACCAAAGATGCTGCCATGTATCCATCACTGGGGCAATTCCATCATATTTATACAACTGCTCTCGGGATGCGCTGATCATCGCTTCAGAACGCGCCAGCACAGAAATCAGATAGAACACATCTCCAGCAATGCTTTCCATTGCCATCTTGGTAAACATCTGCTCTAAATAATCATGTTTCATCAATAATACATAAAGAACGTATTCAGCATGGGTTGTGAAACAGATGTATATTGAACCATTCAATGAAAATGAAATTTCCATAAAGAACAAACACAGTCACGTTGTACTGAAGCAGGAATCCTGCATTCAGTAAAAGCCAGCATAAGTAGTTTTATAAATTGGGAACTTTGTTTTTCTTTTTAAATTTTTGGTTGTCCTTGTTTTCTGTCATTCTTATTATTGTTTTTCACATGATCGTTCTCCATGCTCTCTACAGAAAGAATGCTTGATCAGTTCTTCCAAAAGCCAACAATAAGAAAATTAAATCCCTTTGGCATCACTGCACAGAGCAGTTGCATAACAAGCCCAGTATATATAGAAATTGCATTCCAAGTGTTTACATAAGAGCTCCAAATAACACAGATGTAAAAAAAAAAAAAAAAAAAAATCAATTTACAAGCCAGCCCTGCAAGCGCTTTTGTGTCTAATAACTTGGAGCAAGTGGATCAGCTTACTAGTGGTACATGGTTAATATTGTCCTTGTGCTGTTTACATAACTGGAAAAGAAAGATTAAAAATTGAAAAGGCAATGTGTAAAATAGTGATTTGTTCATCTTGATGACAATACTCTCTCTAGCCAGAAAGACTGGCACAGAGGCTGATGTTTTAAAATAATGCAAGCTATCTAAAATATTACCCAGTTTCTTGTATTCATGCAAATCACCGTGTACTCTCAGATGAGACTTCCACAGGTATTTCTGCATGTTCTTCTCCCAGTCTTAGTTTTAATGCCTGCATCACAGATCAAGAAAATCTAAATTTGTTCCACAAGCTTTAAAGCAACTGAAGTCCTAAAAGCAACCATTACCAGGGGGATCCAGGCTTCTAGTAATTCAAAGAAAAACAAACAAACAAACAAACAAACAAAACCAAACCAAACAAAAACAGGGTAAGTGCACAATATAATGCTGTCCTATGCAGGAGAGGGACGCTGTGTGCTGAGGAGGTTGCTGGGTATGAAGTCACATCAATTCTAATCCAACCTATGCATCTACAGTCTGAAGGCTATACATTTGTCAACAGGCAACAGGTATGAACTAGAAACTCTGTTGAAGAGGTCAGCAACACTGAAAAACAAGTCATCCAACGTTGAAACATGGGATTAGAAGTTAGAAACCAATTGATTAAGAATGAATAAGTTCTACATTTGCGATTGTGGGAATAAAAATGTTTTCACAGTTACATTGTTTAAAGGTAAGGAATGTGGTATTGAGATATGCTTGCAGTGATAAGAAAGTTTAGCGGGCGACCTTGCAAAATGCAGACAACCAGACTCCTTAGAACAATTAGGTGAAAATCACGATGTTAAGTCAGGTAAGTGAAGAAACATTACCACTTCAAACAGTAAAAAAAAGTCAAAAGACATTTGAAATTTAACAGGCCAGTAATTGAAGGCCACGCATTGTCTGTGAAGCATCAGATAGACTGTGAACCTGGATTACCCACTCTGTGGGGAAACAGGGGAGGGTCCTGTCATCAAAAAGTATACAAACTGTGTTTTGGAACCAGTAGGTGTGCACGACTTTGGTGGGACTACCCCCCCGTGCTGCCCAGCACTGAATAAACATACCTACTTTACAATCTTACTGATTGTGGAGTCTGTTTCTGTGAATCAATGTCACTGAGCAAACTTGTTCATTTCTAGCTCAATAAAATGTTTTATGCATGGATAAAGGGGGATTCTGGGGAGCAGAGCCCCACAGCCCCACACAGAACTCGGAGCAACAGGCACCAATCCCTGGGGGCACAAAGCCACGGCTCTGAGGGGGACAAAGGGGTGTTCCACAGGCAGGGAAGGCACAGGCCAGCTGCAGCAGGCTGCAGGCGGGCAGGGCAGCTGGAGGCAGACAGTGAGGAAGAGCTGGAGCCACAGAAGGGATGGAGCTCTGCTGGGGTGTGACAGTGCCAAGAAGCCAGGTTAGGATGCACCCCAAGTGCAGTACATTACAAATACTACCCAAAATTATCCCAGTAAGAAAAGCATTTATAAACATAATCTGACACGTTAGAAGAAAAATAAATTTCTGGAATTGCCTTTCTCTAAATGGGCAACATGGGTTAATAACAGATCATCTGCCAGTACCTGGAGTATCTTGCAGAACCAGATTTAAAAAGGCAATTTTTTCCACGTGCGAAGCTGCAGGAGGTCAAAAGACCAAACCACAATGGAAGAGATGAGGGAAGCTCCAGCTGTAAGGAACAGAGAAGAATAATTGCTAAGATCGCAAAGCAAGATGCAGCTGCAAGTACAGTGCTGTGGGGGCTGCTAATGGGATTGAGAGCACTGCATTTAATGTTTGCATTAGCAATCCAGTCAGACTGCCCTGTTTCATCCACAGTCAAGTTTCTTAGCTGTAAAACTGGAGCAGAGAAACCTGCAGGAGGACCAGAGAATGCTATGAACCACATGGAAGTACAAGACAAGATGCTCAATGCCATGAGCCAAATCTACTGTTAGTAAGTGCAGAATATATACATACATACTATACACAAAACAATATATGAGCGTGCGACTTTCATATCTTGCATACAGTGACTATAGGTGTAAAACAAGTACAAAAAGGAGTATATTTTAGAGCAGTACAACTTACAAGTCAGCCTGCAGGCAAGAAGAGGCCGACATGAAGCCAAGCCCACAGGAGATGCCGGGCAATGCGCCAAGGCCATGCTCCTGCCACCTGAGCCCTGCTTTGGCTGCTAGTGCAGGGCAGGCTGTGCATGGGCCCATGTGGGACAGGGGGAAGTTTCACGTGTGCCTCAGCCCCGTCATCTTCTCCTGACATGCTTTTCTTGTTTCTGGTGGGTTTTCTATAACCTGACATATAAATATAGAAAACTGACTCCACAATCAGTAAGACTGTAAATAATCCCACCAAAGTCGGACGCACCTAATGTGGCAACTTGCTTTGGTTATATGCAGTAAAGAGTTACATATGTATGAAGTTTCCCAATACGCCTATACATATGCATAACCTGTCCCCACTTAGTATTAAAATTAGCTACAAGAAGTCATTTCCATAAATTCCTCTTGTCTCCGCTTGCTTGGTGCCTTGTGGTGGTGGGTGCTGAGGGGATAAAGTAAGATGTCTTCATCAGGGTTGAACTTTTCACCTCATCTCTTTGCCCATGCTCTCTGAGGCCTTGGCCACAATCTGGGCCATGAGGTTGTTTTGGTCTGCTTCTCGGGGTCCAAGGGGCTCCTGTTACCTGGAGGCCTAAGCGCAGCACAGGCACAGTACATCGCAAATTGTAGCACATATTCATTCTTAATCAATCACTCTCTAATTTCTAATCCCATGTTTCAAATCCACAAGTGGTTTGTTTTTTTTTTTTTTTTGGTGGGAAGGCATCCTCACCATGCATAGAAAATACTAGAAACCAGAAGGCAAATAATCAAGACAATAACTTTAAACATTGAACTAATCTAAAAATGTAATTACAACAACTGCACTAACGTTGTGCTTACAGCACTCTGATATTATTCCTATGCTGCCTCAACATGAAAGTACAAGCTGCAGCATCTCTGGGGAGCCAAAATGCCACCAGCAACATTGTATTAAAGGGTTTGAAATGAAGTGATATAGAAGTTAAAATGCTGGATCTGGGCTTTATTCACATTCAGGAGAGAAATCATTCTTGGTTGCAGAGTTATGAGAATACCACACGACTGATAGGTATCTGGAATTCATAAAATGCATTTCTATTATCGAAATCCTGCCACCATTTTACATTGCAAATCACTTCCACTCCAGTCTCAGGAAAATCCCCTTGTTATAAATAAAGATACAACTCAATCTAAATTTAGTAATATTTATAAAGGCAAGTAAACAGCACTGGGTGCACGGGTAGCCTATACTCTAGCAACACGCACACACGAACGTTGAACGTTCTAAATATATAGAACATTGCTTTTACATATTAAACCCGAGTACGCCCATACATACGTACAATCAGAAAAGGTAACAAACAATCCTTTAAGTCTATTACTATTAATGTCCATGACTGGGGGAGCATAGTTGGAGTTGGTAATCCTGGCTGAAGTGCTCCCATATCTTCCATGACTTCATCAGTTTTTCTCAGATCATATAACAGTCTCCATTTTCCATTCCTTTTCTTGATTACAAACACTGGAGAATTCCAGGGCTCATCGTGGGAACAATGTGTCTCACTTTAAGTTGTTAAGCCATCAGCCTTTGGGCCCTATGTATCCTATTCTTCCCGGATAGGAGGGAAACATTTCCTTGTCCTTTTCAAGGCCAATAGGGCCTGGGTCAAAAGGCACGTCCAGGTCAACAGGGGGCATAACAGCAAAGGCCTGTGATGGCAGTAGTGGCTTTTACAAGGTCGCCTGCTAGTTTTTTTTTTTTTTATCACTGCAAGTATATCTCAGTACCACATTCCTTACCTTTAAACAATGTAACTGCAAAAACAACATTTTTATTCCCACACAAGCACATGCATGGTGCTTTACAGGACAGATGAGGACAGGTCCAGGGACAGATATATTCAATGCTTTCATTCTTCTGATCTCTCCCACCACCACATCCAGATCCAAAATACAGTCTAAAATAGAATTCAATTTATTTCCTTCTGGACAGTGATGGAACAAATGGGCTGAAGGAGATCAGTTCAGCTTTCTATTACTGTGCACACATTAAACATTAAAGTTGCTATATTCCTTCCCCTAGTAGAAGTATTAAAAATGCACAGAACATTTCCAATTTGAATTCCATAACTATCCATAATGCTTTCATTGTTGTTTTTTTTTTGTTTTGTTTTGTTTTTTCAGTTGTTACCCTGTCACTTCCCCAAGCAGCTTCTTAACCCACTTCCTTATCCTATTCTCTCTGCTTCGTACTACTTTTGAATACAGACGGATTCCATCACCCCAGGTTCAATCTAAACAAGAAAACAAAGAAGCCCAGGAAGCATTCTGGGCATGGCTAACCCTGTCTCAGCAACGAGTATATCAGACCTCATTGACAGAGCAGAGCAGTTTGCTACACACTTAGTATTGGCCTCTAACTCCCAGTTTCATCTTATCCAACCTGGTTCTTTCGGGCTCTCCCCAAACCTCAGATGGTGCTCCTGGCAAGGTTCATGCTCGCTTCCACAGTAGAAGACTGCTTTCCAAAAACAGGGTATTACCCGAGGGACTGGTAATCTGCAGGAGCAATAACGGTGTATTATGCATCCTGGGGAAATCCCCTTTTCCCTTCTAGCCCCAGAGACAGCCTTCACAGCCCATCAGCACTCTGCTTTAAAGCCACCACAAGGAATACCAGAGGCAAACTGCCATACACATAGCTCCAAGTTTGCATATGAAAGGAGAAAAAAAAACAAACAAACAAAGGAAGGAGTAACAGAGCATACTACTAAATTCAGATTGAGTTGTATCTTCATTTATAACACGAGGTACATGGCAGAGAGTAACCTGCCAATCCCAAAGATAAAGCAAAGGAGAAGGGCTCACACCCACAACTAGATAAAGCTTTCTGCTTTAGAAAGCCAGAATTAAACCTCTCCCTGTCCCAAAATTATAACATAGGGGTGTGTGTGTGTGTGTGTGTGTGTGTGTGTGGAGGGATGATCAGGATGTTAAAAAAGCTTCTTCTCAAACGTATTTTTCAGATGATTCATCACCAGGACTGCAACTGTTGATGTGACTTCTATGGATAATTTCTTTGACCATGAAAACCTGTTTATCAATATTATTGAAATGAATACATCTAACTTCGGAAAAAGATATCTAACAATAATTTTCCGGATTAAAGCTGGAAACTACAGCACGTGTGATTTCCACTGCTCTGCTAACAAAAGTCCTTTTGTTATCTGTATCACAACCAAGAGTGAAAAGAAATACTTTATCTACCTGCACTCTGAAAGACTGTAACATATTTCATTGAATTTGTCCACACAAATGTTACACATTCAGCCAATTTGCTCACATCCCCATGAAGAAACTCAATTTTTCTTGTTTTCTATACAAAGGAAAAAAATACTGTCAGTATGAATCCCACAGTGTAGATGCTAAGCCCCTATTTTTTCCCTAGAGAAGTGTAATCACTGTCATCAACTATGAATGGAATAAGAGCATCTTTACACTGACCCTTTGTCACTTTATGCCTCTGTATTCTCTCTCTCAAGCACTTTATAATCCATGGCTCTGTTTCGTCTTTCAAGCAAAACTTTGTGATAGACTTACAAAAAAAAATGTTTTGATAGCTCAGGTAAGTGTCAGCTAGTTCTTTTTTTAACTTTATTTATTTTTTTTAATTTTTGTTATATAAACACGTTCAAAAAATTGTGAATTTGCAAGTTGCAGGTCTTCTGAAAAGGCCCAGCTTCAGCACATACTGGTGATCAAATACAGTTTTTCTTTATACTTTAAATGTATGTAATTTGAGTAAGATTGAAATAGATTACAGTAAATTAAACTTAAGTAGATACTGCTTTTTACTAAGGTTTCACAAATTGCTGGGACATTCTCTCTTTACAATTTTTATTCTGTAAAGGGCATTTATTTTCTGAATTAATTCTGAAAGCAATGCATTTGTAAGATTGCATCACAAGGAACGAATAAAATTATATTTCAGTTATTTATACATTACACTAATGACACATTACAGAGGAATTATAAAGATCAGATAACCAACTGATACTGGAAAAAAATAAAACAAACAACAAAAATGACATTTTTACTGTAACATTCAATGACGTTAAAGAATTATTCAGCAGGAATTAGTTGCCTAATCTCTGGCTGTCAGCATTGCAGGATGGTTTATCTGTCTCTTCCTGCTGAAGAAAGCAAAGACAGAAGCACTGCCGTCACGCAAGCTCCCAGGCATGAACAGAACAGCCGGCGTGACCACAGAAAGAAATGCAGTGGACAGGGAAGACAAGAGAAGGACAAGTTTAAGTTTGTTTCTTCCCCAGGCCATGTTCGCACGATGTGGGAGGGATGGCAGCACATATGTCAAACATCATCGCGGGCACCAGTGGCCAGCCCCAGGCAGGGACGCCCACCAGCAGCTCCAGGAGCTGCAGCACACGTGGACAGCATGTCTTGGGAGGAAGAGGGAATAAGCCATGATTCTGGCTGTTCCCATACAAGGTCAGCCTGGAATGCACCCAGCAGCCACACGGACACTGGGCACTTAGTGTAAAAGCTTACCTTTGGGCAAGGAACAGTGCCCTGAGCATGTCCTGCAAGCCCCATCTTCAGGTATGAAGAATGAGATTCATGGAGGAAGGGAAGAGACCAAAGCAGTCAGATGCTCACACAGCAAACAGGAAACTGAAGCAGGAGGCAGGCAGGTAACCTGCATCTTCTCCAGGCTTTTGCAATGTCACTACCACCAGCAAGACATCGCCAGAAAAAAAAGTCAACAGGGGAAACTGGCAGTCCATACAGTGAGGGCAAAACCCTTGAAGGAGCCAGCTCCTCCCCAGAGAGGGGCTGAGGCTGGCAGAGCCCTGCTGACCATGGGGTGGTTGCACCCTCACAGGGGCAGGGGTAAAACAGCGCACTGCATTTTGAGCCACTCCATGCCATCCCCCAGCAGTTTACCTGTCCCCACCACACCAGCTCCCACCAGGTGACCTGAAAAAATGAATGTCTCACCAATTTTGCTAAGAAGCTGTTATATATGGAGTGGTAATTCATGTCGAGAAAATGGTTGATATTAATAAAGAAGGGGGAGATTTGGGAATGTGGCCATGGGGGTTGGAAAGTCCCATGGTTGAGATAACATTAGACTCTTAACGATGAGGCCATCAGGAATATAAAAGAGTTTAGAGGGAACAAAGAAGGGTGATTCAGGAGACTCCATGCTGTCTGGGATTTCTTGTTCTCCAGCTGGTTCTCTTGTTCTCCAGCCATTAAGGCATGGATGTTTCTGGGTGTTTGCTGTTGTTGTTACATTCAAAGTTGTTTGACCAATGAAAAGTTGTTTGGAAAAGAACTGCTGTGGGGAGAAGGGTATAAGAGGGGATCCTGTCCTCAAGAGAAAAAAAAAAAAGGCAACATGATGAAGTTACATCATCAATAAAGAAGCAGAAAGAAGGAGTGAAGAGGAACAGGCTGGCAGAATGGAGACCAGGACGGGAACAGGCACTTTGATTGCCTCACGAAGACAGGTTCGGCCAAACTCAGCAAACTGCTCAGAGAAGCTCGTACAGAAAGTCGCTGGAAATGGGCGCACTGGAGCTGGAGAGAAGCTCGAGCTGAGAGAAGCGGAGCCGCGCACACAACTGCCCCTCGTTGGTAAGCAGCTGCGCATTATGGGGAATCATACGTCCTTAGGAACAAAGACTGTCCTGGTAACCTTACAGCTTGTTCTCCTTCTTAACAATCAGACAGTTTATGATCCTGAAATATGGGACCAAACTGAGGTCAAGGTGTGGGACTCTGCAACTAAAAATGGCAAGGTTGCAGTGGGATTGCTCGGCACCTGGCGAGCAATCTCTGAGGCCTTAAAGAGCCGTGTGGAGCCACAATCACAAACGTGTGGCTTGCCAGACAGTGAGGGAGCTGTGGGCTTATCCACCGATCCTTCTGCTACACCATCAGCCACCCCGCACTGATACTGCCATCACAGGCCTTTGCTGTTATGCCCCCTGTTGACCTGGACGTGCCTTTTGACCCAGGCCCTATTGGCCTTGAAAAGGACAAGGAAATGTTTCCCTCCTATCTGGGAAGAATAGGATACATAGGGCCCAAAGGCCGATGGCTTAACAACTTAAAGTGAGACACATTGTTCCCACGATGAGCCCTGGAATTCTCCAGTGTTTGTAATCAAGAAAAGGAATGGAAAATTGAGACTGTTACATGATCTGAGAAAAATTAATGAAGTCATGGAAGACATGGGAGCATTTCAACCGGGATTACCAACTCCAACTATGCTCCCCCAGTCATGGACATTAATAGCAATAGACTTAAAGGATTGTTTGTTAAACACTTGTCAGAATTTGGAAAACTTTGCCATGCTTATGTTTCAATTGATACCTTTTCTGATTGTACATATATATAGGCATACTCGGGTTTCTTATGAATATGTAAAAGCAATGTTCTGTATATTTAGAAAGTTCGACAGTTGCGTGCATGTTTGTAGAGCGTAGGCTCCCCACACACCCAGCGCTATTTACTTGCCTTTTATAAATATTACTAAACCCAGATTTAATTGTAGCTTCATTTATTATATGCACCATCCAGAGGGGAGAGGAAAAAGCTCTGTTTCTCTGCTTTCTAGCTTCCTACAGATGCCCTTTCCTGGACAAACCTTGCAACAGCTCAGTTCCTCCGAGCAGGAATGCAGACAATCCTCATAGAGGACCAGGCTGCTGCGTTTATACACGATTTGGGTTGAGGACATCTTGTGCTAAAGCTATGAGGGTACAGATGAAAACAGGTGCACGCATGATGGAGGTAGTGCTTTTCTGTGTGTGTGGGGTGGTGGTAAAACATCACCAGGGGACATAGAACAGAATTTGGAGGTAAAGGAAAACCACCTTCTAAACAAAATACTTTGCCCATTTAAGGCAACAGAAATATCAGCCACATGCTGTTTACAGATTGTTGGTTTATACAATTTTAATTGCAATGTGTTCTACTCAGATGCTTTAGTCATACACCCTTGTAAAGAAGGTTAGCCTGCTAACTCATAAGCATCAACTTTTTATTTTTTTAAAATTTACCAATTACACTTTGGGGTGGTGGGAGGAAGAGGGTTGAAGGTAATTCTGGTAATAAGTTCCACTCTTTGAAACATACACTGTTGGTATTTCCACTGGGGGAGTTAACAGCTTTGCTCGAAGTTGCAGTTACAAACCCTAGCCCCCTGATGGGACTTGGGTACACAGAGATACAGAGCAGAGCAGGACTGGTGGGCATGGCTGCTGGGGAAGTGCCCAGCTGTGGCCAGAGCTGGCTGCAGGGCACTGCCACACACAAGCCCCAGGTCACACATGCTAGAGCAAGCCTTGCCACAACAGGAAAGTATGTCTCACCTGCAGAGGCTGCCTGCTCCTCCTCCTCCCCAAAATACTGCTCTGCAGGAACCAAGCCCTCTGTCTGTCAGCCCCTTGGCTTTCCACACTTGCAATGCTCAGCTGGGACTGCAGGAAGAATATTTTCAGTATGCTGTCCTCAGTTTTAACCTAACTTTGAGCTCTTGCAGAAGCAGATAAACCATCTGCTAATAAAACACAGCGTACAAGCATATACAAATGTTTATCTTCCTTCAGGAGCAGTGTTTTATTGACTGATTGTATCTACACAAGTGGAATGAAAGCACAAATACTGTAAATCTCTCAAAGAGACATCTTTTTATGAAAAGCAGGAAAGAGGCAATTTCTATAAAGATAACTTGCAGAATTAAGAGTAAGGAAGTGAAGAATGTTCTTAAAAAAAAAAAGGAAGAGCAGACTGCAGCTTCTGAACTTCAATATATTTAGTATATTCTGTATATTTAGAAAGTTCCATGTTCATGTGTGCATGTTGGTAGAGCATACATGTAGGCTCCCCGCACACCCAGCACTGTTTACTTGCCTTTTATAAATATTGCTAAATTCAGATTGAGTTTTATCTTTACAAGAAAAACAAAACAAAACAAAAACAAAAACACCCAAAGGTATAACTGATAACCTATTTGCTCAGCAATAATCCTGCAAGCATGCCACATTGCATCTCTGCCCTCTGTCCTTGCCAGCTTGTGAAATTCAGGTCATGGTCTTTGTGCTATTACTCAAAGCCCTCCATCTCCAGGAGGCTGCCTATAAATATCAGAAGCCATTTCCTTCTCTGTGTAGCTTCAAAATCCCAGTATAACAAGGCTGCAGAGAGGGCACTTTGGATCAAGGCAGTGGCTGCAAAAGATAAGGGAGCCTGCTAGAGGAGTCATGGCCTCCACTTCCACAGCTCACCTCCCCAGAGCCACCACTTGAGGAGCTTCCAGCTCAGAGCCAACTACAAAACTCATTTCTTTGCCTGAATTGACCTCACAGAAGTGCCTTCTAAGCAGGGAAACATAGCAAGCCCATAAAGCATCAAATAAAACAAAACCCTAATAAAAATAATCAAGTTATCCTTCCTATGTACAAGGAGAGGAAGAAGGAGAAACAAGATTATTTCCACGTTTAAGTGCTTGTGAGGAGCTCAGATGCTACAATTGCCATTATATCAGTAAGGAAATGGCTGACAGCTGGCTCATCAAGGCATCTACAAATAATGCAATGCATCTCCAGACCTGTAGTTAATTTGCCAAAACATATGCTACAACTAGCCTGGACACTACGTTCTTTTAAGTAGATGAATCAACTATAGGGTGACACACAGTATATTAGCATTAATCGTAAGTTTACATTACCTATGTTACCTATATGGGTAACATAACTGTGTTATAGGTATTTTTATGTGCATATACCCAAAGCCTTCCATGCCAATTCTGGAAACACACTTTGCAAGGAGAGAAGCAGTTCCCCGTGCTCTGAGGCATCACCCATCACTGGATCAAAGCACCATCAAGACAAGGACTGCCTGGTGCCTGTGGCCGAGTGGCCCTCTGCAGTTATCACCAAGCAGTAGGCATTCAGTGTGACCTCCTGCAGCCCCATGGGTGTTATACACCCGTCCCCTCCCTCAGACAGCTCAGAGCAGCCACCTGTACAAAGGGCTGTCCAGTGAGCAAGGATCTCCTCTGTCACAAGCTCAACTCATCACCTGTTTGAGCAGCTCCTGCAGGCCTGCTCCCATGGGTTTCCCACATCAGAGGGGAACAAACAGGCTTGCTTTTTTGACTGCCCAAAGCTCCGCTTCAGCAGTAGCTCAGAGTGGCCAGCTCAGGTCCTCGAGTGCCCACAAAACTGATGAAATAAATAAATAAATAAATCACTGGCCTTAGTTTTAAAAGATGTAAAGTCTGAATGGATATTTTTTACGAGAACGCAGACCTCTGTGAGGCTGTTCCTACAAAGTCATCTTCTGCAGCATGCTTTACAGTGTCAGATTTTGCTGTGTTTAGCCTGGCATGGGAAAAAACAACAGCTGATTTTATCATAAAATTTCAGAATTTGAGTCAAAATACATCTCTGCTGACTGCTTTTTAGAAGCCAGATGTGTCATTGCACCATTAAAAAGAAATTACTTCTGCATCTGTTCTAACCATCCAGCAGTAATTTAATCCTGCTTAGTGTCCAGAACACAACTGTGAAGTACCACTTAATAAAATTGCAATTGGTCTAGGAGCAGATCTTCAATCCACTATTCTGTATGCCTCTCCCCCACCCCCACAACTTTTTTTTTTAGGACAGTTCTTTGCTTGAAGATTCAATATCACCAAAACATACCCTAGCAGGTTTGCAAAGATTAAAATTGAATTTGGAAAATACAAAGAATAAACCTTTAAATGATCTTTGAAGTGCATGGGAGAGTATTCAAAAGGCTTATAGTTTAAAAACAAAACAAAACAAACATGCAATGATCCTGCTGTACTTATTTTTAACATTCAGTTTTTCTAATCCTCATATTTGACAACATTGTCCAGAACTGGGCTTTAGCAGCACTGCAGTGTCTCTCAGACACACAAAAGACCTCACACTTTACCACATTCCTCAGGTAGCAGCAGGGATGTTGCAGGCTCAGTTTAATGAGGCCAGTTGTGTTCTTGTTTTGCTGTTCCTGTGCAGGGCCAGTCTTCATGCTAGTGGAGGTCTGTGAATTATTTCCCAAGACAGACTGTGGGAGCTTTACAGCTCCAATTCCCCAGCACACCACAAAATCCCTGCCACAGGTGCAGGACAGGAGCAAGACAATGTCATGGGCACCAGCTGCTCGAGACAACCACAGGCTGCCCTGGGAGCTGCAATTCTCCACCTTTCCCTCCTGCTTTCTCACCCACCAGATAACACTTTGGAGCTCTGGCTTCCCCAGCTCAGGCTCCTTCCCACCTCTCATATAACAGGAAGAAGTTTGGTTGATAATGCCAGATTCTACCCAAAATTTGTGTTTTTGTATAGAACTCTCTTCATATAGATTACTGACTGCCTTTTCCTACTCCATCCTCACAGTCAGGTCTCTGTGGCTGCTGAGAACATCTGCAGACCTCCTTCCCTTCCACTGTTCTTCCATAAACACTAATTTCCCAGGAAGGTCTGCCTGAAGTTCATAACCCACACCTTTGTCTTCAGCACAATGGGAGTTACTGATGGGCTCCTCATCCCTCCAGCCTCCTCGCACCTGTCTCCCCACAGCCTCAGCAGATGATAGTCACAGGACCAAGCCTCTCCACTGCCACCCCATCCTCTTCCTCACATCCACACTCCAGCCACATGGCCCGCAGCGCTCCTGAAACTGGGCCAGCAGTGCAGGAGGATAGGTTGCCATTAGCCACAATGCCTAGTTGTTCACAGAAACCCGTCCCTGAATTCAGGCGTGCAGAGTTGATGGGCTTCTGCAACTCACGCAGCTGAGGAAGACTAGGGTTATAAGCCATCCCCCTCTCATGCTGTGGATTCAGTGACCCTTTGCAACTCCACCAGCCAAGCAGCACAGAAGCACGCTGCAGTAACAGGCGTCTGACGCAATGAAACTGGGCCTGGAGGCATCTGCTGAAGTGCGTCCTCGTTCAGTCAAACTCAGGCATCTTCAACAGTCCCATGGGAGACAGTTGTGGCCACATCTGCTGTGTGGAAGGGACAGTTTTATACGTCTGGGGGAGGCATCTGTGCAGGGGCTGGTGCTCAGGAGCATTTCTGGAGACAGATGCTCAGACACTGACAGTGTAGCTCTCCATCAGGGAGAAGACAGATGACATTATAGCCTCTATCAGAGCTGCCACCTCAGTTTCTTGATGCACACTGTAATTTAGGTCAACATCACTTTGACACGTGTTATAACCATTTCAGCCTTGCTCTTCAGAGCAGCGCAAAACTCAGAAGCCTGCAGGCGGTCAAAGGCATTCTCTAGTAGGGAAAGAGTGGGGAGGCAGAGGAAGCAGCTAGGAAACAAAGCTGAGCTTAGGTACGGCCTTGAGCAGGTCATTTGCATTTGTTCGCATCTCAAAGATTCAGGAAAGGCCAGGAAGCTCAGAGCTCAGGACAGAGGAGAGCACCCCAGTGAAGTGGGGACACCTGGAAGAAAAGCCATTTACCTTGGGGAGGATGAGGCAAAGGGCTGCGGCAGTGAGACAAGGGTAGAATAACAGCAAAACCACAACAACAATAAACTTTTCAAAGCAAACTTTAAATTGCACAAGTCAATTTTCCACTTCTGCAGTTACCATCCAACAGGGTGTAGGAAACTGCAAAGGTGGCATAAATCTCCTCTAAACTACTTCTCATCTAGTGCAGCTGAAATATTAGTTCTCTCTTAACCTAACAGAAGCCAGCCCCACCTGTTTAATCAGGCAGGCAGTTCTTCACCAGCATGAAAGCTCTTTAGATCTACCAAAAAATAATCATCCTTGCAAACAGTAAATTGCTATTATGCTATTATCAGGGCTATGGCTTGCCAGGATACAAACACTATTTCAATATAAGGATGAAAAATGAAATAAAGACACCTAATGATATGTCATCCATACAAACTAAAACGGTCTGTATAAAAGCCACCACTGCATTATCAATACACTTTATCGCCAAGTTGCCTCAGTTACTAAACAAATGTATGTGAGTTCTTGCATTCCTCCTTATCACTAGGAGAGGAATTCTGTTGAAATTATTCAGAATCTTATTAATTATTCAGAATTGTATACATATGCATTGTGTGGATTATACATGTTATAAATGAGGTCTCAACTCAATCTGAGTTTTGTAATATTTATAAACCAAATATTTCTAAAAGGTATAAAAGGCAAGTAAACAGTGCTGGGTGTGCGGGGAGACTATGCTCCACCAACACGCACACACAAACATCAAACATTCTAAATATATAGAACGTGGCTTTTACATACTAAACGCAAGTATGCCTATACATACGTACAATCAGGAAAGGTAACAAACAATCCTCCAAGTTCCAAGCCACGTTCTATATATTTAGAATGTTTGATGTTTGTGTGTGCGTGTTGGTGGAGCATAGTCTCCCCGCACACCCAGCACTGTTTACTTGCCTTTTATACCTTTTAGAAATATTTGGTTTATAAATATTACAAAACTCAGATTGAGTTGAGACCTCATTTATAACAATTACTCAGAGAGCCTGAAATTCAGGTACACACTTATCCCTGGGTTTGTACAGAGTGTCAAAGAGAAATACACACTTTGAGCCCAGCAGTGTTTGGCTGCACAACCATTAGAGAAGTTTCTTTACCAGATGTGGTTTGTTTAACTTTCTGTGGGATACCCCCCTCCCCCTCATGGAATAAACAAGGTGGCAGCCCATTAAGCTTGCACGGTCTCATCACTGCTCCAAGGAGGGAAACAGGGAGAGCACCGTGGGTGTCCAGCATGCCCAGCACTCTGTTTCCTGCACAGGTGCCTCCTGGCCAGGACAGGTGAAGCTGAGTCCCCAAGACCCAAGTTAAGAGCAACTGCATGTGGAACAGCTCCAGAAGACCCAGGGCGAGGGGGTGAAGAAGAAGGGTTTGGAGATGCCACTTCCACACCTCCCTCTTGCTTCTCTGCACAGGCCTGTTCTCCGTGCCTGTAGGAAGCACCCGCAGGCAAGGCCGTGGAGCGAAGCTTCCCTGAGACCGCTGGAGGGGGCCAGGAGGCTCAGCACCCCTAGCACCACTTTGTAACAGCAAGGTGGTCAACAGGACTGGCAGAGCAGGCAAGAGAACAGGTAGCGACAAGTGACCACTGGTCTGAGCTCAGAGGAGCACCTTGCACAATTCAGGTGACACTTGTGCCTCTTCTTCCTGAGTGTGAATTGTCACCATTGTAATACACAATAAATGTGTATAACAATGGTGACAATTCACACTCAGGAAGAGTTCATTGTTTGTTCATTGTCTTTTGTTATATAAAAACAAGGAGTTTCGTTTCAGGAGCGGAGTTGCAAAAGCTCCCTGCAGAAGTAAGGAGCTGTATAATACTTGGCTAGACACTATGAAATTATTTTGCTTAATATAACAAAAAAGAGAACCCCCTCCCCTTCTCTCCTTCTGCATCTCAGTTGCCTCTTTTGTTCAAAGAGGTTGCTGCAAAGCTCATGTAACCATCTCCTGATAAGTTGCTAACCTAGTGTCTCAACATCCTGCCTTCCTGTCTCACGCTGGGCCACCATGACCAAATAATAAAAAAAGAAGTTGAACCACAACGCCGAGGAAGACTAAGGCCTTTATCTTCACGACCACCAGAGGGACAGAGACAACCCCCTAGCAACAGTGCGCGCAGTCGCAGAATATACCAGGATGTGCTGCGTAATCCTGAAATCACCAAGATATAAAAAGGGACCCTGGCGGGGGTGAGGTGTGTGCCGATGGCGGAGCCGAGACTCCCCGGCCGCCCAGCGCTGTTTTGCTTGCTGTTGCTTACTCAATAAATTCCTTTCTATTCTTAATGCAATGCTCTCTGAAAATTAATTAAGGAGGTAACTTATAACAACCATGTCCTCCCTCATGTAAGCAAACCAACAGCAAACAGGAAACAAATTGCCTGTGGCCATCAGAAAGACAAGAGCCCGGCACATGTCCTATTGTACAAGGCTTGCACAGTTTTCCACAAATGCCTGGTCCAACAGCAAAGCGGCCAGGCACTTCAACAGGCTGCCTGCAGAGAGACTGGCACCACTGTGCTTCCAAGGGCAGGGTGGGCTGGCAAACTCCCAGCTTGGTGCACCCCGTCCTGCTGCCAGGCCAACCCACACACCCTGATCTGCCTCCAAACAGCAGCCGTGCAGCCAATGTTTTGCTTCTTCCTGGTTCACACACAGAGCAGGAAAAGGGGAATGGTGTGAGTCTTAAGTGACCAGAAGCACCTGTGCTCCGTAATGCCCACACAAGGAGCAGCTTGCTCCTCTTCTTTTCTGGTGCTCTTCATTCAGCTTCTGTCTTCAAGACAAAGCAAATATCGCCCCAGCTTTCAGCAAAGAGCTTGAAAAGTCAGTTGTCACCATAACATTGCTGCACTCAGCTTCTCTTACAAATATTTTTGAGAAAAATCTTTAATGGGCTTAAGTAAAGCATGCAAAACAGGAGAGCTTTATCCAGAAGATGGTAAACATTTCAGATTTTAGCTACAATTAGTACGCACACATTGTGAAGCCCAAGGACCCACCCAGCAAGCCCTAGAAATTGCAGCTGCCCTACAGACCCTCTTCGCTGCCAGCAGAAAAAATGTGCACATGCCAAAAATCTCTTTCAAAATCAGAAATCCACAATCTGCAATTTAAGGAAAAACTACTGCAGAAGACATTTCTTCAGCTGTTCCCATTAGATCTCAAGTACGTTTCAAACGTTTCGAGCTGTACACAAGCCCCAGGACGCACCGATCACCCAGTATTTCCTGGTCTGTAAGAACAGAGCCCTGAAACTTGCACTCGAGCAGAAAACCTCAGACGAAGCGTCTCTGCTGCCGCCTGGTGCCCCCAGCATGCCTGGCCAGCCGAGAGCTGTGCTCGGCTGCCGGGACACAGCTGGACCACAGCAGCTGCCTTCCACTGAAAAATTTAAAGACTATTGGCAAAATTAAAGCCCAGAAGGCATAAAAGCTAGTATAAATTTAGATAAGCTAGATTTTACCTTGTACGTCAATACAATACGGTTGGTTTTACAAAGAGCACTGATTTACTGTGGAAGCTTTTAGGAAGATTCCACAAGAAAGAATTGGCACAAACATACATCAGCATCACAGCCACCAGTTGCACTGGAATTATCAAAGCAAACAAAAGCGCACACACTCAGTAATCAGGCTTTAAGAGAGACTGTATAAACTTACATGGCTGATTAGAAAAACCAAACATCTAATTCTACCTGAGAAGATTGAGGGTTAACAAGACCATATGAGCAAGATTTTTCCTTGCTGGTCAGCCAGCCGTATAAAATAACATTACTGAACATGGGACAAAACATGGCTGTAAGGACTTACCAGGTTAAGCAGAAGATTGCACACTCATCCTGTGAGCGTTTCATATATGCGCCCACTCCAGCAGATACCCCAAGAGCAAGGGAAACACTTCCCCAACTCCATCCTCTCAGCATTCCCATGTTTGCAGGCACATTCTCAGCAAATGCAGTCTACCTTCACCCTGATGCCTCTCACCTACAGCCTCTACCTGACAACCACCACCCCCACACTTAACCTGAATCCCCAGCTGCTGCTCCCTCATTCCTAATTTAAAGCCACTTTCCTCGCTGGATTGGTCAACCTGCAGGCAAGTAAGGCCTGCAGGTTGACCTAAGGTTCTAAGGTTCCTAAGGTTGGCCTAAGGTTCTCCGTGGCCAGGTGCATCCCATCTCTCATCAGCCTTCCAAAAGGGCTCTGCAGGGGTAAAAGCCCAATCACTGTAATTGACACCAGCTAGCACTGAAACGGCCCAGGCCCCTCGCTGGGCAGGGTCAGGGGAAACCACCTGGGCTCTCCTGCCCTTGATCACCACCCAGGGCCACATGGGACCCTCCTACACAACCTTTCTGTACCTCTTCTGGACATGAACAAGAGTGTTTTCTATTGTACTAATGATTTTGTTTTTAATTTAAAAAAAACAAAAACAAAAACAAAAACTTTATGAAAGAGAAATCTTATGCTCATTACTTTTTGTACTTCAGAGGGAAAAAGCAACACTGAGAAGCCTGCTTATGCTGTTTCTACTTTATTTCCAATAGATAATTTACTATAAAAAACATTGCCAATATATTTATCTAAATATCTCTATTATGTAATACATGTATATACATTTTTTTGTACTGATTTCTATAGAATTGTCTTTCAGGGGTTAGTTTCAGTATAGTTAGTTTCTATTATTGTCCATCCTGAATAGTTTTCTAGGATAAAAACTGACCTTGGTAGGAAGTTGAACAGATTGCAATCAATAGTATATACTGTTTTTAACTATCCACCAGATCATACATATTTTACAGAACTACTGGAAAAAAAATAATCAAATGAAGAATGAACTGAAGATATCTTTCCCATTAAATAAAGTAGATCTGTTGTCTTGGCAAGTTAATATCCCCGTGCAGTACTGTGATGTTTTCTAGGAGCCTGAGAAAACAGTCAGTCTTGTCCTAAAAACAAAGCTGCTGTCCACTTACAGTTCTCAGACTGCTGCAGATTCCTGTACTTGCCCTCAGGATGCTGCCTTTCAGTTGCTAGAAATAAGACACGATAAAAGAGAATCACCTCCAATACAGTACTTTTTTTTTTTTTTCAAAACAAGAATTTCTCTGAAGTCAAAAATAGTAAAACCCTTCAAGTACATTTATTCATCACCAATGAAAGTACTGTACAACACCCAAGAAAAGGAACAGGGGAAGGCAACGTATTAAGGCTGGCTTTCATCAATGTCTTTGTCTGGATCTATTTCTGCAGCTTCACTCTCCTGTTGCTGTTTCTTCCAGAGTTTAGCCATTGCAAGTAGTTTGAGATTAGGCTGATTGGCAGTATCTTCTGGGAAAATATAATCATAATATTCCTCCCAGCCAGCATCAGACTAGGGAAAAAAAAACACAAAGCAGGTTTAATTTGCATGTTAATGTTAGCTATTAGAAGATGCTTCTAATAAGCATAAAAATGAAATAAAATTAAAATTAATGTTTGTTACAACATCCACAGCAGCTAAAACTAGTAAGCTGAATGGGTGTGAGACCATACTACTTCTGCTGTGCATAACAACCAAGCAGATGTGATTAACAGCTTACCTAGTTTCTCCAAGTTACTAAACAAACACTGTCAGTATAGTACTACCTACAGCTAGTTTCATTTGCCTAGCCTGCTGAAGAGCAAGGAGCTTAACAGTCTGTATTTCACGCCAATGGTTGTCTTCAATCAGAGCAGTAATACTGATACGCAGTTAGAGCACTCACCACTGTTGAATTTGTCAGGAATATCAGATCC
Organism: Anas platyrhynchos; assembly: GCF_047663525.1. Lineage (NCBI taxonomy): Eukaryota > Metazoa > Chordata > Aves > Anseriformes > Anatidae > Anas > Anas platyrhynchos. The sequence continues at coordinate 2,877,582 of NC_092589.1, forward strand.
CACCATAAGCCAAAGCTTCAGAAAAAGTACTTGCATTATGTTTTCTCTTACCCCATCTTCAGCCTGCAGTTTTCTCCTCTTCTTTATTTTTTCAGGCATAAGTTTTTCTATTCTCTCTTTGGTGGTATCAGTTCCGAATTCCTCTTCAAAGTTCTTCCAGGATTCCAGAAGCATGACTCTCTCCTCTTTCTCCTCACAGTTTCGCATTGCCTTATTAGCCTCTTCATAAATCTGCCGACATCTTGACAAACTCTCTTCCCTTCCAGCGGATAGTTCAAACTGTGCAAAGCTGATCCATACCTGTGGCACAAAAAAAATAAAAAATCAAGGTGAAACATCCATCCTAAAGTCTTACAAAAATGACAGGTTAAATGATAGTTTAAGAGAAAACAAAGCAACCAAAAAATGAAATATCAATGCAATTCTAAAGTACTTTTGTTTTTTATAAGCAGATACCCAGAAATGTCATGTTTGTTTCATGTGTAATATTTACCTCATTTTGACAAGACAGAATATTCACATGAGCAACTTTGACAAATCTCTTGCGCTTATTTTCAGGTCATGATAAATCTGTTTGAATTCAGTCAAATGACAGCACCAAATTACACCCATGAAAATCACAACTAATTTTTCTTTCCAATGTTTTAAAATCTAAAATTCCAAAGCAATTCAGCAGGAAGAGGGCTGCTTTCCAAAGCTTCTACAAAGCCTTCTTTCATATAAGATATTCCTTTTGTCATAGGAAAGTTAAAAATTTCTTTTCCCTTTTAATACCACTGGCATGATACTGCACTTAGATTCTCAGTCAATTTCAGACAGCCAGGTAACCAAAGCAGTCAAGGCTTTCCATCAACCATGGACTGAATTCAAGCCCAATTCAGTACTCTGAGTACCTTAACGTGCTGTGTCCGTTGAAGTAATCTGCGGTAAAGATTTCTTGTTTTCTCATACTCCTCTTGCTCAATTTCAAAGTCAATGTAGGATTTCCAAAGAACCTGCAAAACAGAAGTCTCTCCTTACATTCACAGCCTCTTCAAACAATCCTGTATCTAATACTGAGATAATGCCCCCAAAAAAAGTTTTAAGGGAGGAGCATGGATAAACGTAAACATTGTAAAAAATGAATTTCAGAGACCTGAGTATTAATTCACTGTACTAGCTAAGATTAAGACTAAGTAATATGAAATCTTGCCCACATAACCCATTTAGCTTACTCCTGTAAGCATGTTTCTCTCCATTCTTTGTCATGGGTTTTATAGTCCCGTGGTACCCTGCTAAGAAACAGATGCTACATTAATGAGACACAGGCTAGGCCGCTATGGAAAGCGGTTCTGTTCAAGCTGTTAGATCATTTACATTTTAATTAGACACACTATGTAACAAATACCTTAAAATTACTCAAATGTTAAGTTCATCTTCCCCCTTACCTCTGGCATGTCTAGCCGGGGCTGGCCAATAGCCAATTCATATATTGCACGGGCTCTGTCAATATCACCAAGGATGGTCTCCAGTTCAGCAAATTTAATCCATGATGTGCAGTTTTCTGGTGCAAATTCCAAGAATTTTTCATACAGCTTTCGGCAACGATCAAATTCTCGCAGTTGTAACTCCAGTTCAATATAACCCTTAAAAAGTTTGTTTTTTGGACATTTACCTATGGATGTTCCCTGTTAAGAAGCCAAAAGCCAAAAAACACTTACAGATACTGCCAAGGAAGAGAAAAAAAATCCTGCTGTTTCTAAACAACATTTTACTGTTTGGTATTTAACTGAAATGCATTTTTGAGCGGAGTCTGTTTTAAGACACTGGTCAGGGTTAATATGAAATCTAATCAATGTCTGCAAAATGAGTTTGCATACGTAAAACATCAACAAAAACCTGAAAACAGAAAACTTTCTGCCTGGTTACACTTTTAAATAACACCAACTTGCCATGAAGTATTAATTGAATCTCACCATGGCTCAACAAATGCTCAACAAATGAATGCTTCATCTTGCATCAAAAGCTGAAGAAAGCGCAGTACTAGTCTGTGCCAGTCTTCCAGGTAAGCAGTTCTGAAGTACCTTATAAAACCAATTATACCAAGAGAAACCATCTCCTGGACCACCAGTACTATGCATCATTAGATAGAGAATTGTCCACATTACCTGACTGCTGACTTACAGTAATGGATAGATGGAGAAGAAAGTTTAAACCAAATTTGTTTTGATATGCTTCAGCATCTGAACAAAACTGTCTGTCATCAGCCACAAGTACCAAGCCATGAGAAAGCAGTTTCTGATTTTTAATTTGGGAATCTTTTGAAGCAATAGTTAAGACTGACCACACCTATGACATGTATATAGTGAGCTTCACTCTGACACATTTCTGAAGACAAAGATTATTTATTAGGCACTGAAACCTCTGCTCCTTCCAGCTGGTATGAATAAGTAATTTGAGACCAAATTCCCTTAATGCAATTCTCCTGCACAGCTTCACTACACATTCCCTATATTGGTACTTAACAAAAATGGAGGAAATCAAAACCCTGAAATACTGATTTGGTCACCATTAGGTCTCTCCAGCTCTAAATATGCATTTTCTGTTTCAAAATATGCTTGGTTCTTCCCCATGGCCCACCCCATTACTATTTCTTAAGCAGCATAGGGTTTAGCCTGTCCTGGCTCTTGTCTCCAAGTCCCAGCATTTCTCAAACCCTAAGAAAACCAAGAATCCATGCAACATCTGCAGCCAGTGAAAAGTAAGGCATAACAATGTACTGCCTGCATGCTGACAAGAGCTTCAGGATCAGGAGTTGAATCTGTTCTTCTGCATGGTGACAGTGTGAGACCTAGATACTCACCTCAGGACAGAAGCAAGGCTTCTTGCCAAAGAGGTGGTTCAAAATCAACTTACTGCAAAAGCAAGGTTAACTGCATGCCAAATATAGGTCCAATCCCCCCCAAAAAAAGATTATGGCTGCACCAACAAAACCTGGTTTGAAAGATAAGCAAAGTAACCTACTACAAAAAGGTCTGTCAAACTAAACAACAGAAATTAAACAATAGGAAGAAGAGAAGTCTAAAAGAAACTGAGGAAACTGTGGTTTTCCAGAGAGACCAAAAGAGCCTTTCCAGAATATACTAAAACTACTATGCCTAAAACAAAAGGTCTGGAAGCAGGGTGCTAATTGGTGACTAAGGTAATTTGGAAGCATCTTAAACTAAACTAGAACAGAAGTGTGCTTCAAGACAGATGGTTGTCCTCTCCTGCAGGGAGACATTAACAGCCTCACAGTGGACTTAATCCCTCTGCTCTGTGTTGTTGTGTTTTTTTTTTGTTTTGTTTTTTTTGTTTGTTTGTTTGTTTGTTTTTGTTTTTGTTTTGTTTGTTTTTTGTTGTTTGTTTGTTTTTTCTGGCCAGGAGCAGTAGTCCAGCTCAACAGAAAGTTTTATTAGCACATTAGAGGGTAAACTTGATCCAGTGTCAGCTACAGAAGGCCATTCACATTTATAATCTTATCATCGCTGTGACATGTGTACAATCAATTTCCTCTTTAAAGTCAAGCCACCTCAACTGCTACCATTACTATCTTTCTCTCCAAATTCCTAACAGTCACCCAAATTATTGAAAGTATCTGAACCAAGGGGAAAGCAAGTTTTTCATTTTAAAAGGTTTTCCTGCCAAAATGCATTCCATCATTCTCTGACATGGTAGTGAATACTGAACAGAAGCTCTTGAGCTGCCCCGAAGTCCCCATGATTGCTTCTGTCAGCAACCAAGTAGCTGGGACTTAATCTATTATGCAAGTCTGAATTTCTGAGAGTCAAAAAACTCCTACTGATTTGGCTTTTTAAACAGCCATTGTTAGTATAAGTATCGTTCAAACAAATCACCAGCGGTTAAAAATTTTCAAGTGTACTAAGCTTATTTGGGTACTCTCGTGTTAAGATGTATGTTTTGTCAGCTGAAACGGGAAAGATGCATTCATTTCAGTCCGTGGCTAATTCATCGTATCAAGCTATGCTTCGTTTTAAATCATATATGACAGTAAATACTGGTCCCTGCAGATTTTCTAGAATGCTTTATTTAAGTGGATTAGTAGTGATTTATAAAGGACAATTTAAGATCTTTTAATGTCATTCCGTTGTTACTATTAGTTAGTAAAGTCAATTATGGAATTAACCAAAGCTTACCAAAGCTCTTCTGGCAAGTGGAAGATTTTTCTGTCGTATTTCAAATTGTGCATACAGCAGCCATATTTTGGCAAATGTAAACTGAAAGAAAAACAACAATGTGATGCCTGGGTTGGAAGCTTAGCAATTAATTCTGCACATGTTCACTAAAAATCATCTCTGTCTACATACAGAGACACATTATTGCTACTGCAGTTAGTTGCATTTGACTTCTGTGTTTTCCTGCTGAAAGAGATGAGAGACTGCAACCCAAAACAAACTCTCTACACCAAGACAGTTTATTCTACCATGGATGGAAAGTAAAAATAGCCAGGACAGAAGTCTCTCCAAGGAAAGAAAACACTAAATCAATCAACTGATTGGTAAAACATCAGCTATTACTGAAAAAAAAAAAAATAATAATTGCTAATCAACTCTTAATTATTATAGATTAACACTAATCCATCTAGTTGATACTCATATGATGTGACGAATGACAGATTAGAGAAGGACTAAGTACAGGGACTAAGATTTCTTGACATTCCAAAGCAACATATTGGTTAATTGTTTTCAAGGTTTGGCCATGCAGATATTTTAGTTAAAATTCACTAGGAAAAAAAAAAAAAGAAAAAAAAAACAACACCAAAAAGTCATAAAGTCAGGTATTGAAGACTGTAATGGAGGATATAAACTCTAATGATGGTGTATGAAATGTACCTCCCTCAGCTGGGACCAGGTAAACAATTAGAAATAGTTACTACAAAAGGTGGTAACTCTACATAAAATTGACTAACAGGTATTTTGCAAAGACTGCAAGCAAACAGGTTGAGAACAGGTATGAAAGAACTAACTTGAGGAGTAAATTAAGGGAAAAGAAGAGATAGAACAATCTTCTACCATTTAACAGCACTGAAGTGTCCACTAAGTATGTGATATTTCAGCTTTTTATAGCACTCTTGATCACTTAAAAATACTGATGAAACATTAGTTTCATTCTGTACAAGGAAATCTGACATCAGTGTGTAGCCTACTGTTTCCCAGTGATGATGCAAGTTACAGACAACTAATGCCTTAAATGGGGGGGGAGGGCACACACTATGGATTTTGGAGAATTAACTTTATGAAACTGGAAGGGAGTCTACTTAAAACCATGTATAAATACCTCCCTTGTTCTTGAGCAGTGTCTTCAGAAGTGTGCTAGTAGCATTTTGGAGGGGCTTATGCACCTCAGCCTTGCTTTCTACACTATGCCTGATTAAAGACAAATTAAGGGACTTCTGAACCAGAAAACAGTGGAAAGAAGTAAGGGCAGAAAACTAAAGGATCTCAGTCCTAAGCTTTTTAATCCAAGACTTTATATGAACTTGAAGGAGCCATACCTTCTTGTGGGGAATGAGCTCAATACATGCCTGATAAACTTGTCTGGTTCGCTCTGGATCCTGTAAGAACAGGCAAAACTAAATATTTCATTCACTACTCAGATTATGCTACAGTAATTACACAGTTTTATACCACACAGTGATTACCAAATGCAGAACAGAGTATTTTTAAGCACAGGAGTTTAGAATCACGTATACTTAAAAATATATATTTTTCTACATATCTGTATGCACAATTTAAAAGATGGTAACTTCTGAGTGTCAGTAAGTCTTTTGAAACAAGGTTCCTCATTAAGAATGATACAATCATACCAACAGTGTTGCATTTAGGGTGAAAAAAAGTATCTTTTTTCCTTTTACCAGACACAGAACTATGATTTTATGAAATAAAGCACAGCTATATTACATGACTGATAACAAGATAACTTGACTGATATACAAAGTCTTGAAAAGCCACTGTAGCGAGAATTTATCTGCTTCGCAGAACTTCACAAATAGTTTTGTCATACTACTTGTAATACCACTGTATTTGTATATTAATGTTATGACTGATAAACAAAAGAAATAGTTAGTGAAGCTTAAATACTTGTCTCCCATGTAAGGGAGATGTTACACACAAATGCAAGTGTCTGTGTATAGAGGGAAAGATTTAAATAGCAAATAATGTAGCAAATGACACAAAACTTTTTTTTGTATTAACGTATCTGTAGCTATTTAGTGTAAGGAAAATACCTGGGAAAGAAAAAGACTTAGAATTACTACTTGCCTTTGCTTCCAGCTCTTCATATAATGCATAGTTAATCCAAAGATAAATATATCTCTTCCAGTGTCTCTTCTCTTGAATTGGAGGAACATTGGCAATGGCTCTTTCATACACTTCTCGGACAGTCTCTGCATCTGCATCGCTTTCAACTAATCTTAAGTAGTCAAACCATGCATCATAATTATGTGGATTTGCCTTTCAGAAAGATGGGAGCAGAGAAATGGGAAATAAATTTCAGTAACTGAAAATAACAAAATTTGTTCCTTTGCTTACAGTTTCTATGTAGGAATTTCTCTTTTAAAACTAATCACTGAAATATTAGCAAAAATTGTCAGTCTCCGGTATGCTAGAGCTAGAGGTTTTGAGGGGAGGAGCTTGGGGTTAAGGTTGGTGCAAGTGTCGTTATTTCTGTTTTTATTTTTACCTACAAACGTTCTCTGAGAAGGCAAACCCAAGTATGAGCAAAGGAAATGAGGAACTGTGCAGTATTGAATAATTTGGTGAATAGTAGATAGGTATGGCACATCAGTTTCCTTACAAAAAGGTGTTTCTGCACAAATGAGTAGATGTTACTGCATAACAGAAGTGAAGGAATAAGTTACAAGCTAATTTGTGAAGGGTAATGAGTTCTCAGTGCAATCAAAAACTTTGGCTCTACCATCTACACTAAACTGCAGAAATGAAAGAGCAGTGAACACAAGTATTGTTCTCTCGCCTGTGGATGGGATTCTGTCTCCACAAAGAACATTTCTTGGAATATTTTTTGGCTGAAGTACCACAGGTAAAATAATAAATATAATAAAAGTCAGCCTTCCTGTTATGAGACATTTGCTTCCCTTAAGCAGCAGGTGGATGTATGATGAGCCCAGTGAATATCTGTAATACATACCTTCACCTCCTCTTCATACTGGAATCTTCTCTTGCTGACAATGATGTCTTCAATTCCCCTTCTATCTCCAAACTTCTTCTCAAAGATGGTGTAATTTTTGAAGAGATTTTGAGCGTCCTGTTTTGGAATTCTATCCAAGGCATATTTGTAGATCACCCTTACTCTTTCAAACTGAAAACATTAAACATCACTTGAATTGTATTTGGAATGCAAGTCTTCTACCCCATAATGTGTGTTTTAGTATGTCAATGACCTTTTAGCGGTATTTAATGTAAACGATTGTTTCAGTACAGGACTAACACAAATCTCCCTGAAGAGTAAGACTTGAAGGGAAAAAAAAAAAACACAAAACCTATAAATACCAAAATTTATCATCACTTAGTCATTTACAGGTTTGGAATATTTAAAATATTTTTAAGGGTCTGTGGTCTGGAGTTCAGAGAATGTTTTGAATTACTAAATAGCCTGAGCACTTCAACAAGTACATCTGGGAAGTACATGGCTTACATAATTCTTCTTTTTATCAAGCAGTCAGTTGACATAAAGTGTCAAACTTTTAAATCTGAGGACAGGTATTGGATTTAAAGGCACTGTTTTCAAGTTTGGTAAATTTTGCGCTTACTTTCTTAGAATATATTTACTCAATATCACTAAAAGGCAAACAGGAGCTAGGCAAAAAAATTGATTCCTTAACTCAGACTACAGTAAGACCTCCATGATTTTGGAAAAAAACAGAAGTATTGAAGTGATCGTTAAGCAGCCTGGAGTTTGATATTCAAGAAGAAATCTTGTGGGGATAGTATCAGCCCGATGTAAGGAAGTCTTACTTCTTTCTGGTTCTCCTCAAATTTTGCAAAAGCCACATACAAGTGCTCATCCATATGGTCTTCTCCAAAGAACTCCACTGCTCTCTCATATACTTTCCTTGCGTGAGCAAAGTAACAATGCTTCTCTTCAAAGCGAGCATACTTGATCCAGTTCTTCACATCAGGGTGAACAATAACAAGTAGAGCTATGTTAAAGAAACAGTAGCACTTGAATCAGACATCTCAAATTGCATTCTTCCCAATGACTACAAACTCATGGACTATATATGAAACAACTTCCACGGATGATATATACAAGGGACACAACTGGGAAGAATACAAAACAGCTCTGAGTATGCGAAGGCTTCACGTTCAGTACTGAGAACCTGAATCTTAAAAAATATAAAGAAGTCAGACAAGGGTCAGGGAAAAGGTTGAGGAGGAAACTGAAATAAATGACTACTACAAAAAAAGCCAGAAGTATGAGTGCTCCTACATATCCACTGTTGTGGCAGGATATGTCCATTCAATTAACTGAATTTGGAGGCAAAGCATATGTGCAATACCAACTGCTGGATCTCAGCATGGTGTTTTACTCCAGCACACCCCCGTAAAAAGGAGCCTAGGGACATATCTAGAGACAGAATAGACAAGCAAGAAATGAAGAAGTCTAAACTTGGGTAGCAGTGACCACGCACTAAAAAGGATATATCTCTCATAAATGGTACGTGCCCTATCCACCTCCTTGTATCTCAGCTCGAAGTTAATATAGGAATGCCAGGCTTGCTCCTCTGGTTGCCACTCCATCCAACGTTCAAACACCTGACGAGATCCAGCAACATTCCCCAACATCTCTTCCATGTAAGTATATTTATACCTTGGAAAACAGGATCAAGTGTTTACAATCACTTTGTAAGTACATAAATTTCAATCATTTTTCAAGTGCTTAATACAAGCATCACTGTAACTTCTACACCTATTCCCCACTTGCACTCCAGAAACACCTGTAGTGTTGTGATGGGCAGCATGCAGAAACATGAATATCCTTCTCTCCATACTCTTACCATTTGAAAAGTATACAACTATTCCAAAACTAAGCATTTACCTCTGGCTAGCCTGAAGAACTGCAGAAAGAGAAGACAATGTACTTTTGCATGATGCCAGAACAAAACAAAACAAAAGATCTCTTTGGGGGTAAAAGAAATGTTCCATTCTCTGTAAACGTACCAGAACTGGTTCACCCTAGGGAGGGTGGTAATGGCTCGATCCCAAATGTTCCGGGCATGATTAACCTGGCGGTTCTTCATTTCCATTTCTGCATATTTCAGCCAGAGTGTGACATTTCTGTAGTCTACATCTAGAGCACGCTCGTAAATAGAACGGGCTCTGGAAAGCAAAGCAAAGTTTAGTTGCGCATTTAACATGCCTCTAAGACAGTGGTTACCAATGTGTCTTAAAAGGTTTAACAGATCTACAGCTATATCATAATTACCTCTGTATTTCTTTTAGGCTTTCCTCCCATTGTGCGTACTTTATCCAGTTACTGATAACAGTTCTGTTTTTTCTTATGTTATCTTCAAAAGTCTGAGAAAAAAATTATTTCTGTAAGTAAAAAAAATTCTTCTGTGCAGACCAATCTTTTTATAAATGGCTTACAGATTATTATTACTGGAATGAACTCTAAATGTCTTGCATAGAATCACAGAATGGTTTGAATTGGAAGAGAACTAGAAGATATCTATTTCCAACCCCTCACCATGGCCAGGGACACCTTCCATCATTTTGAGGTTCCTCAAAGCCCCGTCCAACCTGGCCTTAAACACTTCCAGGGATGGGGCATCCACCATAGCTTCTCTGGGCAGCCTGTTCCAGTGCATCACCACCCTCACAGTAAAGAATTTCTTCTGAATATCTAATTTGAATCCATTTTTTTAATTAAAGTCATTAATCTTTGTCTTATCTTTGCACTCCCTAACAGAGTCCCTCCCCAGCTCTCCAGCTAGTCCCTTTAGGCACTAGAAGGCCACTCTATGGTCTGCTTGGAGCCTTCTCTCCAAGCTGAACCACCCCAACTCCCTCAGCCTGGCTTCATAACAGAGGTGCTCCATCTTTGTGCCCTCCTCTGGGCTCCTTCTCATACTTCATGTCCTTCTTGTGCTGGGGCCCCAGAGCTGAATGCAGGCTCCAGGTGGAGTCTCATGAAAGCAGAGCAGAGGGGGACAATCCCCTCCCTCACCTTATTGCCATGCTGCTTTTGGTACAGGCGCCTTTCTGGGCTGCAAGCACACGTTGCTGGCTCATGCTGGGCTTCTCATCAACACCCCCAGGTCCTTCTCCTCGGGGCTGCTCTCAATCCATTCTCCACCCAGCCTGTATTTGTGCTTGGGACTTCCCAAGCCCAGGTGCAGGACCTTGCACTTGGCCTTGTTGAAGCTCATGAGGTTCACCCAGGCCCACCTCTCAAGCCTGTACAGGTTCCTCTGAATAACATCCCTTCCCTCCAGTATGCCGACTGCACCACACAGCTTGATGTCATCAGCAAACTTGCTGAAGGTGCACTCAAATTTCACTGTCCACATCACGCACAAAGATGTTAAACAGCGTCAGTCCGCAGTGCTCTTCCCCTTTCCACTAATGTCGTAACCCCATTGTAGAAGAACACCAGATTTGTCAAGCACAACCTGTCCTTAGTGAAGCCATGCTGGCTGTCACCAATCACCTCCTTATTCTCAACGAGGATCTGCCCCACAATCTTGCCAGGCACAGAGGTGAGACTGACTGGCCTGTAGTTCCCTGGTTTTCCTCCTCTTTCCTTTTTAAAAATGGGGGGTTATGTTTCCCCTCTTCAGGTCAGTAGGAACTTCACCAGATGGCCACAGCTTCTCAAATATGACGGACAGTGGCTTAGCAACTACATCCCCCAGTTCCCTCAGGACCCACGGGGGATATGATATATATCACCAGGTCCAGCAGACTTATGCACCTTCATGTTCCTTAGGCTGTCTCAAACCTGATTTTGTCCTACCCTGTGTGGTTCTTCATTCTTCCGGTCCCTAACTTTACCTGCTGGGCCCAGACCGTGTGGATGGACCTCTTGTCAGTGAAGACTGAGGCAAAAAAGTCCTTGAATACCTCAGCCTTTGCCTCTATCCTGGGTGACTTGGTCTCCCGTTTCCTTAGGGAGAGAGCCTAAAGTTTCCCTAGTCTTCTGTTTATCACTGATGTACACGTACCTACAGAACCCCTTCTTGTTGCTCCTGATGTACATGTCCAAATTTAATTCTAACAGGACTTTGGCTTTCCTAAGTTAATCTCTGGCTGCTCAGACAAAGTCTTTGTAACCCTCCCAGGCCAGCTGTCCTTCCTTCCACCCTCTGTAGGCCTCCTTTTGCTGTCTGACTTTGGCCAGGAACTCCTTGTTCATCCATGCAGGTTTCCTAGCATTTCTGCACAACTTCCACTCTGTTGGGATGCATATCGCTCCTGAGCTGGGAGGAGATGATCCTTAATATTAACCAGCTTTCTTAGCCCCTCTTCCCTTCAGGGCCATGTCCCTGGGTACACCACACCAAGCAGATCCCTGAAGAGGCCAAAATCTGCTCTCCTGAAGCCCAGAGTAGAGAGCTTTCTGTGCTCCCTCCATGTTGGCCTAAGGATCCTCAACTGCAACTTCCCACGGTCACTGCAGCCAAGGCTGCTCTTGAGTTTCAGATTCCCCACCAGCCTCTCTGTTGGTGAGAATGAGGTCTAGCATAGCACCTCTCCTTGTTAGCTCCTCTATCACATGGAGAGGAAAGTTGTCAGCAATCCCAGGAACCTCCCAGATTGCCCACACCCTGCTGTACGACAGGTATCACGATGGTTGAAGTCTCCCCTGAGGACCACCCAGACTTGTGAACAAGAGGCTGCCTCTAGCTGCCTGTAGTGGACTTCATCTGCTTCATCTTCCTGCACAGCTGGCCTGTAGCAGACTCCCACTATATAATGTGGCCCATACCCACCCTCTCTGTAGTCCTGACCCATCAGCTCTCCAGGCAGAGCTCCAGGTACTCCAGCTGCTCACTGACATTACCGGGCAACGTCCCCTCCTAACCTTCCCTGTCCGTCCTTCCTAAAGAGTCCATGTCCTTCCATCCCAGCACTCCAGGAGAGCCATCCCACCACTAATGCCAATGAGGTCACAGCCCTGCAGGTGCGTGTACATCTGTGACTCCCCTTCTTTACACCTCATTCTATTGCTTAGCACAGAGACACATTGAAGTTGGGCCCCTGATGAAGGTGATGTATGGGCTGGAACAGCTGGAATTCCTTTGTGCTGCTCTTCAGGTGCTCTCCTACATCTCTCTACATCTACACAGATGTAGTGACAATACATACTCAACACAGCACTTCCTAAAAATTGCATAACAGAGCAGCTAAAAATGTTGATTGCTATACAGATAAGGACTAAACTCAAGTTCCTGCAAGCTGATACCTGAAATATTGATGGAACAGTAACTGAGAGCACTAAAACTGTGAACTTTTTTTCAGTCTCCTGGTTAGCAATTCCAGTGGCAGCACTACCTGGTTAGATGGAATCTAGTCTGCGCGACCCTGAATACACTTGAATGCACCAGCTTAAGTTTATCCGCTTTGATTTGTATACAGCATTGTTTTACATTTTTCTTCAAAGCATGCTGCCTTGTGATTATTCCCTGGAATTAATATTTTGGCTTCAAATGTAATAAACGAATTTCACAGCTCAGTGTGGTGGCTTGTTATTGCAATTCATACAAGCAAATGAAAAAAACTAAAAAATTTGTCTCTAGTTGTTGACTATACAACTATACTTTTTAGAAATAAAAAGTAACTGATCAAGCCTATTTCAAAACATTTTAAGTTCATCAAAGATATGTTTACTTTGCTTTCTATTGATCCAGGACAGAAGTTATCCAACAAAAAAAAAAAAAACAACAACAAAGTTGTACGTAAGTTTGTACAAGCAAAGCAGTCCTTTTCAATAAAGAAAAAAAATATACCTCTAATTTCACATGCAAAATAGTTGTTTCAAGACAACTGTCAAGAAATAAGCATGATTAGTACAGAAATCAGTTCTAATGGGTGTCCCACGACGCTTTAGTTCTACAAAACAGAAGTACTGCTTGTGAACACTGTGGGTTTCAAACAGTTGACATGGAAATATCATCAGCACTACTACAACGATTGCTAACGTTACATCATACCAACTGCCATAATATTTGCGAAGAAGCCACATACAAATCACATATGCAACCCACCTTGCAATGCTTGAATCATACTGAACACAGACACATAACACGTATTACCAAATTTTGTTAAACATGTTTATACCTTAGTTTTTACACAATAGTTTTTCTAATAAAGTGCTATTTTTTAAAGCGTAAAAAATGCAGAAATAATAAATATGAATAACGTTGCGTTTAAATCAAGCATATTAAAAGTTTGGTGCTTTATAGATTTTTTTTTATTGTTTTTTAAAACTTATTTTTGCTTTTACCTTCCTTTTCCGAAGTTTGTAATCGTTTAGCTCTTCGACATCTGTGATCTTCTGCTGAGGAGGCGGTGGGAGAAGCTCGAGCTCTCTCTCCTTTGCCTCCCTTAGCAGCTGCTCCGCTGTGATCTGGACTTCGGCGGGTGCTTTGTTTTTCACCTACGAAGCGAAGGCCCGGTTAACGTTTCCCCCTTCCAACGCGCAACCGCAACCTCCCGTCACGACGAGGAGGGCCTCGGGCCTCAGTCGCCGAGCCGAGCCGGGGCCAGGGCCCAGCCAGGCCTCCCCTCGTGCCGTGCCCCGCCGTGCCCCGCTCCTTCTCCTTCTCCCCCCCCTCAGCCCGTCCCCAGCCGCCGCCCGGCCACCTTGGCCACTTTGGGGATCCGCTGCTTCCCGGCTGCCGTAGACGCCATCTTGTCGTCCCGTCCCGCGCCGCGCCGGCCCCGCCCCGCTCCCGCCCCCGCCCCCCGCGCAGCCCCGCCGCGCGCCGTTGCCGGGGTAACCGCGGCGCGTCCCGGCAGTGCCCGTCACGGCCGTTGGCCCCCTCAGGGCCCCCTCAGGGCCTCTCCGGGCGGTGCGGTTCGGTTCCTGTCTGTCAGGATCCCCTGGCTCTGTGGTGCCACCGACCCGAGCTGTGCTTTGGCCCAAGTGCACCGAGCTCTCCCGGAGCTGCCGTTAAGGCCAGGCCGTTCCCATCCCCAGCCCTGCAGGCTCGAGGCTGTTCAGTTTGGGGGGACCGGCGGTGGGCGCTGCTTGGACAGGTAGCGTGCAAATACAGATACGTGAATAAATGCAAAAGCGATTTGTGTCCTGTTAAGGACATTTCCTGTGTAGCATGTAGAAGGCATGCAGGAGGCGTTATTGTCTACGTTATTCCTGCATGTGCACTGTGAGCACACTGTTCACGTGTGTGTGCAGGCAGTAACCCTGTGTACAGAGAGAGGTTCACAGGAAACAGGCACTGAAGTCCATCTGATTGCACTTCTTCACAGCTGTTATAAAAATCCATTTAAAGTAACTGCATTGAACAACGGATTGCAGCAGGGAAGATCTGCTAGAACCAGCAATGTCTTCTTTCTTTGTGTTACAGTTTACAAGATGACTACAATAACATCTTCAAGAGGACATACAGAAGTAGTTAGTGCCCGAAGGACAGACTTACGTGATGTTTCTGATATTATCAGCCTCTTCAGCCATTTTACAGAAGATGTTTTTGGGAGGATTGATATCATGCATCTTTTGTAAGTGACACTGGTTTTGGAACTTTTATTTGGATATGACTGGCACAGACCTGCCTCTAGGACAGATTAAAGGGAAATGCCCGTCTTCATGTTTTTACACCCTTATAACAGCTTTTGTATCTATTCTCAAAATTTTTAGAATACAACCTGATTATTAAGTGTTAAACTTCCCTATGCTTTTCTTTGGTATAGTTTCTTCAAGTTCTGAATTAATTTGTTTTCACAGAGAAAAATCTAATCTTTCTCTGACACTCTGCAATGAGAAGAATGAGGTTATAGCCCATGCTGTCTTTCTGGACTATCCAAATTGGAATATCACTGATCAATCTGATTGGGAATCATTCTTACATAAAAACTACCTTAACAACAAATGCACTGTAAGTAAATTGTGTGATTTTAGTTGATTTTTTTTTTCACTTAAGTCTCAGGTACAAAAATATACATAGGCCTCTAAAATCTCTTTTAGGTAGATCTGAGGTGTTCAGGCCAAAGAAGGTGGTTATCTTTCTAAATCCTCAGGTGCTCAGAAGTTCATGAGTACCTGTGCTTTTGCCACTACTGTAAAATAAGTTAACTGTCATCCATTACAAGAGGCCATTAGGGAATGCAGGTTCTTTGCTAGACATGTCCAGAACACATCTAATGCACTGTGCTAGCACTGAGAGCAGTGTGAGCTATAGCTGCCACCAACATTTTTTGTTCAAATACCTGTCCAGCTCTGGTGCTATCTAACAGAGCATTTACCCAGGAGGTGGAGACCTTGCTGTAACATACTTCTTATTGTAGGGGAACTGAAATCCTGATTTCTCACCTTTTGGAATAAAGTTCTGCTCTTTTACACAATGGAATCCAAATTTAATGGCTTCAGAGAAGAGGAGCATACTCCTCTTCAGAAGATGCTGAATTACACTGAGTAGAGGACCGTGCTGGCATGAGTATCTTGATTCTGGAGAGAGTTTTTTCAGTGCTGGTGTAGATATGGCTGCACTCCATTCTGTGTGGTGCCAGTTTTCATAACGGCTCCTCAGTCAAGTTTGTAAATTACCCTTAGAAATTATGGACTAGAAATAAGTGCTTAGAAGTTTATTCAAATGCTGTCCCTCATTCAGTCCATCTAGGCACTGGATCATCCTGTTATTGTTGAGAAAAGACCAAAAACATTGACCATAAACACTTAAAAGTTAGGGAGCATGTGCCAGAATAAGGTATTGGTGATACTGAAATTACATCCCAACAGTGTGTTCATCAGTTTTCTGGTGCTGTTCTGGGTATTATTAAGCAACGGCTTGCAGAAAAACTGACAAATACACTGATTGTATTTAAAACTGCTGTGCGTGCCATTAAGAGAAACAAAATTATTACAGCCAAAGGGAGTATAGGGGGAAAAAGACCAACATGCAATTTTCTTGTAATCTGTTTTCTTTGTCACTTGAGTACACTTTGTGTATTGGCATATTGCAGACACAACCACTTCATTCACTGTGCAGCTGCTGCTGTTGGTTTATGCTGTGCTGTCAGTTCTGCAAGCTCTTCCTCAGGCTGTCTGCTTGACAGTATCTTGCAGTAAAGCTGCAGCTGACTTCAGTGTCAGGGGCATACAAAGAGAAAAGGAGACAAATAGACAAAGAGCTTTAGCATGTTAGGAATTACTGCTCAGAAGCAGGAGTAAAAGATGCTTCAGAACATTAACGAGGAGCAGAAGAACCCTTGCTTTGCTTAGAATGGAGATTATTTCCTAAAATCTAAACAGAATATTCAGTAGATCTTTCATGCTTCTGTACTGGTAAAGCAATTGTACATGTTCCAGTTGAGATTCTAAGTGAGATTCCTTTACTGTAAGGTGTTTTCCAGATTAACTGGAGGTAAACAGGAAAGACATCTTTTAGTCAGCTCTGTTTCTGGATATTTAAATGTGTCTGACAATGCAGTCATAAGATCTTGTATTTTTTCCTACATCTTTTAAGGGAAGAACAATTTTGGGAGCATGAGGAATGTGTAAGCTTTTTTTTTTTTTTTTTCCCCCTGAAATCCTGGGAAGAAATAATGTCTTTATTAATTAAATGTTAAATGTTGTTAGTTGTTGTGGTTAAATGGAAATTTTATTAGTTAACACAAATAAGGAACAGAACAGTGTTACAAATAAAAAAGTGATATTTATAAAATCACAGTAACTAGCAGTAACTTACAGGAACTATAACATCACTAAGAGTAAGTTGGAGTATGAATTAAATTTAAAAATATTACATCAGCACAAATCATAATATAAAAAATGTCCTTTATTCATATAGCTTTACCCACACATGCCTTGAAGGCAATGAGTTACTCACATGCAAAGTTATTCACTTGAGTGTGGATCACAGATATTGGATTCGTGCATGTTAACATTTGGGTAGACCATAAATATTCACAGTGTTTATGAAAGTATTCATAGTGTTTAGATTCTCATTCTTCATGTTATAGCCTTTGAACACGCTGTTCATGCATCTTTTTGTGGCAAAAGAGGAATATGCAGCTGGATGTTCCCAAGAAATTATTAGGTGAGTTAGTATGCAACTTTCTGTAGTGAAGCACGTGCACTCTCCTCCCATCGTTTGCTATCAGTATTGCAGATTGAATTTTTTTATTTTCTTAAATTTCCACTCCAAAATTCCATGACTGAGCATGAAGCTTAAAAAGCTGTAGATGTTTCTGGAGTATGGTTGTTCCCAGCTCATCTTTTGGTAGTTTATGAACTACAGATTATACGGTAAAGTCACAAGCTATGCAGTACAAATAGCACAATATATCATGTTAGCTAAATACTCATTGATTGCTCGGGTTATTTGGTATTGCTCAGAACCTACTTATATAAGCAGAGTGAATTGCGTTTGGTGCTGCTTCTGTGAAATGTAGTTACTTTGTCGTGTCAAGCCAGGTCACATAGATGCCAGGTCAGAGATGTGCCAGCAGAGATCTGGCAGCTTTAATTTTTTCACTACTGTGGAACTGATATAAAAAGCAGGCTGTTTGAAATCTAAGTATTAGGAAATTGAGGGAGAAATAGGGTAGAAGAAACAGTAAATGATGCCCTGATTAATTGCATATCATATTATTTGTGATAAATAAAATGCTTTAATTTTTGAGCCATATGGGCTCTTGAAGTAAGATTGGAGACACTGGAGAAAAAAAAAAATCATGCATTAAAAGACTAGCTGCTGTTTCTGATTTGGTGTAGTGATGAAAGACTGAATACAGTCATGTTATTTGTCCAGGAAGGTTTTTATTGAAATACCAGAACTGCAGTTCATACTTCTCTTCATACCAGCTGATGAGAATTTAGGTAAGAATTTAAAACTTTTTTATTCTTAAAATAACGAGAACTAGTTTTCACTATTATACTATGTTGATGAAGTGTGGTGTTTGTTTGTTTGTTTAATATATTGAGAACAGTTACCATTTTCTAAACATAGAGAAACCACAGTCTTAAACTATCCTCTAATGGAAATCCCTTGTAAAAGCGGTTTACGTAGCTGCATGTTCCTTTCAGCAGTCTATCCATTTCCTGCAGTCTTAACATTTGCCAGAAATGGATAGGGCTTCAAACAGAGGCACAGGTGTCTCAGAAATAAATTCCCACAAGTTTTGTGAAAACGTCCGGCTGAATGGGGTCAAGAGATTGAAATGTGTTTGTTGTCTGACAGGCAATGACTAACACACCAGTCAGCCAGGCATCATACCTATGCATCAAAAACAGTCACATCCAGTATTTTCTCTCACTTGACCAAGTGAGTACAAGAGGAGAAGAGGGCTGTTTGTGGTAAGACATGGAAGGAGTGCTGGAGACATGGAAGGAATCTGGGGTTTAAATTCAAAAATCCACTTTCCTCAAATAGTTTTGCTTATAATTTTAAAGTTCAAATAATGAAGTTTCTGTGCTTCTCCTAACAGATTTTTATTGTTCACAGAGCCAGGCTTGGAAAGCGCCTTTGAAAAGATGGTAACTGCTCCAGGTTCAGCAGTGGATGCAAACTTTACTTTGCTTATGAGCCCCAGACATCGGTATCACCCGCAGCTGCATGTTCGCAAAGCAAGGTAATGCAGTTTTCTTGCTTCTACATTTATGAGAAGATCTCTCGAGCAATTTAAAGAATTCCCATTTTGATTTACAGCATCAGTATCTTAATTCAGAGGCCATGATTTTTCTTGATAACTTAATTAAGTAGTTGTTTTATGATTATGCTGTTTTTATTCTACTTCATCGCAAGATCAATTGTATTTTTTGTAAATCTGGTTTTCTATCTAGAAATAATAGAAATAATACATTTTTTGGTCAGCAATGTTTATTCTGTGAATGTTGGCTTTATTGTCTTGTGTATTTTAGTGAGTGCATATAGTTTTCAGGAGCATATTCCAATTAATTTTTCATATTTTTTAATTGTATCATACTTTGACCAGATGAGCAAAAACTGAAGAGGAGGGTTTATCATCTAGAGCTATTAAGTAGAAGTAGAGACTCCCTAGTTCCACTGATCTGTCAGAGATGGAAAGTAACCCTTCTGCTCTTGTACGTTTTTTTCTGCATAAACACTTCATACGTTCCCTGTCATTGTGCATCAGGGGAGCAGACCAGCAGGCTCCTCAACATTGCCAAAAGATCTTAAGAAAATAATGGGGTAATACATTTTTTTTTTTTTTTTAATTTACTGCATAGTGTCATGTATTTCAATGTGTACAGTTTGGAGCAAAGACTTTTTTTTTGTTTTCTTGTATGATATGTTTGCACAATGTGCCTTTCACACAGCTTTGCAGTTATTTTGGGACTCATCATAAATGTCATTAAAAAGTTGAGAAAGAAAAAAAATAATATTGAGTCTCTCTGCCCATGTATTGGTAGTGCACACCAGGTAGAGAAGCAGGTTCCCCTAGCCGAATGCCTACTGCTGTCTACCTATGTATAGACCATTACAACTATTTTTTTTTCTTTCATTTGAATTCTGCTGCTTATGCCAAATTGCAGTTTTCTGCACGTGTCAGCACTGAGCACACTAAGCGAGAAATGCAGTTTTTGCCCCAGACAGGCTTTATGTTTTTCTGTATAGGTTGCTGTGTCATATATGCTATCAGTGCTGTGTAAATGCTTCTCTGTACTGTGGTCAAAATATAATTAGTTTGTATCACATTTTGGTTCACTTATTTTCCTCTCCATGCTGCAAAGAGCACATGTAGGGTAATGTTTCATGAGGTAATAATTTTGATTCTGAGTGTTTCTGGTGTTGTTTTCCTTTGTTCTAAATGGAAGCACTGTGTTATCCTTATGTAGCAGTATTATGATTTAAGAGATTTTTCCAGTCCTTGTCATAGAAATTGAAGTTTAGGGACAAGCACGTCTCTGGGAGGCTTCATCATACAATACTGATGTATAACCAGTGCTAATGGAAGGTAATGCCACACTAGGAACCTCTGTCTGCCTGGTAAATCCACACCAATCTGTTCATGAAATAGTTCGTGCTATCATCTTGCACTGGGTGCTGACAGAAACCTCTCTCTCATAGAGAGATGTTTTATACATACTTGATTTTGCCAAATAGGCCTGAAACAAATCTGCAGACTGTGGTATTTATCCTACAGTTTTATTCAATGCTTACAATATCCTATGGCTTGGCTTTAGAGCATTGTGAGATAAAGGGCTGAGACCTGATGTTGGCCACTTAAAACCATTCTGCTGTTGGTCTGGATATTTCATTATGTTGCAAAATCATTTGCATACCAACTTGATCGACACTTTTTAAAAAGTAAGGTCCTTTTAAAGGCTTTTAAAAATTATTTCCTTTGAGTAGTCTACCATCTATCAATATATGAACAAACCCTTGATACTAAGAAGTTATCAGTAGGTGAATTAATTCCTAAGGATTTAAAGTTTTTCTGTACCCTTTGATTCTAACTGTTACAGTTTTTCATTTAACTTGAATCACATTATTTATTTTGATGGCCATCAGATATTGGCAATAGGGAATATTTTTTACATGACTGGAAGTGTCAAGCAGGCTGTAGCAATATAACACATAAGAGATACTGTCTTGCCTGGGACTTCTGTAGTTTTTATGAATAATATACATGATTTCCTTTTATTAAAAACAAAAACAAAAACAAAAACTAAAAAACTAGAAAACTAGCCAAGAAACTGCTTATTTCATTTGAATTACACAGTCTCTGTTGATATTCATACTTAAAGATATATAGATAATACAGATTCTCTGAGTAAGAATTATATTTCCAGGAGATGCTTTGCCTTTCCTTTTGCTCTGTATTCACTTTTGTACTTCACTGGCATCCATAGTAACATTCAAAGGAGCCCTTTAGAGATTTATCTGTGTTGCCCACAGCCACCTGCCTAGCAACATGTTCTGGGTCAATGATAGGAGATTAGGGTAATCTCTTTTCCCTCTTCCCTTACTTATGGTGAGGGGAAGCAGTAAACTGATACTTTGCTTAACCATTAATTTTGAAATTGTTCTCTATCTGACCTTTATAATGTGAAATAAATCTGTAGTGTGCCTGAACCCAGTCCACGAAGCCTTTATGTTCTAGTTTCTAGCTGATATATCATCTTTAGATCCTCTTCCTTGTTTTTGTACCATGTATGTAAGACATCACAAATGTGCAGCTCTGCGGAATTCCTTTATTGTGCTTGTTCTCTGTCTAGGAATCATATAGTGTTTTTATATATTTTTAAATTATTTTTTTGTTTTGTTTTGTTTTGCTTGTTTGTTTAAAAAAGGTCTAAGGTACTGGTTGGGGGGGTTGCAGAAACTAAAAATAGTTCTGTTCCTACAGTTTCTAGTTTGCTGGGAATTGACTGGGCATATGCAGAGCCTGCTGAGTGTCATGAGCTCAGTGTACGTATGGCAGTCTCTGCACAACACGAGTCTGCAGAATTGCCACCTGCGTCTTGAGAGGTGGCCTTGTGGTGTTGTGCTTTGCAGAGCAGAATGCTGAGAGGGACTTGGAGCAGTCATTTTAGTTTGAAATACAAAGAATGGGAATTTATAATATATTTTTACAAGGTTTCATTGTTTTTGGAGCTTCATTTCACTTACAGCATTTGAAATGATTCTACAGACAAGTGATTTATTGTGTCTTAACAGTGAAAAAGAATGAAAAAGTGTGGTTTGGAAGTTTGTCTCCCCAGCAGCTGTCTTCAGTTTTGAGGGAATAGTCACAATATTCTTTCTTAGTTTCTCAAGCTGGCTTTCTTAACTTAAAACTCTATGAAAGAATCTGGTGACTGCCCTCCAGAAGAAAAATTAAATTATCTAAAACTCCTGGCAGATGGAATAGTTCTGTGACTCAGGGCATCCTAAAGGTCACAAGTTAAGCATTTATTCACCCCGCTCAAAAGGCTGTTAATAAGGCGTGTGTAACAGATATCCACTGGAGTCTGGAACAGCTCCCATACTGTCCATCTCGCCTGAACAACCTGCTCGGCTGACCTGAACAAAAAGAGGTCAGCACAACTGGACCAGGGATGGAGGGGTGTGCAGGTCCTTATCTCGGGGCTGTTCTGGGCAACGGGAGCAACGAGGACAAGTGGAGAGCTCTCAGACAGATGGCCTGAGAATAAGAAATCATGTCAAATAAAGGAGGTCTGGCAGAAAGGTGGTCTTACTCAGAAGGTCACATCCTTCTGGTGAGTAGGAGCGGCAAAAGCCATCAGAGTACCACTTGAATTGTCCTTCAGTCTTGTGTCAGAGTCCATCAGTACTTTGGTGATCAGACTGTGATTGATAAATTAGAATGTCTGGCCCAGCTGTGTTAACTTTAAGGCTTCTGTGAAATCCAGAAACATGCAAAAAGTTAAAATTAGAGTAGCTTTATTTGTTTGTTTGTTTGTTTGTTTGTTTTTTCTGCACTTGCTGCCTGTACAGAGCTAAGATTTCTAAGCTATGGGTACAGGTACAAGTGTGTACAAACTTGAGCAGCCGCAGCCTGAAGCAAAATCCAAGTTTTCCCAGAAACATGTTTCTACAGCGTGTATCATTTTTAGACGAAAGAACTATTTTACAGTATTTTTCTACTGACGCTGCGGGGGGGTTGGGCAAAGGATGCCCCGGCCTGAGGACTGAGTGGGGCAGTGGAGAAGGGAAGGGAAGGGAAGAGAAGGGAAGGGAAGAGAAAGGAAAGGAAGGCAAGGCGAGGCAAGGCAAGGGAAGCGAAAAGGGCCCGGCCCTGCAGCCCACCCGGAGGCCGCCAGGGGGCGGGCGAGCCCCGCGACGCTGCGGGCCGTCGGGGGGCAGCTGCGGGCGGCCCGGCGGGGCTGTGCCGGGCTGGGCGCCCGCTCCTTGGGGTGTGCTGCACGCTGCCTCCCGCGGGGGTCACCTTCCTCACACGGTTGCGCTACCTAAGGTGGTCTGAAGCACGCTAGGAGGAAGGGATTTCCTAACCGTGCCGTGAAAGCGGCCCCTCCTCGCTGCCCACCGCAGGCCGACTTTTCTGAGCCCCTTCGGAGCTGCAGAGTTGTCTCCCGGACCGCTTACGTTCTGGCATTGTTTACAGAAATAAAGCAGCGATTTCAGCCTGTCACGGGAAAGTGTTCTGTGCTGGAGCTGCTTGGCCCGGGCCTACATGCCACGGGTGCAGCACATACCTCTGTTGAATTCCTTGATGGCAATTTGTACACGTTGGTAAAAGCAGTGAGGTTTTGGGGAGACTTGCATTGATCCTGCTAAAGAATTAACTTTTTTTTAGGTTGATTGATGAGAAAGAGCCTGTTATCTATTTAAATAAAAATCCATGCAGTCTGGGGCCTGTATGATTCTAACACTGAAACTTGGACAGCTTAGGAGTCAGCTCTGGCTGCTTTACGCCAGCAGCACGGACGCCAGACTGGGGCAGCAGAGGCAGAACTGCGCTCCCACCTATGCAGAAGGCTTTTCATGAGGCAGAGGGATACAGTAATTGCACTTTGGCCTTTGTATCTTTTTCAATGGTGGAGCATTAACTTGACCTTACAAAGGCATAATGGTTCAATTTCTGCCAGTTGACTCCCACACTGCTGTGTGTAATAACAGTAATCTAGCCAATACTCACCACTGTTTCTCCCATACAAGAAGGCACTATTTTGTATTTTTTTTTCTTTTTTTTTCTTTTTTTTTTTCTCTTCTTGTTCTTAACAGACACAACTGACTTCCTAAATTGCACTGGTGTAGCTCTTCTTGAGATCTCTGCCAACTTTAACAAACTGAGATTGGGCTCACTGAGTGTAATTATTTTAAATGAGGCCAAAAGCCCAGATCCACCTGGCCTGAGATGCCTTAGGCAAGAAAATTTTGAACAGGGCTACCCTCATATTTTCTGCTTTGGGGAAAAGATAGCCATCTCCATGGCGAAATCCAGTTCTAAGGAAGGTTGCGTTGGCTCTTAATAATGCTTTTGTCTCTGTGGTGCTGAGGCTACCAACTTAGTGTGTGTTAGATGTCCTACGTGAAATTACTTCTTCACTGGTAGGGGCTTTGGATCAGGTATTTTTAATATCTGTCAGTATGCTAACAGAGGGGAACAGAGGTATTGGGACCTGTTAATAGGAGAGTTTTAGGGCATTACATAATCTCTTTTTTATAGGTTGGAAGATTACAATGATCTCATGCCAATCTGGACGCGTCAGAGTGAGACTCTGAAAGAAACCTATAGTGAATATTTCCTTGCTGATATAATAGAACATCAAGATGAAGAAAATCAAGCTGTTGTTTGTGAGGTCAGTCTGTCATATGCTCCTGTTTGATCTAATCACCATGTTAGTGATGTAAATGTAAGTAGCTCATGCTGCAGCTCAATGAATAAAAAGAACAAGCTCACTTTTGGAAGGTAGAATTCATAATCTGCACACACATAATGCCCTCTGCCACTTTCTTTGCTTATCTCAGTTCTTTAGGAGTGGTATCTCCTGTTAAATAAATGAAGCAGCAATTCCTGGTAATTGTGTGGATTCTTTCCAAGTAATTGGAACAGGCTACTCTGAAAAAAGGGTTACTGTTTTAGACATTTTACATTATAGATAACCAATTTTAATTCCTTGTGAAAATTAATATTGCATGTGAAAACTAGTAGCCAGTAATAATTTCTTAGTTAAAAATGATGTATTTTTTTCCATCTCCTGGCTGGGGCAGTCGGATTTATGCTGAATTGAAGACAGAAACTCAGGAATTAATTTAAATAAGAAAGAGGTACTAATAGCTATCCGTCTGAAAATTCCTCTTAATATTTTCATGCGTTAGTAACTGTGCATGATATCGTAAGCTGATAGGCAACATAACCTACTTAATTCCAGAAGTCTGCTTTCTATACCAAATGATTTTATAAAACCTTAACATGTAATCACTGCCATTGGAAGCCAAATAGGAAACAACAAGCCATTAGTGTAATAGCACATTACAAACGGCTATCTTTATAAATAATACATTTCAATTGTACGTTCATAGCTCGATATGATACCAGCAAAAGGTGTTTCAGGCCCTCATATTTTATACTTGCCTGTGCTGCTGTGAAAGACACCTCCATGCAAACCAAGATAGATGCCAATTTTCCCTGCAGAGAATGAAGCTGGCAACCTCTTTTTGCACATATGGTAGATGGATTGGTTAATCAGCCTCTGCTGAGCCTTGGGCCTAAAATTACACAGCAGCCAGACAACTGCAGTGACCCAGCTTTTGTTCAGTTACGCAAACAAACAATCACTTGTTGTTTGGGGGAAAAAAATTAAACTTGATTTTTTTTTAATTTTTATTGGAGTGCTGATGGCAGAATAAAACAGCTATACAAATCCATCCTGTGAGTTTTCATAATGTTTTTAAAGAAGGCTTTCATTATGTGTATTAAGGAAAAAAATATTTTGATTATTTGTTTTATGAGAAAGTTGAATATAGGAATAACATTTGAAGAGTTTCCTACTTCTAGACTGGTCTCAGCTTGAAGCCAAACCCCTCCAACATATTGGTTCTAATTTTCCAGAGTCTATTTTCCTATTTTCATCTCAACACTGCAACTTTCTGGAAACTTTCAGTAATAATAATCAAACATAAAGTGACATGCCATTTCAGTGTTACAGGGATCTTGTCATTCCCAGGGCTTTTTTTTTTTTTTTTGAAGGCTGATTATTAGATATTTTTAGAACCTGAAAATACTCAATGCTTATAATTGCTTTTTATAATACATACCGTATAACATTTTAGAACTTTTTACATACTGTACAATTTTTTTTTTTTGTAGGAAAATAAAATATGCTTTTCAGTTTGAGCACACTTTATTTACGAAATAGCATCAAATGATTAGTCAACCATTATGGTTAGCTAAATCCAGATTGTAGGTTAGTTGCACTTAAGGAAAAATTATGCCCTTTTGGAGTTCTCTAGTAGAAGGGTGTTATATTGAAACAGTAGATCATATTTTGGTCCATATAAATAATTCTAATCCCCCTGCAAATCATTACCAGAAGAAGAAGATCTAATATAGATGGTGTAATACACTTAATTGAAAAAAAAAGATCTTTAACTTTCCCTTATACTTTTCTTTTACACACAGCTACAGCTAGTATGCTGAAATTCTTGTTTTGCCCTTTTTTTCCCCCTTTCCTCCTCACAACCTTTTTTTTTTTTTTTCCTCAACTAAAATTATCTGCTCAATTTTTATGTGTGTATGACATTGTTTTTATATTGCAGGCTGGAGACACTGTAGTGGGATTCATGAGCTTATGCTCTCAAGTAGATGTTTCCTTGTTTCACGCGTGCTTTGACTTAGGGCCTTTCCATGGACTCTGTAAACCACATCCTGAAGATGTTCTCAAAGCACCACAGGAGCCAAGCATTCCAGAAGGTACCTATATGCTAAAATTATAGGCAGATTCAAGGTGCATTTATTTCTAGCTTCTGAACAGGTTTTGAAAAAAAATGGAAGAGGACATAGGCTTATATTAGTAAGAAAAAAAGAATGTGTCTGCGCTTTGGAGATGGTTGCCTGGTGTTTTTTAATTCAGGGGAGCTGGTCTGTACAATGTGTCACACTGAAGACTCTCATCAAAACAGAGGTATGAGATATAAGTAGATTTCAAGTTTTGGAAAGCCAAAGAATAGTGTCTACTTCTCATCAGTTAGCTACAGTTGTGCTGTTATATTAAGACTTTATTTTTAAACTTGGTTCTAATGTATGTCAGCCGCTAAGCAGCTGGTTATCAGTGGCTGTCATGTTGTCTTGTGATTTGTGCCCTCTTATTTCCTTGAGGCCCATTTTTTGCTCTGTCTGCTTACTGTTTGCAGTCATTTAGGTTACAAGGTTTTGGAAGATCAGAAACTGTTTTCATTGTATTTTTGTGTTGGACACAATATGACAAACCACCTACAAGCCATCTTACTGCAACTAACAAATTGCAGTAACATGAATATGTTGCCTATTTAGAGACCACTAATAATTTGCAGCTGTCATCATTATTTTTCGGTGTTGAAGGTCTTTTTGTCCAGAAGGGCAGCATTTTGCTGTCTGCTAGTTATTAGTAATAGAATTAAAGAAACACCACTAGGTTGTTACATACCTGCTTGTTTGAACACAAAGCACCAGGCAAAAAT
The DNA here is from genome assembly GCF_047663525.1 of Anas platyrhynchos. Taxonomy (NCBI): domain Eukaryota; kingdom Metazoa; phylum Chordata; class Aves; order Anseriformes; family Anatidae; genus Anas; species Anas platyrhynchos. The sequence goes on from NC_092589.1 coordinate 2,904,913, forward strand.
GCAACTGGGCAGCTTCAGAGCAGTCTCCAGCTGGTATCTCATAGCTGAAAGCCATGGAACAGTAAAGGGAATGAAAAAAAATGCCTTCCAGCCACACTTGTGGACTTCCCCTCCCCTGCAAAGAAGAATATTTCTAGTAAGAGATGAAGGAACCCAGCTGCCTTGTCCTGTATCAGTCCACGCTCCTGGAACTTCAGGAGTATTATTTCAAAAGAGGTGACAGACACATATAGAAATGTAGATAGGACTGAGGGAGGAAGAAATATCATTTATGATAGTCTCTTCTAAAAACTAGACCTGTTTTTCATTTCCTGCAGTTCTGGGACAGCCCTCCTTGCACTGTTTGGTCAGGAACGAAGTTTGGGAAGAACTTTCCCACCCTGCAAAGTCATGCAAATTTTGCTCGGGATTAGTTCTTCAATAAGCTATATGAAAATGTGCAGAAAAGTATGAAATATATTTCATTTTAAAACTACAAATATTATCTCAGTATTTTAAATTCTCATTAACTATGAGTAGTATTGACTTCCCTTTGACTTCTGTCTTACTGCTATATCAGCAGGAAGTTTAGACATATATGTCACCTAATCCCTTCAATCAGCAAATTTGCTGATGATACAAAACTGGAAGGAGGAGCCGGTATGGCAGAGGGCTGTGCTGCTGCCCAGAGGGGCCTGGATAGTCTGGAATAATGAGCTATTGGATTTTCTAATTGTTTTTTTTTAAAAAAAAAAGCATGTAAAATCAGCATAAATGATTCTTTTCAGGTTTCTATAACACCAGCTTAGCATCTGAGTGCTTTTGAGAAGCACGTTAAGCACATTGGTTAGCAATCTCGGACATGATTCCCTCTCTTTTTCTTCTCCATTTAAAAGCTGTATTACCTTTGGTGGTTGTTGGTTGTTTGCAATGCTGTATTTACTTTTTAAGTACAAAAAAAAAAAAAAAAAAGGAGTAGTATACCTCTATTTGGAGTGGCAAATAAGTTTTGTGTCATGGATCCTCTGAAATACCTGCCTTCAGCACTGAGACAATTCTCAACATCTGTCTCCAGAAGAGAACGGCATCAGGAGCTGCTATGACCCTACTGTCTCCTCCATCTGCCTGCTGAGTGGGCAGCCTGTGGGTGCACTTGCAGCTGCAATTCTGTTAAGCTACAGCCACAGATTTCAAGCTTGTTGTGTTCAAGAGCAGCCTTGGGGAAAGAGAATTATTGGTAGGCTTTTTCAGATAACTTGAACACAAATCATTGAGGGTCTCAAAGACAGACACCTGAGAAGGAACTTGATTATCATCAGTGAATTGCCTGGCTCTGATACCATTCTTAGAGGGTGAGCCACTAGAAATTTAACAGTAAAATTAGAGGTAGCCCATGGCTATATATTGCTCAGGAATATTAATTCTATTATCATGGAATAATAATAAAAGCTATTGTGGTAACTCTACATTTTAGAACATAAACAATTATAACATCTTAAAATAGTTTTGCTTGTCCTAAAGCATTGCAAACTGTTGTTTATGCCTGCCCAGTATAGCCAAAAAGAAAGAGAGAAAGAGAAAAAGAGAGAAAGAAAACAAACAAACAAACAAATATATACTGTTATTTGTCTAACCTTTAATAATAATCAATTCAATAAAGTGTTAGCTTGTCGCAAGTTACTAAAGTTTTATATGGCTTATTGAAAATATATGCTTTGTGATGGATATTTGATAAATGTCTTTTATAAACTATTAACAAATTGTTTATGTAAACACGAAGACTGCATTTTTCAAATGGTTGGAAAAAAGGCTCTGATTCAGGTTTTATTATTGCATGAGACATGAGTCAAAATTCATCTCAGTAGTCATACGTGAAAACATCCAGGAAAAGCAGTGGTGTTTCCTTTATTTATTTATTTATTATTAAGAAAAGAAAAGAAAAGAGCCCACCATTTTAATAAAGAATTTTATTTAGAGACACACACCCCCCCACTGGCCATCATTGCCAAAAACAACAAACAAACAAACAAACAAAAAAGCATAAGCATAGTTCCCCTTCTGTCTGATTTCTTCATTTTATTAAAAATTTAGTTTGAAAAGGGAATTGTATGAATTGTATCTTGGGCTTTTTTGGTAAATGGAGACCCAAATGATAGTTCCAACCTGGTAGTCGATTGATAAACCTTTCCAATATAAGGTCCTACCTATGTCCTTGTAATTTACTATAGTGTCATTGACAAGTAGTTTAAACTTGATTATATACCATAACATGCACATGGCTATATAAATGCTGTTATAATGATGGCACCATTTCTGTGGTCTATTGTATTGGAAATGTGCTGCCAAATTGTCTTTTGTCTAGGGAAGCTTTGCTAACTTTGCATCTTATATCAATAGAGGACCTCAACTTTCTTTTATTGAATTCAAAGGCTGAGAATTTAAAATGTGAGCCACATTCCTTTGTGGAGTATTCACATGTTCCCATATGAGAAAACAAACACACAAACAAAAAACAAAACAAAAAAAAAGATATTTTTTTCAAGCTCGTTAGCTTAAAAATAGAGACCACAGGTTGATAGTATTTTTTCCTTTCAAAATGTAGTACTGACTAATAATGAAAGAGTGTACAAAAATCTGTGTTTAACACAATATTGATATGCCACTTACATTTCAGGATAATTACAGTAATTTGGTTGTTACTCTATATGGTGTCACAGATTAGTAGCCAGAAAACATTATGATGCAGTGGGAATGATTCAAGGGCTTTTCATCAGGCTTCATGTTGAACTGGCTTCTTGATCCTGCTGACTGATACCTCTGCTAACAACCTAGCAATCACAGAATTATTTTAATTTTCTTTTTGTTCATGTTCCATACTTCACTGAGCGCAACGATATTTACATTCTTTGCAGTCACTTGTGTACAGTATATATATAAACAGTGATGCAGCTATATTTGACAGTAGTGAATGGTGGAGCCATTAAGGGATTTCATTTTAGTGTGAAGTCAGAAACAACATATCAATATTTACATGACAACAAGAGGCTTGTATTAATTAACTTTTGACACCTGCAAGGCTGTTCATAATGAGAAGTGTAGCTGGGTTAATCAAAACGACATTTGATCATTTCTGTGAAGTCTCACATCTGTGATACCCCTGGAGAAACCATGATTTCTAACCCCTGTGTTTCTTCTTGCCCTGCAAATTGCATCTGCATTCTTTTCTGCTAACAGCGAAACAGATCTTCAGATAACAGATTTTTTTAAAAAAAACTTTGGGCTAAACTTTTTTTTTTTTTTTTTCCTTAAGGAGAAGAAAGCTCATTACTCTATGAAGAAAAATGCTCATGTCAATGAATGTAGCTTAGATGGATTTACCAAATCCAGATAGAGGAGTGAAGAATCCTATTGTGCTGTAATTTTTGAATTTTTTTCTCCTTCTCTTGGAGCTCAGAAACTATGACTTTCCTGTGTTACTGGAGCTTTCACATGCAGGGATGTACTGGCCTGATCTGTTTTCTACAGCCATGATACCTATATCTCAAGAGTTTATTGGTTAAAGTTATTTTCAGACTTCATTTTTTAATATAAATGCAGTAAACTGAGATTGTATCTGTAAGATTAGTGAGGGGATGATTTAAGGAATGGCAGAACTATTGAAGAGAGACACTCAAGGACTAAAAAAGAGCAGCTGACATTTAGCTTTAGTAATTTTAAGTGGTTATTTGGTGTCTTATGTAGGCTTTGCTAGTACTTCAATGGTTCTTCTCCAGGTTGATGACTAGAATAATTTTAGTTCATAGCATTAACTTTAGACGTGGCCTTTATGGGTTATCAGGTGATCTGTGGTTCTGAATACCCTCACCTTCTACTGACTTTAAAGGGAATAATCCATTAGCATGCAGATTTAGCAAGTGCTTTCCCCAAAATACTTTACATGTGCTGGAAGGGTGATTGCCTGCTGTCAAATGAGCATCAAGGTGTTGTGAAAGTTAGTGGTCTGCTCTCTCACATTGGTGCCAGGTACCAGTAGAGTTCTGTAGGGCTGTTGTGTGTTGCTGTGTAAACTGTCAAAATCTGTCTTAAGATACAGGTTATGTAATTAAAATAAAATATAATGCATTGTGTATGTTCCACACTGGTATTGGACATTTTTATTGTGGTTTGTTAACATTTTAATTATCAGCTCTGGAATTGCTCCCAGCCAAAGGGGTAGAATGGCAAAAAATGCATATAACAATATTTAGTTAAACTCCCTAATATGTAGGTGTTTGTTTTAATTGGATTCAGCACTTTATCAGTAGGTATGTAAACATATATGTTGCATCATGTACGTATATATTCTGGCTGTTTCTCAGGTCAGTCATTGATTAAAAATCGATTCATAACATGGTTGCAAGTAATTTAACCCTATCAGCTAAGGGAGCTGTTTTACTCACAAAAATATTACTACTCTAATTGGGATGAACTAAACTAGAGTGACACTGTAATGTTGCTGAAGAAGGTAGGACGATCTTTCATGTAGATTTAAAACCTGGTTTCTGTGACTTTGATTGTCAATTGTATTTCCTTTCCACTGAGCCTTTTTTTTTTTTTTTTTTTAATGCTGCTAATGTCTAAAAGCCTGCCACACCTGTGGTCATGGCTACTGTGGGCATTCTGCATGCAGTTCAATGAGTGTCTGTTTTTTGGCTGAAAAATCATACACGAAAGAATTGCAATGGTTGATGAAGTGCTTTGAAGCAGTTGCTTCAGCATCCAGGAAAAGTGGCAGAGAAGAGCATTTTTTAGATGAGATAAAGAGGCAAAAATAGACAAACTGAGAAGCCTTGACCAAATGGCAATCACTTTTTATAAGAAATGAAATAGGAGTTATAAAGCTAGTTAAATTCAGCGAATGAGAAGGGAATTTCAATCCCTGTTTCTTGTCCCTGTTTGTTCCAATAAGTAAGGGTTATGGCTTGCCTAGGTTTTATTCTGAATTTCAGTTCTGTTAGGAGAATTAATGTGAGGATCAAGAGCCTTCCTCATTCTTATGGTCATCAGAAAAAAAGGTAGCAGCAGACAAAGTTTAAGATACCAGTCAATACACTACTCACTCATATTTTTCTCTTCAGATAGGGTCAACATTTATTACATGTAATAAAAGAGTTAGAAATTGCTTCCCAACTGTGTCTTGTTCAATTCCTATTTTAAAGCCAATTATCTGATTTTGCCTTGAGATCAAATTGTCTAATGAAGTTCTAGCCAAGTAAATACAGGAGTCTATTTTAAATGTGGGTATTACAAATAAATAAAAGAAATCTGTCAACAGGAGCAGTTTGGCACACTTACTCTTTAGTTACTGCTATGATTCTGATGGTTACGCTCTCATTTTTACACGTTTATTCTTTTTCATTACGCAGATGAAGATAAAAGCAAGCAAACAAGTCAGGAAGCAGAGTCCATTTCATCTCAAAATGTGGAATGTATTAGCGACCAAGATGCAGCTGTGCAGGTAATACCCCTCTATACAGCAGTGCTGCTAACTTTTGAAGTTAATTTGAAGAAGACGTGGAGGCTGCTAGGACAAGCACTGTTTCCACTCCTGCACTGTCCGCTGCATGTGCCCACACTAGTGTCTGCTGTCCTGCATAGCTCAGAAGCTGCTCTAGCTAGGGTCTGTGTGGAGGTGGCAATTGTGATTAACCAGAGGAGTTCTCCCATATAGTTCCACCTGAACAGTGGGCAGCATGGGAATTGGAACAAGTGGCACAGAGGGAGAAAAAGGATGGGGACTGCTGATGCACATCTGCCACTGACTAAAATAGACAACCTCAACAGTCGAGGTTGGCTGCCATGGAGCCGGTGCAGCTGCAACCGCAGCACCCACCCATGAGTTACAGGGGGACCTCGGTCCCTTGCTTCGTGGCCCGGGACAGCAGTGTGAGCACGCTGCACGTGCCGGCTCTCCCGAGAGAGGCTGACAGGGAACGGGCTGGGAGAGGTTCCCTGCTTGGCACTTTGAGCAAACTCTCCTTCTGCTTCCCTCACATCCCCAAGCCCCCCTAAGCAATAGGTTTGTAGCATTGGACTGTGAAGGGGGGGGGAGGCACGGGAAGGTTCCCCGAAGAGGTTACCAAGGACGAGGCAGTCGACTCCACGCATTCAGACTGCCTCTGCCAGGAAAGAAAGAAGGGTGGTTGTGGGAGGCGACTCCCTTCTCAGAGGAACGGAGAACACCGTTTGCAGACCAAACCTGAGCTGTAGGGAAGTGTGCTGCTTACCTGGGGCTTGGGTCAGGGACATAACTAGAAAACTCCCAGAGCTGGTTCACCCCACTGATTACTCATAGGTCAGGCAGGCAGCGATGAAATCGCTCAGAGAAGCCTGTGAACTATGAAGAGAGATTTCAGGGGGTTAGGGTGAATAGTTCAAGGAGTGGGAGCACAGGTTGTGTTTTGTTCTATTCCTTCTGGGGAGGTGAAGGACATGGAGCAGGCTAGGAAAACAAGGGTAATGTGTAAGTGGCTGAGAGGCTGGTGTTGAGACAGGAATTTTGGGTTCTTTGAGCATGGGGCAGTTTACTTGACCCCTGGTCTGTTGTCAATGAATGGAACACACCTGTCTCAAAGGGGGAAATGAATCCTGGTGCAGGAGCTAGCATGACTCATCGAGAGAGCTTTAAACTAGCTGTGATGGGGGAAGGGGGGTAAAACAGCTCACCAGAGAAGTGCTTAGGGGAACAATACTGAAGCTGGGGGTGAGGCAGATGTCTCATCTGAAGTGCATCTACTCCAATGCACACAGCACGGACAACAACCAGGAGGAGCTAGAAGCAATTGTGCGACAAGCTAAATATGACCTAGTTGCAATAACTGAAACGTGGTGGGATCACTCCCATGACTCAAGTACTATGATGGATGGCTACAAGCTCTTTGGAAGGGATAGACAAGGTAGGAAGGGTGGTAGTGTGGCTCTTTAATATAAAGAGTGTTTTGATGTTGAAGAGCTTGTGGTTGGGAATGATAAAGTTGAGTGTCTATGGATAAGGATCAGGGGAAAGCCTGTAGGGGTGACATCTTGGTGGGGGTCTGTCTACTGAGACTGCCTACTCAGGATGAAGAGATGGATGAGGTATTCTTTGGGCAGCTTGCAAAAGTTACACGATCACCAGCACTTGTTCACATGGGAGACTTCAACTTCCCTGATATAAGCTGGAAATATAATACTGTGCAGAGGAACCAGTCCAGGAGGTTTCTAGATTGTGCTGAAGATAGCTTTGTGACACAGCTGTTTCAAGAGCCTACCAGGGGAGGTGCCCCACTAGACCTGCTCTTCACTAACAGAGAAGGACTGGGGGGAAATGTGAAAGCTGGGGACTGTCTTGAGCAGAGTGGCCGTGAAATTGTAGAGTTTTCTATCCTTGGTGATGTCATAAGGGTAACTAGCAAAACTGCTGTCTTGAACTTCCGGAGTGCAGACTTTGACTTTGTCCTGAATAGGACACTTGTTGCAGGGGTCCCTTGGGAGTCGCTCCTGAAGGGCTCCTCAAGAAAGAAATCTTACAGGCACATAAGCAGGCTGTACCTGAGTCCTGTAAGACGAGATGGAGGGGAAGAACACCAGCATGGATGAACTGGGGACTTTTATTGAGATTCCGGGAAAAAGACATTCTAAAATGTCTTTTAAAGACCTCCAGGGATGGTGACTCCACCACTTCCCTGGGCAGCCCATTCCCATGCCTAACAACCCTCTCAGTAAAGTTCTTCCTAATATCCAACCTAAACCTGGCACAACTTTAGCCCATTCCCCCTTGTCCTGTCACCAGGCACGTGGGAGAATAGACCAACCCCCACCTCTCTACAGCCTCCTTTAATGTACCTATAGAGAGCAATAAGGTCACCCCTGAGCCTCCTCTTCTCCAGGCTGAACAACCCCAGCTCCCTCAGCCGCTCCTCGTAGGACTTGTTCTCCAGGCCCCTCACCAGCTTCGCTGCCCTTCTCTGGACTCTCTCGAGCACCTCGATGTCCTTCTTGTAGCGAGGGGCCCAAAGCTGAACACAGTACTCGAGGTGCGGCCTCACCAGAGCCGAGTACAGGGGGACAATCACTTCCCTAGCCCTGCTGGCCACACTGCTTCTTATCCAAGCCAGGATGCCGTTGGCCTTCTTGGCCACCTGAGCACACTGCTGGCTCATATTCAGCCAACTATCCACCAATACTCCCAGGTCCTTCTCCGCCAGGCAGCTTTCCAACCACTCAGCTCCCAACCTGTAGCTCTGCTTGGGGTTATTGCGATCATTGGGTCCAACCACCCTGCCAAAGCAGATTCATTAGAGCAGGCCTCCCAGGTAGGCATCCAGACGGGACTTGAATATCTCCAGAGAAGATAACTATTATTTTATGAATATATTGGTCTTTGACAAGAATTTCTATATTTTTAAAGAACATTTTAATCTAGTGTTTTAGAAATGAAAGCATATTAAAAATACCTCCTCAAAGTTTCGTGTTTGTCAACGTGACGGGTAAAAACTACATCCCTGCATGTCTGCTTGGAATGTTCTAAGATAGGAATGATACAAGACTTTAATTAAAAAAAAAAAAAATCTTCTGTAATGTTTTAAGTGATCACTTTTCTTATTCTTGCAGAAAGGTGAATTGACTACCATTTCCCATCCTGAACTGCTTTTAGATGATATCACGCACAAAGATTTTAAAGCCTCAGCAGCACCCCTCCTTGAGACTGAAGAAAAAGATACTTTCCGTCCAGTGTACAGAGGAGCTTCAAATGCTGTCTGTATTCGTCTATTTTGTATTGATGAGAAGTATGAGACTAGGTAAGTGTGGATGAATAGTTACTGCTTTCGTAATCTTAGTGACAACTTTTAATGTAACATTTTTGGACAAATCTGAAAGTGACAGAACCTGCTGAAACTAGGTTAGATTTTTTTTTTTTTTTTTTTTTTTTTTCCTTTTACTTTCACTGGTAACTTACTGAAATTTTCAACCTCCAGCTAGAACTTCCTACCTCTGATAGAACTATGGGGACAAAAATTAGCAAGTTACTTTTGGTGGAAAAATACTGATTGAAATTGGATGTTTCTTTTTCTAAAAAAACATTAATTTCAAATCTAAAAGAGGAGTGCAGTGCTTGTAAATCTGTGCTCGTAGAAACACTGATACATACAAAACACTGGTACATACAAAAGAATAATCATGTTGCAGGAAGTCTGTACAAGAACAGTTAATTTATGGACAATCTAGACTAAAACAAAATGAAGCAAGTCAATTATTCCAGAATATATATATATATTTTTTTATTTTAAATTAATACTGAGGTGAGGGACTTGCTCTGGAATGACTCCCACTACACCAAAGTAACAATACAAAACTGTGATCTGCTGCAACTATGTTGAGAAATAATTTCTCTGTAGCCTAGCTGAATTCTCTGTTCATAGTGTCCTTCTTAGGATAAGGATCTGTCATTTCTTTGCCCACTTCTGACATTCTGTTCTTCATGTGCACCACTGTTGTTCCTGTTCAAGATATGTTCATTGTGTTTATCTCTGAATGTTGCAGTCTCTCTCGTCTCTCCTTGGAGACATCTCCGGAACAGTTTGAATTCCAAGATGGATATCTGTGGAGAAGATAACATTCCTTTCCATAGTGTTCTCCTAAGATTTACACTCATGCAAGGTCCTCTCTTCAGAACTGAGGAGTCTGTAGATCGTGGTGTTTTCAGATATTCTCCGTGTATGCTTCCCTATCTTGCACTAGCTTGATCCACCTGTTTGCAAAACTGACAGTTAAAAAAGCAAATATGTCTGAGAGGATGACATGAAGTAATCCTGGCTGTATCTCAGAATATTGTCCTGAAGGAGTTACTGCTGACCCTGCATGGCATGGATCCCAAAATAGTAGTTTGGTTTTAGTGCAGGTATGATTGAATCTTAGCCCTCAAGGGAAGTTCACTGCTGAGGAATCTGTGTTATCCAGTAAAGTTGCTAAATGTTTCCATCTCCTAGGTCTAGAGCTGTCTTGTGGCTTGCTAGTGTATTGTAAGTAAAATGCAAAGGAACCAAACTGCTAGTATATATCTGCAGATGTTTGATACTTTTTTTAAACCCACTGAAAAATCTCCTACCACTGTGCTTGAATTCCTTGCTACCAAGAAGGTACCAGATACCAAAGAATATAAAAATATGTTGCTGCAACATTTATCCTTTCCCTTAGATATTTTCCTAACTAGTCATAATTATGAATTACATGTATATAGGTGAATATATAATACCCTATCAAATCTGTATTTTTAGCAATTTTAGTTTTCACATTTTTCACTTAATCACAAATATATTCATTTAAAAATACCTCTGCTTGCATCTAGTAATGTTGTTGGTGAAGAAATTAAAGGGAGCTTAGTTATTTTAATTACAGGTCTAGATGGGGAGAGGTTTTATCAGTATTTTTAGGTAACCTATATCCGTATAGAATATCTTCAGAAGACAAATCTTGTACTTTGGAACAATACTTCATAAAGCTTCATCATAACTGTGTTTGATGGGTTTAGAGCTCTTTGGTATCCTTAAACACAGGAGAAATAGGATTAAATTATTAAATTTCTTACAGCTTTTTAAACTCAGATGTCACCTTTCACTGTCTCTATTGGACAAAGAGTGTAATTACTCCAAACCAGGAGGTGAGAAGTGGAGAGGTTAAATGGTCAGCAGCGATTTCAAAATATTGATGTTCCCATTAGTCTGATAAAGTACATTGGATAGGTTTGCCAAATGGATACTGACACAAACCTTTGGAATACTGTGGTGCATGACAACAACTTTTTGTAATCTCATTTAACATTTACTATATAATGCTGCTCTCTTAGCCCATGGAAGTCTTCTGGAAAATATTTCTTGAGTCAGTAACATCTAAGTCAATTTTTTCCATTCAGTGAAGAAAGCAATGTTTTGATATTATTTCAGATGTTGAGGCTTGTTCTTGTTAATAGTGATGCTTCAAGCATGCTGATGTGCAACATGTGACATCTACAATTGATTAACATTGAGTTAGCAGGACTGTCCAATTAGCATTATGCATAAATATTCCTTGCATTTATGGGGAAGTAAATATTGAAATATTTAGGATCTGTTTGTTATGCATTTTATGTAATAATGTTTGCTCTTGGTTGCAGATCACTGGATTTTTTGCATTATGTTTTCAAGCTTTTTCCAGTACGTATACTTTAAAGTTTATGTATGCTTGGTGTGACAGAAGTGCAGCTGTCAGAAGGAGTATTTAAGTCTGATGCCTGAGTAATTCAGTGACTCACAGGAGTACAGCATGGCTAGCTACACTGCGCTGAGTTACCCTGAGTCTGACTTCTGTTTTTGGCTGATTTTGGACTTTCTGTATTGTCTATATAAGTTCTTTGCTTATGTTCCATGGGGGATTTTTTTTAATATATTTTTTGAGGTGCACATTTAGAGGGCAAATGTTTCAAACTCCTTTAAAATTGTGTATAGATCTATATGGTACCTAAATTAAAAATAATATCAAGGAAAATACATTACAGGAGCCAGAGTTAAATCATAGGAAGCAGCACTATTAAGGGAATCTGTATTACTTGCCTATATCCTAAACCGTGGGTGTTTAGGGCAAATCTAACGTGAGGTAAACTAGGATATGAATATACAGTGCAGTAACTACTTACCAGGTGTAGTAAGAAAAAAATTAATCACACAATGTGCTCAAATTGACTGCAAATACGATGTGCATTTGTATGAATAGGCAACCTGTAGCACATGCACACCAACAATGCCAAATTCAGGACAAGATGAACATCACTGTATGTATATAAACTTATATTCTTCAGGTTTAGTGTGTGTGCAGTGTAAGGTATGGTGCTGTGCATGCACACTGACTATTTGTTCTGGATCTTAGGACACCCTGCTCTCCTTGATGGTCTTACTTGGCTGCAAATGTGCAAAAGATCCCCGACAGGCATACATTGTCTTAAAATTCCACTGCAACAGAATTGCAGGGTAGAAAAAAAAAATTCTCAAGGAAAATAAATAAACCTTAAAGGTGTGGGCATAGGCATAATGTTTCCACTGAGGAAGAAAAGAACAGGGAAGGGAAGGACCTTGAGGGAATGCCAGCATTTTAACTAATAAGTCTTTACTACTGAAGCTAAAAGGCCCATTTCTGTAAGCCAAGTTTATGTTGGGCTCATCAGTTCCTTTGTGCTGCCCAGGCATCAAAGTATCTTAAGTAGAACAGCATTTGGAGCATATGGATGTTTTAAGCATATTTTTTAAGTTAATTTATTTTCTTTTTATCCCATCTAGTCAGAAGCTTTTGTGTAAAGCTGACATTGAGATCACTAAGAATCTATATTCTCTGCAAATGTTTTCAGGACAAAGACTTCTGTATCATCCTTGTGCCACATCATGTGCCGGAGTTCTGCTTGATCCGGAGTTTTGTTCGCGTTGTCCCTTACTTTGCTACCCAACTTGGCCATGAGCTTTATGTGTTCCACCGTGCAGGATTGCTCAAGTGAGTCATGCACCTTGTGACAACAAATGATGTATTCTGAGTTACTTTTGTGGAATATACTTGCATCATCAAACCTAGCACCAGATGCATATTCCTTCATTATCTCAGAGCAAGCTGATATGTCTGCATGGTACAGCACAACATCTTGCAGAAATGGTAGCTTGAGTTCCAAAACCGATATAGTTGAATAGCACGGGACTGTGCCTGGAACAATTAGGATCAGGGCTAAGTAACTTAGTCTTCAGCAGCATTACTGCAACTGTCCCACTTCTTGTAGAGTGAATTCTAAGCCTACTCAGATGTATCTCCACATAGCACTATACTAGATGGTGTAGAAATATCTTATATTTTCAGTAAAATAAATTAATTAGTGACTTGATTTTTAATGAAACAAAAAATAAGGTAATTAAACATGTAAAAGCAAGTGGTCTTCTGACTGCCAGTGTTTATACGGTTTCCTGTAAAGTAAAAAGAAAATTGCAATAGAAGGATTCCTTTAAAGTATGAATGTATGGTACTAACTTAATGAAGATGAACATTATTATGGATGAGTAGCTTCTCCAAGCTACTTCATTGTAGAACAAGGCCAACCAAGAAATATGGTGCCATGGTTGACCTTTAGACTTGAGTTGATTTGAATAGCATTGATATTTGAAAGCCAGGTGTAGATTTAATTCTTGGAAACATGATAAAATTCTCTTGCAAGAAAGAACTGCAGTAATGTATTTCTTGAACATACACAGCAGTAACTTCATTGTTGAGTATCTATTTTACCTAATTGATCTCTTTTTCTTGTGTGTGTCAAATCAGGTATTTCATGTTTTTCAAATTTATGCTACTCTGAACATTTCTGCAGTCTGAAGTATTGGTAAACTGGGATGCAGAAACTCTGTCTTTATAACTTCTGTCACAATCCTTCATTTGTATCACAAGCCTGTGCTGGCCCAAAAACCAATCTTAAATTTTTGACACAGTAGGACATTTTCCTTTTGTTTCTTATTAATGTAGCTAAATACCCTGTGATTTCAGATAAATAATTCTGCTTTAGTTGCATACGTAATCACCATTGATGGTATACAAATAGCCTCTGCAGGAACTGGCCAGCTACTCTTGGACATATGCAGAAGCCTTTTACCATGAGATGAAATTTGGCTTCTGTGTATTATGTAAGAATCCAGCTGGACAAAGATAAAGCCACTGGAGTAATTCCTGTTAATCTCAGTCACAGCTGTTCAGTAATCCAGCAGTAGGATTGGTAGTCATGAGTCCTTTTGCGATTTTGTTCAAAATTAAACTCGTTATCAAGGTTTTTAAAAGACCTTAACATTCTGATTAAATTGTGCATATTCCAAGTCATACCAGTCTTTCCATGACAACAGAATAGTGTCATTAGTAGCATTTTCCAGCTTCCCTGCAGCTGTGCTGGAAAGGAAAAAATAGACTTTAGGTGAGGTTTAGGTTCAGAAGAGGTGTGGAAGAAACCAGGTGAAGCTTTTAGAAAGTTTCTGTGCACAACTTGGTGTACAACAGTAGATACTCCCTTCGGGAAGAGGGAAGAAAAAAAATTATGAAAAAGTAAAAGATCAATATATTATACTTGCACCAAGAGCTTTCAAAAGGCATGTGAGTGAAAAGGACATCACATAAAATGGATTAAAAGGAAAACAGGGGTAAGAAGGTGGGAATGTGAAGACATGAAAGGGCAAAATCAGAAGAGGCACAGGCACAAAATGAGATACTGATTAGCAAAGGTTGTAAGAGGAGTAAGAAAAAGTGTTAAGTACACAAAAAGCAAGAGTGCAGCAAATGGAAGTATAGGTCTACTACTTAACAGTGAAGGAGAAAAAATAACAGATGAGAAGGCATAGGCTGAACTGCTTAATGGGTACTTTCCTTCAATTTTCACTAAAAGGCATAATAATAATAATAGTATACTGGCTTCTGAGCAGTCAAAGGAACTGGGCATCTAAAGTGAGTTAATTCTTTGCTGGAAGAGAAATGAGCCCAAACCTTGGATAGTCCTTTCTATTCTTTCATATTGACAGTGGATCTGTATGTTTCATTATTTATATATTTATTTCATTTTTAAAACAATTTTCATTTTTTATGTGTTCTATTTTTTCTAATGCTAAAAATGTAGTTCATGATTGGCCCAATTGCTTTCTCTTGGCCATTGGAAGGGGAATAACTCAAACCATGGGCACACTAGAGTGGCAGGGAGATAGAGTGCTCATGGGTTGAAGAGTTAACCAGATTGTTGGTCTTGCTGCCCATTATCCTCATCACTTGTTTCATCTTGCAATTAGCTGTCTGTGGAAATGTGTTAACAAGTGTGGAAACTGACCCAAAGCTCACTTAGAAATTCAGGATTAGTTCGTAATTTGGATGCCAGCTGCAGGGTTTCTTACAGAATGCAGTAATCAAATGTATTGTATGCTTTTGAGCACTCAAATAATTGAGTTGAAAGTATTCCATGAGATTGAGCTGTGAAATTTGCCATAACATATCATATATTAGGTAGGTATATATTTTTAAAGTTACTAGAACTGATATTATTAGAACCATATTCCACAAAATCAATATTAATGTGATTTAGGATGAAGAATAGCACATACAAGTTTAAATTGAAAACAAGAACTACAGGAATGGAAATTATACTACATGAATTGCAGGCTTTTGTAAACTGTGGGTAAAAGATCTTAATTCTTGGAAATTAAGTTTTAATTGAGTTCCTTGAACAGCACTCTGTAAGTCTTAATTGTATGTGCATCTTGTTTAACCACAAAGGGTTGATGCCTTTAAAAGATAACAATAATTTCTCAACTGCTGTAGATGGTTACTGTGAAGTAAATTTTTTCGTTTTTGTGTGGGAACATGTTTTATAACCAAGTGTGTGAACTAGTTAGGTGCCAGGGTATTCCCGTCTGTAGTTAACATGTTGGTGTTTTTTGCGCAAAAAAACTGTTGGAACATGGTAACATAAACATTTTTATACCGTGTCACCGTCACGTGATTAGTAATTGGCAATTTTATGTTTAGCAGAGGCATTTTATTTGTGTAAATTTATCCTCACGTATAACTGTTTGAAGAATTGAGGCCCAACACAAGTGTTAGTCAGTTGGTGTTTATTGGAGAAATTCCTGTGTTGTATTGATATTTCTGCCTTTCTTTTGTTCTATATCTGAAGATGACAGTTGGCTCTACTTATTTTTTTTTCTCCCCCCACCCCCTTTTTTTTTTCCCATGCTTGTATATTAATGGATTCTATTTTTATTTTTAAAGATTCCTTATTTCTTGTCTCTGGTTTTTAGTCTCAGGAACACATGATACCTTGTGGTAACAGCTATGGCTAGTCTTTGCTTTGTGCAATTGGGATTTAAGTGTTT
The DNA here is from genome assembly GCF_047663525.1 of Anas platyrhynchos. NCBI lineage: Eukaryota > Metazoa > Chordata > Aves > Anseriformes > Anatidae > Anas > Anas platyrhynchos. Next base: position 2,920,812 of record NC_092589.1, read on the forward strand.
AGTAGCAATTAAAGCAGCATTCCTGAGTTGTTTTACGCAGATGGTTTGTGATCTTTCCTGTTACTACACAATAAAATTTAATATATGCATTTGGAACAACTGTCATGTTGCAGCCAATTTTGGCTATGAAAAGACATATTTAGTGCTTATAGAAGAAAGACATCTTCATATGTGTGATAACTGTAGCCTTTAACTTGTAACAGAGCAAACTTCTACTTTTTTTCTTTTTTAATAGATCCTTTACTGTAAGAAGAGCAACAACAAATGATATACCTGGTGTCAAAATGCTTATTAAAACCCTTAGCTTGAATGAAAGTATATTGAATGACTTAAAGATATTTACTTCGGCTCGCAGGGATCCAGTGAGTATTTGCTGCAAATGCATTTACAATAGAATGGATAAATAGAGATAAATACATCAAGAACTTATTATGTTACTCTAAACAGGTGTATTGTATGTATGTACTCGGTCAGTACCAGCAGTTGGTATAGGCTGTATTCAGCCTGACTTGATGATTAATCTGATCTGTGGACTAGATCAACTGCCCCTTTTTCTGGTAATTCTGCAAATGCTGAGACAGAAGCAGGATGGATACTTTGTTGTTGTTGTTGGCCACCCACAGCCTGATTTCCATTGTTGGTTTTCTTGCATGTACATCTGACTGCATGATGAACACGTGTTTTGTTACATGATAGGGGCCTATTTCTCCTTCCCATAACACAACCAGACATATGCTTAGGAAGCAGTAGGGAACATCAGAATATTTTTGCTTGCTGGAACACGCTACATGGACAAAATGTGCCTATGTCTATGTTGCTGTTGCCTTTCAGGATGGGACCCCAGTACAAGCATTCATAGCAGAAGTTTTGGATCAAATCGTTGGCATTTCAGTCATTAGAGATGAAATGGTAAATTCTATTTATATTTTCCCCATTTGCTATGTTTGTGTTGTATGAAAATAGTAACAGTGAGCCCTCAGCAACAAAGGCTGAGTTCTGTGCTTGTCACTATACATGTACCTAACAGAAAATACATGTGAAAAATAATGCTTCTCTAAGCTTTCTATCTCTTTCCTATGTAAACTGTATTATTTCCCTTCTCATGGACTATGATTGACATGCAGATGAAAAAAAGATTATCCCGTTATTTGCAAGAAATTGTTTGATGGGTTCTGAAAGTATGCCTCCTGCATCCTGTTTTGGTTCTTTAGCCATTCTGCCTCCAGGTGTTTGGAATTACTTATTTTGGCCCCAGTATCCAAAGTCAGTGAGCAGTTTTGCTAAGCATACTGCAAAGAGTAGCAGCTGTCCTTCTAGATTTCCTTTCTTAACTTCTTTTCCCAACAGTACTTTATAAATTGCTCTTGACTACAAAACAAATGAGCAAAAAACATATGCTCTAACGGAGTACCAAAAAAAGATAAATTTGCACATTATTCTTGGAAAGTAAAAAAAAAAAAAAAGTTCTTTAATGCTTAGTTTTATGGACTTCTGCTATTATTGAAAAGGTATAGATCTTTCTTGTTGAAAGATCTATAATCTATTTAGATAATAAGATTATAATCTATAATAAGATTTTTTGTTTTGTTTTGCTTTTCCCCCATGAATGTCCATTAACCTTTATCAGCAGTTGTTGTGAAGGGGTCAAATATGCATTCCCTGTAAATGAAGGTGGACAAATAGAATAGTAGTTTTTTACACAATTAAAAGATTTCCAATAAAAATGTGTTCAGTCAATGTGCTTTTCAATTGAGAATAATCCTCAAAGGCTCTTCATTTTCACTGGAACAGGCTGTCCAGGGTAGTTGTGGAGATATTCAAGGCCCATCTGGGCGCCTACCTGGGCAACCTGCTCTAGGGAACCTGCTTTGGCAGGGGGATTGGACCCAATGATCTCTTGAGGTCCCTTCCAAACCCTTCAATTCTGTCATTCTGTGATTCATTTTGCTATTCTTATTTAATTCCTTAATTGATAAAAAGCAACTCATTGGCTCTTGCTCAAATACTGTGGATGAAGCTGTTTCATCACTGCTGATTTCCAGTTTCTTACTTTCCAGGATATTGAGTATATTCGAACACATTACAATATTGAAGACTTTATTCATTTTAACTACCACGAGCAAGAGGAACATGGACATCTTAACCACTTTGCCTTAAATCCAATATTTCATCACTATACCAAACACTTTCTAAAGGAGATTCTTCGCTTAGCCCACAAATCTTCTCTTTACTACCCTATTTATCCACAGTATACAGAGGCCAAGGTAATAAGGAAGTTGTTTGCATTTTACATATTAAAAATTGTCACCTTTGCTCACTTTGTTCTTTTTGCTTCTATGACTGACTTTGAACAGGAATTGTCTTAGCAACCTGGAGCAAATTGTACTTTGTTTTCTTGTGCTACATAACCTGCATTCACGGACAAATCTGTTGCATAGCAGGCTTAGTCTGTAGTGCTGTTAGCAGTGCACGCAAGTCATGACTTCCTCAGTATCTTCAGGAAGCATATGGAGGACCACAAGTTTGGTGTGTACTTGTCCATGGCTCTTTACCTAGGCTGTTAAGAGAGAGGAGCTCTTCTTAGGGGGTGGCTTCTTCTGAGATGAGTGAGTCTTTGTGAGTGTCTGTTTTTCTATCAAATTTAGAGGGTCCTAGGACAACTGTCCTCTAAATGTGGTTAGATGCCTAAAGTTACACATGTTAGTATGTTGCCCTGGGTGCAGCACAGTAGAAGAATAATTTGTTTGCTACCTCCTCATTGTTTCTGAGTGATGTACATCTGCTTCTTACCCACATAGGTTCTCGTATTTGTTGTATGAGCCCCTTCCATTAGATATACTGTAGTACTTATGGTCAAGTTTCTGCCCTTTATTGTCCTTTCCCATTAGATCTGTTACAGGATGAGGTAGCAAGCATTCAGTATTCCCAGTCCTGCCTAAGTAGGACTCTTTGAGTTAAAAGCTGTAGTTTGAGTTCATTTCTTGCCCCTAGGTTGGATGTGTAGTTTCAACTTTGTACAAACAAAGAACTGTCGCAACTCATCAAGTGAGGACCAACATGTTTTCTGTTTAATTGCTTTCAATAAGCAAATACATCTGACATATCTTTGTCATTTGCATGTCAGTTACCAAGCAAATATTAAATGACAAGGTATAATGCACATATATCACCTTTATACTTAACAATTTATATTTCTTGTCATTGTTTATTACTAGAACCAAATTGAGTTGTGCTGTCTCACATACAGCTACTCAACTACACAATGAATTTTGAGAAGTACTCCTATTTGTTAAGATTCAGAATGAATTGGGTGGCAGGGAAGAAAAAAGGAATTATGTCACTGAGCGTTGTACAACATGAGCATGTGCAAGGGAAAGTATCAAAACAACATCCAAGTGGTTTATAAGAACACTTTGAAAGTGATTTAGATACTTCAGACTTTCATCAAAACTCAGGAGGATCTAGGCACCTCATTGTTACTGAAAACAAATGTGTTTCTGCAAGTGCTACAGAAGAAAAATCAGAACCTAATCCTGGATGAGAAGATTAATTTCCAAGAACATAATTTGTGGAAGCAGAAAAAAAGATTCTTCTAAAAATACCCACATGTCTGTCTTGTTATCAGTCTCATGTCAGGCAAGAAAAAGGGAGCACAAAGTAAACTTCACAATCACGTCAATGCATTTGTGTGCAGTCATCTACGGCTAGTATCTGGCCCAGCCAAATCACCTAGGCTCCTTGCAGAATTAATTGAGAAAACACAGTGTGTGCAGAGGGCAGTTCATCTATCGATCATAGCTACCAATCTTAGGACAGAAAGAATTGCCCTCTGGAGATGCTCACCTCTTTCTTCAGCTCTGAGGGGTGTCTGCATGGCTAGCTGGACTAAGCTCCAAGCTTTTAGATGGTGACTGAGATGAATTCAGTCCTCTGACTTATGTGGTTTTGGAATTGTCACCTTTTTTAACATAGGAATTTTTACGAGTTGGACAGGTCCATTTTCAGAAGGGTGTATTTTTCTGCTTCTCCAATGTGCACTTTTGTGGAGTTCTATGAAGTTCTCTCTTGAGAAACCAATATCCTTGTGTAGCATTAGGTTCTCAAGTTCTTCAGAGGCACTTACAAAAATGCAGTTTAATGGCAGTGGATGGAAGGAAAAGTTAATCAGACTAATAATTCCAGTTTGGTCTATTTCCAGGTTAGAGTTTCTTTAAGTTACTTTAGCTCATCATTGCTTTCTAATAAGCAGTAGAAGTGGTATTTTACTCAGTTCTCAGTGTAGTAACATTTTTTTCGATCTTTGTGGATGGAATGGTACTTCAGTGTAATTTAGTTTGAATTAATGGTTGTTCTCTATTTCCTGTAATTCTTTTCTTTTTTTCCTTTTCATGTCATAAGTTATGATGGAGCCAGTCATACCATAATAGATGGAATAAAGCTACTTGTAATGATCCATGCTAGTCACATTAACATTAGGGTTTTCATTCACTTCAAGTTTATGCCAGTTTATTAACATTTATCACTTGTATGAAATTGACATTTTAGTTGGTATAGAATTTTTTTATAAATTCATAACCATTCTCTGCCAAACAAGCAAAGGTTAGCAGTAAGTAGATAACATAGCTTAATGAGGTCAAATCAAGCTGATTCATGATCACTATAGAGAAAAATATCCTCCTGGGGAAAATACTTGTGCTGAATAATCCCATAAACCAAACCACTTGTTTATCTGTCATTCCCACAGAGATAGTAATGTAATTACTCTCATAATTATCTTCATTAGTGTCAGGAATTATCTGCAATTCATTCCTCTGCTCTGAGTATGTTTGTTTATTTACTGATTTTTCTCTCAGTTTTAGCCAACAGAGCTAAGAATTTTGTATTTGCAAAGCCATACAAGAGACATCTGTGATGCACTGTTCTGACATTCTCTCTACTGAAATATAGATCTCTGTCTTTCAGTTTCAGAATCCCCGTGCCCATTCCCTGACATCTGCCCTTCATTACATGGTTCCCGTGCGACCAAGACGACAGATTGTCTATCCTCTGGAAGAGCTTGGCATAAACGCTCCATCAGAGCAGGTCTCCAAGGATCAGGTGGGTAACAGAAGCAGTAGCAGGCAAGAGGCATAGTGCCAGCTAATGCAGGGTTTGGCAGATGGGATGGCATTACCAACTTCATGTTGATAGGTTGCTTCTTAATTACATTGAACATGGTGTCTGTACCTTTACAATCTCAGCTCTGCTTCTGCACTACCATCACTTCTTCTAAGCTTGAATTTAAAACATATTGCAACCAGCAATCACTGAACTATTACATTTACCTACTAATGCATGCTTATGTTTTACCAATATTTTTCCACAATGGTACTTTCAGACTCATAACACATTTTAAATGTTCTGACTTACTATTTATTCCCGCTTCGTGGTAAGTTTATTTATGTATTATGCTCTCCAAGTGAAAAAATAGTTTTCTGCTTCTGACAATTTCTGTAGAAATTTCTTATACCATTTTTTCTTTTTTAATCAATCCCAAAGTCAGTTTTCTTCAATGCATAGGGTACCTTCAAAAATGCTTCAAAATACCAGGAATAATTTAACAGCAAATAAAAAGTTTCTTTTCATTACCAAACAGTTTTTACTTATGTAGGACTCTTACAGTCCTTACAGAGGGTCCCTACAGAGTTTCTGAAATTCAAGTCTCTTAAAATGTCATTGGTTAAATAACTTACACTTCATGCTGTCTTATAGTTTTAAATAACTAAAATATGGTGTGAAGAGGCTCCTCACAAGAATAACTAGTAAAGCTGAAATACTGTGGAAAAAAACAATTAGTGATAGATACTCTCAGTAGGTGGCTGTAATTTACTAAAGAAACATAATTAGAGAGCTTTATGTCTGTCTACTACCTTCCAGTTGGCTGAGATGGATTCCCATATAATATTTTTAGTGCTGTCCTTTTCACAGTTAGTCAGTAATTTTTGGCATTCAAAACTCTTAATTAGGAAGCAATTGGCAAAGCAAAATCCAGAGCATGGCTGAGCCCATTGAATTGAGATTGGCTTTGTTGAATGAAGTCTTTCCCTCAGCATGTACATCCTCACCTTCCTCTTCTATACAGAATAAACTATCTAACCCTTCTTTTTTAAACTCCTTCCTATTTTATCTTTAAAGTGTGCTGTTACTCCTACTAGAAGAGCTCATCTTAGTGTTTTTATTTGAGATAGAAAATTACAGGCCTCCAATTTCTACGAGATTTGCAAACTGGTGTCTGTTCCATTCCTGGGTTCTTTCTGAGCATTTCTGAGAGTTGCAGATAGTGAGATAATTGTTTAAAATCTCCAATGTTTAATAAATTTATGTCGAGTAAAACACACAAGGATTTCACTAGCAAAGTTTTGCTGGGGGAAAAAATAGTGAGCACTGTGTAAGTATCTGTGCATATGCACCAGCATTAATTATAGATTTTTGACAGACTGTGTTCTACCAAAACTGACATCTGGGGCTGATCCCTAGGCAGTAACTTGAGGATAAAACTAGTCCTGTACTGCTGCCTCTAGTTTTCTGAAATACCAAGAATATGAAACCGTACAAAGCTAAACTGACTCTTCTGTTGAGTGAAAGAAATGACCTCTGGTCAGCATTGGTTGGGAAAGCTTCATAATTTAAGAGGTAACCTACCACGGGGAACTGCATATGCTAGTATAAGTAAAAAGCTGTTGCTGTTTTCAGATCTTGGATATTTTGTTAGCTCTGGCAAGTAGCCAGGCGTAAGGCATTTGCCCTGTCTTTAATGTTGCAGAAAGGAAGATTGATGCAAATCAATAATCCTATTCTTCCCTGCAAAATCCTGCAGCTAAGTTGCAAATAAAACTATGTGTATTTTTATAAAATTATTTTTATTATAAATTATAATTAGCTTTCAGCAGTCACAGAATTATTATACCTCTACTTTATTTTAGCAATCAAAAGGTGTGCTCAGGCACTCTGTAAACAGAAAGGCACAATTCCTGTTGCAAGGAGCAAGATACTACATATAACTCCTTGATAGATTAACTCTGCCAAATGGAAAGGTTAAGAATATCAACCTCTAAAAATAACGAGACACATTTTGGCCATGGAAGAGAGATGCTAGCAGGCTATAAAGTGAAGTGAAAGGGAAATGAAAAAGAATGTTGGAAGGAAAGTGCGGAGAAGAAAGAGGGGAAAATGAAAGGCAGAAGAGGCTGGAGTAGGAAACTTTCTGAGGCAAGCACCTTAATAACAGCAAGGAGAAAATGTCATTTACCATCTTTGTCAGGATGGTTTTAAACAAGATCTTTCCCAAGCTGTTGTGTAGATACGGGCAGGAACTTGCAGGGTCTTAAAACCGTTGGGCAAGCAGGGCTTCCAAGTAGTTGAGACAGCTCCACCTGTCCTTTTCACATGTTTCTTCTGGTTTGCTAAGCTTCTTTTAATTGAGGTGTCTCTTTCTTATTATGTTAAAACAAACAAGCAAGGAAACAAACAAACAAAACCCACTTATTTCTGAAATTAGTGCAAGCCCACTTTGTTCCTGAAAGCTGAAGGACTCGTTATTATTGCAATTCCTGTTTTAGGTAGCTCTGCAATGTTGGCAGTTTTTTCACATGGCATTTACAATCTCTGTGTTGTAATTTAAGTATATTTTGAAAATGTAGTATTTTCATTTGAAAATTCTTTTTTCAATTCTTTTTCAATTCTTTCTTGAAAATTCTGCCTTTCCTAATTAATTGCTTGAGTATCTCTGTTAAGATGGAGATAATTGTAATGAAATTCTTGCTTTGACACTCACAAGATGCCCCTTAATATCTAGCCACCAACATCTGCTTCTTATCTACTGCTTTTGCAGCTTTTTGCCCTCCTCTTGTCCCAGCCTTTTTTTAAGCTGTCTCTCTCCTTTTCTTGCTGCAAAATTTATTTTTCACCAGTAACAGCTTGGGGCTCAGCAGCTCAGCCATTCGGTGTCTGAGCACAGCTCTTGATTTGTGCATGTATATCTCTGTAGGCCATTTGTAGCTTAGTATCATAGAGAGAGTACACAGTGGGAGCCTGGGGGCTCAATCAATTTGTGTCTTTCTTTAATACGTTCCAGCCTGCTTGTGACCTTGACGAGATTCACTTGTAAACAGTGACCAAGTACAGATAAAGAGGACCTGCAAGGACTCTCTTCCCTGTTTCCTTCCTCCAAAGCCAGAAGCCAAAGCGGTGATCTAAATCAGGAAAGCTTTGCCCTCAGCTATTTCCCACGTGTTGCCAGTCCAGATGGATTGTGACTGTGCAGAAGAGAGGTAGTTTTCCTGCAGGTCTGGATCAGTTGTCATAGACAGATGAGCACCAGAAGTTGTTTTTTTGTCTGTAATAACTTGCTCCGCTAATCCCTCTATCAAAGCTCTAGTCTACTCCAGAGTCTGGAAAAAGAGAGAAGAGGAAAACCCTATGTGCTACTCTGCATGGACTCCTGGCCTGCTCACACCTGTTTTTAGCAAGCAGAATGAACTGGATTTAATGGTGTTTATGACAGCATGGGTTCTTCCTTCTGTAGTCTTTCTCAGAGAGCTTGGTGTAAGATAGAGATATTTGCTCTTAATGCAGAAATTTATCATATGAAAACATAACTTACGAATAACCAAGCAACTATTTAACTGCAGTTATCCAGCCACCCCATTCACTCCTTGTCCTTTCATTCAGTATTGTTTCTAGTTTGAGACAGGCTTTGGCCTGTGTTGCCTCTTTGCTCTTGGTTAAAATGGCTGTGACTCTGAAGAAACACAGTCTTTAGACACTCTGTTCCTCTTCTCTGATTCCTGTCCTTGTTATTAAAGCCTTGCACTGGTTTTAAGGCAAGCACAGTTTTTTTCACTGTTGCTCCTAAATCACGACTCTGTCACTGCTTTGTCTTGTGCTTCAGAAGACCTGACACTTCCCAAGCAGTGCCTGTCCATTTCCTAAAGGGCTGAAGATTCTTATGACCATAGTAACATCTTCCTGTAATAGTCACTAATGACAGTGTGTGTTTTTACTGCATTCCTTGAGATGACAAATACCTTTTGCTGCTGATTTTCTGTCTGATCCTGCAAAACTCTATCTTGCATCCCTTTACGGAAGAGATTGGGATAAATCAGGTGAGGATTTACTGAGAAGGCACAGAGGGGGGGCAGCCTTATGCTTCCCAGTCTCCTGCTGCAGCCCTCTGGAATGGCGCTATTGTTAATGGTCTTATTTGCATTTAGTCCTGGAAGTATCCAGACTTTGAGATGCCTGTTAAGCCTGCACTTCTCTAGCAAGCATATCAGAGGTTCCACATATTAGCTCAAAATTGCATCAGGCCATACATCTGCCAAGCTATAGAGTTTCATGACACAGACCTGAAAAAACTCCTGTCTGCTCATTAGATCAAACACTTTCTACAGCTGTTCCAAATCAAAAAGAAATCTCTGATTTTTTTGTATTCTAAATCAGTAAACATCATTGAAGCGCCAATTGGCAGAAGATCCAAAGATTCAAAATCTTAATTCCCACAGTGTTAAAACAGATTATTATTGTGTTTTGCACATCTGTCAGTCATTTCAGTCATTTATGTTAAAAAGCAGTTGGTTACAGCAGAATACTAAATATCTTATGAAGTGCTGCTGGCCTTTAAGGTGCCTGTACTTGTTGGTGGAGTAGAAAACTGTAGATAATGAAATAATTTTTAATGATATCTTCATAAATAAACAATTTGTAAACTTGTTTGCTTTCTCACCATCTGGGAGCATTCTGTTATCCATCTGCTTCATGTAATTATCAATAAAAGGGAAGAATAGGTGATATAATTAACAAGAATAACTGATCCACAGCGAAGAACAAAAATGTCACACATCTGTCAAATTATTTTCTTGTTTCTGCCCTATCATTATTATTCATGCTATTGGGTTTATTATATATATTTTTATTTCATGGTATCATTCAAGCTGTCAGGTTTTATTGCACAGTTCGGAATTGTTTCTTGTGCTATAGCTTATAAAAAGAAGGCAGAACAATTGAATGTTGTGGAAGTCTACACAGCATTGTATAAATCTATTTTAAAATAACACACACAATAAATCTTTCTTGGGTAATTTTGTACTTCTCAAGTCATGCTACAGGTGCATTAAAGGAAATGTCTAAACTGGGACAAGAAGTAGTAGGTGAAGGAGTGACAGGCAAAAGCATGGAGTGAGGTGCTCAACCCAGACTTGAGCTTGCTGAGCTAGTCCACTGTGAACTTGTTCAAGGGTTGAGTGTTGCCAGGGTGCCTGGATTGATGTCCAGGAAATGACTAGGGGGAAGATTACCTGTACAGTAGTGGGTTTGATGCTGCATCCCACCACAGAAAAAGTTAGCCATAGTTCTGTGAATGCCTTCTCTTCAACATTATTCAGTAATAAAAATCGAAAGTGCACTGAATTACTAAAAGTGGTTAAGAAAAACTGTTGTTGCTATTTTACGTTATAGCTGTCTGCCCTCCCCTAAAATGTATTTTGACTTCATAGAAAATCTGTAACAATAGGAAACTTCATTTTGGCTCAGTTTGTTCTATGTAGATTGAAGTGAGGCAGTGGAATATATTGAAAGTGGCTAAAACATGAAAGTTGTTTGTTGTTTTTTAAATCAGTAAGCCTCTGTTACGATAAAAGAGAATGAATGTAGCAAAAAAAAAAAAAAAAAAGCTTAAGTAAAATAGGCAAGAGAATTCCCTGCTTTTTAAATGTTAAGATTGACGGATCGAAGTAAAAATACAATCATTCCTACATGATATAATTTGTATGTGAACACGTTGATATTAAAAACAAAGGCTTGGCATGTAGTTTTCATTTAAACAGGGAAGTAGTATTAATTTTTAAAGAAGTAACTGTTGCTTAAGATGCTATTGTGCCTGAGTAATGAATTTTTAATGCTGTTGTAGCATATGCATGGATTAAAATCCATTATTTATTGTACCTCCACTTGCTCGGTGAAGGTGATGATTTTTATAGCACCAATAGTCATGCAAACACAGCCATTCTGAATTGATGGCTGATAATAAATTTCCTTACTGTAAATGTCAGTGGGTTTTGTGTATTGCTGCCATTACATCTTGTTTGGAAGGCTGAGTATTACACAATTATGGGAGGCACCAGATGGCATCATTAACAGGAATGCTCTGAATGTTTACCACTTATGTGCATGTGTGAAATTAAAAGTAAGGTGACCTATCTTTATTTTGAAAGCATGATGTCAGTACTATACAGGTGTTAATGACATTTGCAGCTAACTAAAATAGTAATTTCTGCTTAAAAACAGGTCAGACTTGTTTTCAAGCTGTTTCAAAACATTTCCAAAGACTTTGAAAGTGGTATAATTGCAATTTGCAAGGAGGGAAATAGATGTTTTTTTCTCAAAGAAAGGTAATGTTGATTATTACAAAATGAAGAACCACAGCTGGTGTCACTAAAATATGACTCTACTGCAGTAAGCTGTGAATCAATCTCCCCTTGTATCCTCATACTGTTAGTAATTGTGTTTATTATTTTCAGTGTGAAATGTGATGCTTGCCTGTCTTTTAGATTTTATGTCTTAAAGCTCTTAATTTTATACATGTTTTACATTCTTCAATGAACTCGGAACTTCAGGAAAAATCTACCTATGTGCCTTGAGCCTGTGTGTGGAGTAGGTCTGATGGACAGAGATGGTTCTGCCTTCTCCCTTCCCAGAGCATATACAGTCCTGTTTTGAGATGGGTATCGTGGCAGTTATGATGTGCTGTGGTGGTTTTCTAGTGGCACCTGTTATTAGCAGCCATATTATTTATTTGCTCAAGAGAAATCCCCAGAGGGAAACCCTCCCAAGCCAGCCATCAGTGACAAATTTTTACCGTGAGGTCCTGTCAGGGATGTTCAGCTTTTACAGTTTATAAACAGAGAGGTGAAGCAGGACTTGCTTAAAATCAAAGCTTAAGAAAGTCCTGTCTTGCGGGAAAAAAAAAAAAAAAAAAACACATTGTAAGGTCTGGAAAGACTAGTGGTATTTTCAGTTGCCTATAATTTTGCTGTTTATAGGTAAGTCTTGATTTTAATTTACTTTGTTTATTCTACATGAAGGTAATACAGTTGATGTGCATTGTGGTGGCACAAGAACTATGTACAAATAAAATACATAATAAAATAATTAAACAAACAAACAAACAAACAAAAAACAACAACAACAAGAAGTTAAGGAATCGTTTAAGTTAATAATGGTCTGTGGCTGAGACTTTGGTCCTAGTGCAGGAAAGTATTTTTCCATATCCATTTATGTTTAGAGCCAATTTGAATAAATGACTGTTATCCCATTAATTTTAAATGGCTTTGGTTCGGACTGTTAGACTCTAACTTCTCTTGTGAAATTACCAGTAACAAATTAGTTTTGTTTTAAAATGACTACATTTGCAATCTACTTTATTTACCTTGGAGTTGGAGTGACTTACTAGATGTTTGATAATTATGCCACTAAAAGCAGGATTTGAGGAATTCTGTCACTTCTGATACTTGGGAAGCGTTTGCTTGTTCTTTTGACCCTTTGGGCTCCAGCCTTCTCTGTGCAGGAGGGCAGAGCGCCGCAGCTCTGATTTTGGTACAGAGTAATGATCAGGACCAAGCTTCAGGGACCTGCTTGTGGGACTAGGATTTGGAAAGAAACTTCTGCCTTTTCCCTGTGGGAATGCACGGTAAAGAAAACACTTGGAAATCAAGGACTGTAAGATTAGCAATGAAAGCTGGGTTGGCTATTGTACTAGTGTTCAGATGTCTTAGAAATTTGTTCAAGTAACTTGTTTAAAGATGTCAGTTACCAAAATTAATTGTATTGGTAACATGGTTATTGCAAACTATTCTCTACGGTAATTTTCAACATCTAAATTATTTGACACGCGTTTTTCATGTTTTTCAATTAGCATTTTATTGCAGTCTTAGGCTGATAAAAGAAAACTTTGTTATTTAGCATCTGCCTGCTTTAAAGGTGTGTGTTATGACTTTCTCAGGGTCACTGTTGCAGGATCATGGTAAGGCAGGAGCTCCTGGGTGCTCAATTTCTGAGGTGGTGTGCACCAGCTGAATTGTGGATACAATCACCAGAAGATCTGAAGGACTTGTTTAGCTTTCTTGCAGTTGTGCCTGGGGCATCTGGTACACTAAATGGTACAAATAGAGAAACTATGGCTATTCTTCCCTGGTGAGAAGGCAAGAAGCTGTTACTGGTTACGGATTAATTGCATTCTCTAGGGGAAGGTATGTCATTCAGGGGAGCTGATCAGTGGAAAAGCAGAGTTGTGCTGCAAGAGCAGGCCTGCTCTTACCCCTGCCAGGAGGCATGTGGGCCACAGGGAAAATGCAGATTAAAGTTTGCTTCCGTGGGCACCCCAGCGCTGCTTATCACCAGCACTACCGAGCATGGCACAAAGGTGCGCACCGGGAAGCTGCTGGTACCCACTGCAACTGCCAGCGCGGTGCAAGTGCCAGGAAGGTGCCCAGCAGAATGGTTTCCATGGCGTCTCCCGGAACTGCCTCTGCCTCTCCAGAGCAGAGACATCTCCATGCCGATGAGCAGCAGAGGGCTCAGTGCCATCCCTGTCCTCCTGGGCAGCAGTGCCAAGACTGTAGCTGCCCGCTTGCAGCAGCCTGGCACTGTGTGCCCGCCAGCATCGTGCAACCTGGGAGAGGTTTGGCGCATGACGGTGCCACCTGAGCTGCTGCTCTCGGCAGTACCTTGAGGTGCTGGGAGCCCAGTGGCACTGCCAGAGCACAGTGTCCACTGCAGGAATGCAGCAGGTAGGGCTCCATGGATGGCATGAAATCAGCAGCTCGGAGAGATGCAGTGCAGCCTAGGGATGTGTGCTGCATCACTCATGCTTCCACTGGGGGGAAGTGCTGTCAATTAAGAGGACGGTCTGTGGGGCTGCTGTCAGCACTGCAAGCCTTCATACATGTAGATGCTGGGTTTGTGTGCAAGATGGAGGCATCAGTTGTTCTTCTTGGCAGATGACTGAGGGATTGTTGGTGGCATCTGCAATGAGACATTGGGATAACCAACAGCACCGATGAACTGTGTGCAGTCATTTACCCACCCCTACACATTGGCCCAGCGTCCAATCCAGTTGCTGTTTCCAGAGTACTTCAAACTGCTAGGATTCTTGACTTGGTTTGGTGTTTCTGTGCAAGCTGTGTACAGTCAGAGCATTCTCATTGGAGTCCTTTATCCAGTGACTGGCTGTCTGCACTTCTCTGTTGTATGGACTTGAGCTACAGAGGTCAGCTCTTTGCAAGGATTTTCAAAAAGCAGGAAAAGGAGAGAACCTTCCAGCACTGCATCAGTAGCATCTACATTGTTATTGCGAGCTCTGGTTTTGCTGCTGTAGCTTCAGGCACAGCTAGAGCCTTCCTTGGAGAAAATCAATATAGCTTCTTGATGTTATGTGCAATAGACCTTTGATGGTTTATATAAATTTGGCATACGGAATTGTAAGCCATCTAGTCCAGCCCCTCCTGTATTTCCACATTTATGCTTTGAGTCCAACTATATAATATCTGGAAGGTATTTCAGGCTGAGGATCCTAAATGATGCTACATTTTTGTGTATTTGTTAATCTTGTCAAAAATAATGTTTCCATTTTATTGCCTGCTTCTCCTCTCCCCTCCAAACACTTGTGGGATAAAAATAAGTAGACAAAGATGAACTGGGAAGCAAGAATTGCCAGCAGAGCATTAGTGACTTTCTCAAAACAACAGATGAGCATTGACCTCTGTAAAGCTGATTTCTTTATCTTCAAATCTCGGGAAACTAACTCTGAGAGCCAGCTGTTTGCTTTGCCCACTTGCAAACTCACTTTACGCACTTGAGTGGCTCTGCTGCAGTTCCTGTGCCTTCCTGCACATCACTTTCTTCAACCAACATGGGGGAGAACTGAACTCTCTTTGAAAAAGGCAATGTTTAGAGTTTAGTCATTTGTTCTTTTAAGCTGAGCAGCAATCATGAGATCTTCATGCAAGTGCCCAACCCTCTTGGGGTTGGACAAAGAGTTAATGTTAAATAACTGGCCAAATGTTAACACTAAAAGGAAAAAAAGAACAGTTTCTTATCATGGTAACAGTGGTTCTGCAAGGATATTAAACATGTGTCCATGTCTGCTCTCTTTTGCTGCTCTTTGGAGTTTGACAGTGAATCCCTGGTTTCATAGGGAGTCATAGGGATTGTCATAGGAATAATCATGAATGTATAATTTGTGGTTTTTCTAGAAGCTGAAGATCAGAGTTGCCTCATATGAAGACTGATGTAATAATACTGACTTCATTCATAAAGGCCTTTTGAGGGCTATGCATGAAAAATGTTATATAATGGCTACATTTTATCTGGTTAGTAAAACCGAGTTACTAAAGAAAGGTTCTTCTTAAAAAAAAAAAAAAAAACAACAAAAAAAAAACAGTTAAAATTAAAAAGTTATTCAGACTGCATTGCTGTTGTTGTTTTTTTTCTTTGTTTGTTTTTCTTGTGAATCAAATGGAGCTTGAAATTAAAACAGGTCTGTTTGTTCACTCTCTTGTTTGCCTGCCACTGTTGCTGATCTCAGCACTGGTCCAGGAACAGGTTTGTTGATTGTTTTTACTCTTTCTGATGCTTTTTAAAGAAGTAGACTTCAAGTTAAGTAGATCCTGCATGGCAGTACCTGTCATTCAGATTTCTCAGTGGCAAGTGCTCAGTTAAAACAAAAGCTTTGCATACAGGTGTGGAATCACAGAAAACAGTGCTAGAAGGTGCTCCTTGCTGGAGGCCTCCCCAGGTGGTGCACTGTTACCTCCAGGAGTAATAAAGGGTTTGTAAAGGTGCCGAACATACAAGTGAGTCAGTTCCACGCTTACCTAGTAGTGCCCTGAACTCAAGAGTCAGGCCTTCTGAGTTCAGTGGCACTCTCACATACTTAACATTTAGCAAACACTTGATTGTTTTCAGCTGGATAAGGCCCAAGTGCTCAGTGTGTAATAAAATCAAGTCCAGTCTCTGCAGCTTTACGGAGTCTTTGCACGAACAGGTCTAGCGGTGGCTGCAATAGCTCTCCTTGACACACTTGGGATGTTTTACTAGGATGTATTTACCAATACCCAATTCAGAATATCCCACTGCTCCTTTTCTGTCAAAGCCCTGTCCAACTTCTTTTCATTCTTGTTTGTTTGGTTTCCATTGTTTCTGTTTAAATGAAGGTGGAATTTAATATAAAACCAAACCTATTTTAAAAACAATAGCAATAAATACTTGTATATATCTTACAAATAGTCCAGGGCCCATTGCTTAAAAAGAGAACTAAAAGAAACCACAAAATACTCTCCATCTGAGTTTGTACTACCATTGTACACTGTGAGTAAATGTACAATTAATGCATTCCCAGGCACTAGGCAAACGGGGTGGCTACCCAGATGAGAGATTTGCATGTGCCTTGTGGATGTATGATGCTGCTTCACCTGCTTTGGAAGTGGAGAGGAAAAAGTGCATATAAACGTGTTCGCTAAAACCAAATTACTATTTTTTTTTCACTGCTTACTTAGTGTAGAAGGATGTGTGATTTTTTTTAATTCTGTAAAATTTCTTCTTCTGGAACATATACTATGCGATGATGAGTAAGACATGATTTACATGCAGGATTTGTGTTTTCAGTGTGAGAAATGCATATGCATTTTTAATGTAAGTAAAGTTTGAAGGCCTCTAAGTGGATGGCACCGATGGTCTACATGGAGACATATCCCCCATGGGCTAATCAAGAGAAGTCGCCTTTGTCAGCAGCTGGAATTGAAGCCGTAGGTGGGCGCTCTGCCCTCCCAGGTGGAAGCAATGTGACAGGTGGTGCAATGGCAGAGCCTGCCAGATAAGAGAGCAGAAGGGGAAAAAAAAAAAATTAAAAAAAAATCTCATTTTGACAATCAAAGAAAATACTTTTCTCTGAGCTATGTGTGCCTTTTCTAACAATGGCAATAATTGTTTTTCACTTCACATTAGTTAATGATTGTTTTTTTATTTAATAAATCCGATACAAAGTAAACAAGTTAGATTTTGCTATTGACCTATCAATTATGATGTCTGATTGTTCCTCTGGGGAACATATGTAGTCATTTGTCCTGACATTTTGTTAAAATAAGGTGGTATTATGGGACCAATCCACCTAATTCCTTACTCCCTGGGGTCATTTAGTGTACTTAGCCGTTAGAAAGGTGATTTCTGAAGCATGACAGCTGTTGGTATTGGGACCATTGTGTGGCAAACAAAAACGGTTATATTCTACTCATATGCTGCCTTTGTATCATTGATACAGAAGCCATTTCATAAATTAGATACAACTCTTCCCTAGAAAATCGTATTACTGCTTTATATTTCTTTGTTGGAGTGCATTAAAAAAAAAAAAAAAAAAAAAAAAAAAAAATGACAACGACAACAACAAAAAAAACAGCACTGCAGTGGAAGATGTTTGAACTTGGCATTGCTGTAAGGTCTTTTGGGTTTATCCTATTAGTGGCCAACATTCCTGTCTAGTTATTTTGGTTGATTAGACACATTAGAAGTTTCTCTTCATGTTCTTCTTACCATTTTATTGAATTTGTTAAAAGCCATGCTTCAGCAGAAGCATCACTGATAATTTTTCCTTCAAAAGGCATTGCTTTTTTAGAAATTTGCTAATATGTGTACAGCTAAAAATAAAATAAAATAAAATAAAATAAAATAAAATAAAATAAAATAAGCCTTTCATTGCTCCTGACTGCAGAAGTCTTTCATTGCTTCAGACTCCAGGGTCTGAACACACAGCACCCTCAGCATGTGTTTGTGGTGCCATGAGATTTCCATCTCAGCCCTTGCAGAATAATGCTAGGCGTTGCAGTCAGGGCTTACCCATTTCGTATGCTATAAAAGCATAGCACAAGTTTTGTTTTAAGCAATGCTTTTATCTGCACTAATAATTTTCATCTATTCTTGTTTCTGAAAATCTTTAACAACAACATGTTTTCAGTGAGATATATAATGTTTGTTCAGTTCCTGAAATGTGGAAGTGTTATATCTTCATTTATGATCAAACTCTTCTTATTGGCAAACCCTGCTGTAAAGAGTGTTTAACCATGTTAGGAAGCACAGGCTTGGGATTAGAAAGTTGCACTGGATCACAGAAAGCTGCGGATGCCCTACATATCGTCAGCTTGGGCAGCACTGCAGCCATTACGTGCTCAGACTTGGCTATGGCTCTTCGGTGTGGGGCTGGCTGAGACTGCGGGCACGTGTCAAGCTTTGCACTGCCAACTTCCCCATTAAGCAGCACAGTGGACCAGCATACTTTCTAAGGTATCTTCTGGAATTTTCTCAGTGGAGTTCCCTACTCATCTCAGAGATGAATCTGGCTCACCACTGGATGTCATCATTGCACTGTGAAGAACTACAGCCAGAAGAACATTTATCTGGCAGTAAAAAAAAAAAAAAAAAAAAAAAAAAAAAAAAAGTTGCCTGCCCAAAGAACACATTTAATTGCCTTGTCTTAAGTTGTTTCCTCTAAAGTGATGACGGTTTGCAAATAGTTGCAAAAAAAAAAAAAATTGCCTTAAGATGTGGCAGAACACTCTGGTGTGGTATGCAGCTTCTGTAGCGAGACTGCTGAAATCTCATCTGTAGGTCACCACTGCAAAGACATAGCGTAACAGATTGCCTGGGGATCTCAGTATGCCATATTCTTCTTGAAAAGGCCAACGTCATTGCCACGGCTTTAAAATAAAGTACTTATTCTTCATATGTTGAGTTACTCTGTAGACTAATATATAGCAAATATTTCTACTGTAATTTTATAGAAGGAATTTAGAGGGCTTAATTTTATTAACCTGATGTATCCCACTAGTAATAGAGGAAAACCTGTCAGAAGTCCTACATTGCTTCCTCTTTAAGTGACACTGCAGAAACATATAGGAGAAGTGGCTGACAAAGTAGCCTGGTTTTCTATTTCTCCCTTCAGTGCATCCATAAATCTATAATTATTCAGTCTGTGAAATGTGAAGGTATATAACCCAAAGCAATACATAAGAAAAAAAGCAGAGATGTGCTGTAAGATGGAAAGTGTTTCCCTGTCTTTCATCAAAAATTTGAAAACTAAATATAGTTTGGGGCAGAAAAAATAAAAGTCAAATGCAATGTTGCCTCTTGACTCTCTTCTATTTTTGTTAATCTTTCAGTTAGTTCAGGAGATCTAAAGAAACAGTTACAATGAAAATACCTGAAATTTATTGTCTTAACCATGTATGCATTACATGTGTATGCATTAGGATAAAGAAAACTGAGAAGGTTGTTCTGTATTTAATAATATATATGTATATTTTGAAAGAGATTGTGTATTTAGCTAGCACATTGAAAACAAAGGCATTCAAGACACAGCTTCTTAATGATTTTACAAGTAAAAGCATTTCCATAAATGAAACAGCAGGAGTAAAAATTGCTCCAAAAGGTAAAAAAAAAAAATGGTATCAGCATCATGTAAATATGTGCCCCAGGAGTTAACTAAATGGTGGTAAATTCTAGAAGAGACAGTATTTTTAAACCTTACAAGACTTTATAGTGTCTTTTTAAAGAGAAGCCAGAACATCAAGCTCTACTAATTTTGTGACCTATTAAAGATGCATGCATTTCACCATTTTCAGTACCTTTTATCTACTGTATTATCTTGTGGTGTCCATGGGAAAATCATGATGATAGTCATGTCAATGACCTGTAAGTTTTGTATGAGTGCAAGGCAGGACAGTGCTGATGGTTTAATAATTCTTAGCAGACTTTTCCAGTTATTTTTAATGTATATCTATGTCACTATGTCATCTTTTTTTTTTTTTTTGCTTGTTGTTGTGTACAGCCGAGTTACTCTTTGAACCACATAAATCGAAAGTTAATAACAGAATCTAAAACGTCCATCAACAGTAGAATTGTGGTGGTTGGTGCATCTGATGTTGGAATCTCATTTCTAGAAACGCTTGTTTTTTGGTAAGTTTTTAATTTTATTTCCTTTACTGAGAAGAATACATTACCTTTGTTTGAAGGGGTTTGCTTCTTCCATTTAAAAATCATTTCAAGCTGCTTTTTTAGCCAAAAAAAAAGGGAGGAAAAAAAAAAAGTGTAGACGTGCGTTGACTCTGTATCCAAGCCGTATCTGTTAAAGTTCCGAGCCTGTAATTTGAAAATGTAGAGACGTTAGTGTCTCCACCCTGACTAACTGTGGAATTCAGAAGTGCTTGCAAGAATACATGTAGATCCTCAAAAAAAAGGCCCACCAAAAATGCGAATTCCACATACTTACAATCACTTTGACCATTAGTCTTATACAAAACCACTGTAGGTAGAGATTAAGTCCATAGCCCTTCACATGTGCTACAAAGCACTATTGATTGTTAAAGCTAGTTCTGCCTATTGGAACCACAAATCACTGTCTGAATCCCTCCATTCTCCTACCTCGTGGTGTTGTTTCCAGAGCTGTGCAGGATGCCTAACACAAGCTTGTTGAGATGTACCCTCATGAAATGTACCCTTCGCCAGTAAGGCGAAGTAGCATACCTCTGATTCTGATGAGGCGTTTGTTTTGAGGAGTGCTTGGGAACTGGAAAATTGCTATTTCTGGCCCCTCTGCCATTTTTACTGTAGGCCCTGGAGTGAGCACGGGAAAGGTCTGCTCTCTGGCAGTTACAAGCCTGCCTGGTGGCCCAACAGAAGGACAGGCTGTTAGCAAACATTAAAGAATTTTTCAGCAGTAAAACTGGAAATTGGCTTTGTTTACCTCGGGTTATCCAAAGTGGAGTAAATAAACTATAAACTGGTTAAGAAGGGGGATAAATGTATGCAACTGTTTTTATACCTTCCTCTCTCTAAGCCAGAGCCAGCTGTGGACACAGATTGTTTTACAGACTTTCCAAAATTAGGAAGGAGGACCCTCTCTCTGCTATCTCACTGCTTACACCTTCTATGCCAGTACCCCATCCATACCGATTTTATGGGGTTATCAGAATGTTAGTCTGTATGAGAATGCAATTGTTGTTTTCCTCATAGGTTAAACATACACATTAGAAATGTCCGGAAAGCATTGCAAAAATGAACATAAAATGCAAATTCTGAATGTGATCATGACAACAAAGCACTCATTACAAAAACTAGTGGAGTTTGGCATCTGTATGGTGGGCAGAGAATGGAAAATTCTGCCTACTTTTTCAGTTAAACCAGAAGTTGGTACTTCTACAACCATTAATGACATCACAAATTAAAATATCATTATAGCAAGAGAAGTTGTTGCACTGGTTTATGAATATTGTTAAATTACTAGAACAGTGAAGAAAAAACATCTGCTTCTTACTCTTTTCTTGGCTCCTGACTTTTAATGTAGAGCATCCTCTATCCGCCTTAGGGTAAGAGCACTTTCCTCTCATCTTCCTGTTCTCAGCACTTTTAGGCATTTAGTCCTACTCAAAGTTCAGCTGAAAACATATTTAGCGCTATTAGCTGCTTTCTCATTATTCATCCTGTGCTGCTTATTTCTATGCTTTCGGTACAAAATACTGCGAGGGGAAAAAGAAAACTATTTGTGCACCAACCAGGTCTGTCCTCCTTAGCCAGAAGGTGTCTACCTGTAGTGAACAGGACATACAGATGGCATCAGGGTAGTGGGGAAATCATTTATATGTCTGAGACACTTCAGCCAGTTGTTTTATTTAAACTATATTCTAGGAAAGAGTTTGTGCAGAACATGTCCTTCTTGTACATAGGAGAGCACTTGTCTTCAGCACTGCACAAATGGAGTGCTCCTGCTTAGGAGAAATTGAGTATTGCTCGGAGAATGCAGAAAGCAAGCTGTACTTAGTGCAAAATGTCACAGAATTTATATTAACATATGTACAAGTTTAAGAAAGATTTTTTTTTTAATTTTCTCAGCAGCAGCAGTTAAAGAAAGTCTGATCAATGCGAAGGTCTTTTAATACAATCTAGTTTGATTTACTCATAATTTTCTAATACTCTGTGCAAAGGTTACATGCACTAAAAATAGCTAGATTGAATCAATTTGTAAGCCCCTAATCCTTAAAAAGAGGAAGTAGTTTTCTCCTCATTATTCTTCATACTTAATTATTTTACATTATCAGTCACCATGGAAACACACAAATGTAATTCACTTACCTACCTAACAATTATTAGAACTACATTTTACAAGTGTTTTCAACCTGTTTGAGACTAAAGAAATATATTTTTCAGTGGACAGGAAAATAACAATGAGAACAGTGTCTCCTCCCTCGAGCATGCAGAAGGCTGCCTCTTGCTCCACTGCGCTGTGCCAGCGGCACGGCAGCTCTTGGCTGATGTGCCTGAGGCAGAGTGTGGTGGGGCAGGGTGCCAGGGAGCAGCCACGGGCACTGCGTCCCATCCGCGGGAACAGAGTGAGCTTTGAAATGCTGCTGCAAAGTGGGGGTGGATGCTGGGAACCACCACCTTACAAACTGCTGCTGCAGTCCTTCGCTCTGGTTCGTTACTGTGCTTTGAGAGTTTCTTGGACCAGGTCATCGCAGAGCTCAGAGCGCTGTCCCAAATCAGTCCTGGCTGTTTCAAAGGGCATTGCAAAAATGCTGCAAGTGAGTATATGGAATGACCTGCCAGTAGGGGAAACTTCTTCCTAGTGCCGGCGTACTGTGAGCCTTGGGGTACCACCTCCGATGTGCTTAATCTAATGCCAGGTCAGTGAAGGTGATCTCATTGGGCGTGTTGTTTACCATCAAAATAAATAGCTTCTGCTGATTTTCTTTTCTTGAGTGCAGTTGCATTCGAATCTGTTCCAAGCTATAGTGCTGCGTTTTTTCAGGACACATAAGAATTTTTCATCCGAGGGACAGGCAGATGTTGGGAGGAGGCAGCTGTGGGCAGTGGTACAGCTGTGGGCTTGGCTGTGCAGCTGCCAGCGGGTACAGGTGTGAACGTGGGCGTCCTGAGGGCCTGGTCAGCATGTGAGGAGCTGCAGCAAGCTAGGCAGCAGCTCCAAGGTGCTGCAGAAGGGGGACAGCGAGTTGCATCATAAATTGCTTCAGTAATTAACTTCCCTGCAGGAACATGGCAAGCAGGCAAGCAATTGTGATTCCTACAATTCCTGCATGAGGCTTCTCCTGGGCAGTGCAATTATACGCTTCCCCTTGCACAAAGCTGGGACTTACGTCGCTCTAGCACTAGGATGGGGCATACACAAACTGCAGCAGCATCAGACCGCTTGTTAAAGCAATGTAAATTCTGAGGGATGGCTAGTCCTAAAGGAGAAGTAGTAACTGAACAAATATTCCCCTTGTGAGAAAGCAGTTCAGCCCGGCAACGTGGAGGCTCTGCCTCTATTGTTCCCGACCCTCTAAACTGTCGTTGCAACTGGCACTGCTGCCTCCCTGTTGCTGTGGATGTGGGGAGAAAACTGTTTCAGCCTCAGACTGAATCAAGCCAATTAAATCCAAAGCGTGGTTAGGCTGAAACTGCAAGGTGTTTTTAGTTTCGTTTGAGTGACTTGGTGTTAAAAAAAAATAAATTAAGAAAAAGTGGTAACAGGTCCTCCAGTAGATACATCTGACCTTCACTTAAGCTTGCAGTGCTGAGTCACTACCACTGACAAATGATCATGAATGAAGACCCTAAAAAAGTCTGATTTAAGAAATTTTAAAAAGTTATATTTTTGTTGTCCACACGGAGATCAAGTACACATATACTTTATAAATAAGAAAGCTGTTTTATGCATTCAGCTTGCAAATGTTAAGTGAAAATTGGATCTGAAAATGATTTGAGCACAAAAAAACTATTTTCGTTAATTTGAATATAGAATATCAATAACTATGAATATGAGAACAGGCGTAATGGGTTGAATTCAGAGTTCTGAAAATACCAATTCTTGGAGGTGAGCTTCAGCAGAAGAAAGAGCAACTGCAGATAAATAATAGATTTCAAACACTGTGAACACCTAGACATTAAAGTACCAAGCTGAATAGATATCTGTTAAATCATTTTCCCCTACATGTAGTTCCTGGAGAATGTCAGCTCTAGCACATTTTAATCTCTTCCTATTCCCAAGAACTGAAATTATTTAAAAATAAACTCATTGTTAAACACTAATTTATCAGGAGAGCAGAGTGTTTTGTTTTTTCTTGTTTGCTTTTATGAGTTAAGAATGATGGTCGTAGCAGCAGAGTTAGGCCAGAAAAACATCCAGTTCAAAAAATAGCATTTGTACTTAATTCTGGTGAATGATTCACAGAACAGCATGTTAACTAGTATGCTCTCAGGGCAGGTGATTGAAGTTTGGCTGCAAGAATGCAAAAACCTTGCTCACAGCAGTATCTTGTCATTGGTTCTGCTGTAGTGAACCAATTAGCTTCTTTTCCACCTCTTTGCATATAGCTGTGGAAAGCGTTATTGTCTTCTAATTATAGGGAAAATCCTTTTTAATCCATGATTTCAAAAACCTTTTAAATCCAACCTCTTTTGTAAACAATGCCTTATTCTCTGAGGATGGTGCAAATATACATAATGTACTACACAAAATAGCAATAAATGAATGGCAGCTAAGACCACATTTTGTATGAAAAGGTTGTGAAATACATTTCTCTTTCTATTTGGATGCTTTAAAATGGTTATTGCATTAAAAAGTGAATGTATTAAAGTTTTTGTTTTTGTTTTGTCAAAGTCATGAATTTTTCTCTTAAAATAGAGTTAGAATCCAATACAGTCAGTCTGCCTGCAGGACAGCTTCTCCCTTCCTGAGTTAAAGGTGTCTGAGATGAGCATAGAAATGGCTGGGGATTTTAAAGCATGCTTTCTGACAGAACAACTACAACTGCCGTTATCTGGCAGCACAGTATTATACGATATCCTGCACATCTGTCCTGTTTGGCAATAGTTAGCATAATGCTTGCTGTTTAATTAGGCTTTTTACCTTTGCATTTGTCTGAGAACATCTGAAGCCTTCCATGTTGCCTGTCACTAATTAGTTGACTAATTAAATAGTTAGTACTTCCTTGCTGATCACAGAGCTAACATGTAATGAATGGTTTAGTGATCTTCATTGTTTTATACTACCTGTCTGTGCCACAAGAATCGGTATGTATGTGCTTCCTTTTGACTGCTGTTTTTTCCTACCAAGGCAAACCCAGAACAATGTTGTAGTTGACCATGTGTTCACTGTCACCAGGCCCACATCCTTCAGACATTGTTGCCTTCCATCATTTCTGGTGAATAGAGATCAAGTTGTGACAGAGATAAATACAATAGGTCACATCTCGCCTTGTTGTGTAGTCACTATCACAGTGAACGTTGTCAGTGACTGATACCAGACATAAAATGGGGAGAAGACACGGGTCCTCATTATTCCCAGCAGCCATTTGACTAGCCTCTGCCAAAAAATGGCACTCAATTAGCACCGATGTTTTGTTATCTTGTAGTTTATATACTTGTTTTAGAGAGCTTTCAGTTTTAAGTAAGATTATTTCAACTTCACGTACTTGTCCTTTAAACATACGCAAATACTTGTCTCAGACCAAACTGTTCTTTTGCACTTTCAACTTGTATTTGCAGATTTTATTTTGTTAATATTTATATGTCGGTAGTTGTAACTTCTTTTTGTATATTTAAAGTGATCCCGGAAATAGTAGGTTTCTCATAAAAGGCCTGTTTCAAAATTGATGTTACTCAGAAGAATTTTTACAGAATTATATTTATCAGGCCTTACCTGGTGAACCAAGTGTGCCATCGGTGTGGCTGTTTCAGCAGCTCTCAACAGAGCTCGGTAACCTGACTACCCAGAGCAGCTCCGGCAGCAATCTGGTCAGTGCAGTTCAAAGCAAATAAAGAAGCATTGCAAGTGCAAACACCACATTTAGGCTTTTCAGTTCCTTGCTGAAATGATAGAGTAGCTGTACTTTCTGTTCTGTTCATAGTTATTTTTCTTTGTTTTGAAGTTTGTTTCCCAGAACTGCTGCAGAGGTGTTGTAAGGATCGAGTTCTTCAAACCAGTCTGTAACCTGCCTTTGGATTGGTTTGGAAGCAAAGTAAACTTCTCAGACTAGTAAAATGGAGAAATAATTAGTTGGCTGATGGTTATGTTGTGATTCTGCCCTCTAGCGATTGATGTAGATTAGATTCCTGTTGGTCTATATTTACTCTAGCATGCAGTGTAAGGGTTGTGGCAAACAAACATCACAAATCACAATACAAATGAGAGGGTAGTTTCTTTTTTCTTTTTCTTTTTCTTTTTCTTTTTTTTGAATGTGTGATGAGCTGAAATTTTAAATTTTCTGGATTGCTGTAACTCTTGTCCAGATCCCAGGAAGGAGAAGAGCGTGAATGCAGCTTACATTGCAATGAGAGTTGGGTGTCCATAAGATATATTCATGAGATGGTGAATCTTTACCATATGCCCTGTAATCTGGATTCCCTGAGTGAAGATTGGCTAGGTTCGATGGAGCTCCTCAGTGCTGTATTTTGGTTGCTTCCAGTACCCAAGCACTATGCTGCCTTTCTGCGTGACCTGTAGCACACTGTGCTGTGCGGTTTGTTTCCCTGGGAGCTGCTAGCATCTTGGCATTAATCAGGCACAACGCTGGTTCCACATTAGCTGCAGGGCACAGGCTGTTTGGGAAGGATGCACTGTCGGGGAAGTGTCACATTGTCCGGGTAAAGAGATGGGCACTACATGGTGCATGGTGCTGTACCTCTCAGGGCTGCTTCTCTTTCCCGGATGCAATATCAGCAAGGCAGCTGTGCTCATCAGACTGCCAGGGCTGAGGGTGCTGTGAGGCCCAGATTCGCAGCTGCTACATGCAGATGTTTGAGATCAGGAATTTTGGCCCAGCTGAATCCTCTGCCAGCCATGCCCCCATCCTTCCCCGGCTGCCAGCTTTCTGCCAAGAGAATGTGGTGCTGGGGTGGTGCCTCGGAACATGCAACTTTTATGAGCATCTTCTCTTTCTGCATGCTCTTGCTATTAGGAGGATAAATATTGTTACAAATCTCAAGCTCATCAAATTCAAGAGGAACCCCACATCCGTGGGCTTTTCTAGGGTACATACTTTTTAATCTGTGTGAAAGCAGCATTGCCAAATCTGTTTCAACCACTATCAGAGTCAAAATTTTAATCTCCTTTGCCATAACATGCAATAATTTGTGGTAAATAGACAGCCATAAAAAAAAAAAAAAAGCAACTTAATTTTGACCTTGATAATTGTCCAATAATATTACAAATGTTCTGCTACTGTCCTGTCCTATTACGAGTTGGAATTTTCATTCTCTGTTATTCACTGAAACATTCACACAGAAGTAGACAAAACAGCAACCTCTCAGCCACTCTGTAGTTTTACTTCCCAGTTTGTGGTGCCTTTATTTGTGGAAAATGGTGATGTGACTTTGAATCTGCCAGGTGATTAGGTTTAAACAGCTAGAGACTGTAACTACCAGTGTCATCATGAGATATCCCTAATTTTCTGTCTAGAAAAATAATTGCCCTGTTTTGTGCTTTGAACAGTGTGAAATACTGAAACATTCGTGGAATGAAAATTGAAATTTTAGTTAGGAAATGCTATAGCAAAAGCAATGGCTAGTGGTACTTGGATTTGGTCAAATTCAAAGCCAACATACATTTGGGATGACAGTGCTAGTCTTGTAAACTTTGTAGGTAGGGGTGTTCCCACATAGGGATATGTATGCATCAGATTCAGATGTGTGTTTTGTATGGGTAATGGAAACAACTCTTCAGATTTTGTTCTGTTCCGTTGTATAGTAATTCATAGTATAAGGTCTTTACCATGCTTTTTTAATAAGCAAGATCCTGGAACTACAACGAATCTTGGGTGAATATTGTAGTTTTGTAAAGAGGTTTCTAAGAAACCTGTCATTGGGTTGTCTGACCAGTCAGAATATGGCTCATACTATGCTACAGAAATGCAATTTGTGTGGTAAATGTGTAAATAAGCAAGTACCTACGACTCAGACCCGTGTGCCCATTCAAAGCCTTGTATGTACCTTGCAAGTACTGGCAAGACACAGAGTCAGACAGTGGGAGAAGAGAGCTGAATGAGAGGTGGTTAAGGGACGGGGAAGAGCTTAATGGTAAAATTGCAAGGGTCAATATGGGTTGAGAAACAAAGTGTGGAAAAGAATTAGTCTAACAAAGGAGAAAAGCCTCAACTGAATTAGTTTAGAGTCACAGTCACTGGAGAAGAATGACGTGAAAAAAAGTATTGACATAGGTGAGGAAAGCAAAAAACAGTTGCTGGGAAATGAGAGGTGGATAGAAAGGGTAAAAGCAGTGACAGGAAAAGGGTAGCAGGGTTGTTTCAGAGAAATGAGTTATGATATGGACAGGAGTTTGACAGAAAATGGGAGAAGACATGTTTGGTAACATTCAGGGAGTAATCGAGATTAGGGGGTGATTTAAAGCTACCTAAAAAGGAAAAATTAAACAAAGAATTGAAAGTACAAAGTACAGAGAGAAAAACATAGTTTGTGCCATCGAGTACCAAGTTTGTAGAGAGAGACCCAGTGAAGGAGAGCAGGCAGCTGGGGACAGAGAAATACTCACAGCATCATGGAAGGCTGTTACTGAAGGGTCAAACTAAAATAGTTTAGTTTTTTGAAAGGATTCCTGCATAAGATGTCAGAAGTGGTGGTCATGTCTTCCACAGCCTGGACTTGTAGGCTGCTCTCCTTTGGAATTCAGCATCTGATACAATTAATCAGCAGTACAGCCAGTGGGAAGTTTCAGAAAAAACGCAGTACTTTATTAAAAAGTACCATTCCATCCAAATGTAAGTGTTTTTAAGGGCAAACATTTTCATATAAGGAGATAGTTACTGGGACATCACAAAATGTTTTGTTGGGGTTTCTTTTTTAAAATAAATTTAATCTTGAAATATTTAATAAATTAAAATCAGACCCAAACATTTTCCCCTTAATCTATGTTCTAAATAATATAAAGAGTATTTTCTGAAATTGAAATCGGTGGTGTATTTCACCAATGTTGTGGCCTGTCTTGGAACAGAAACAGTCATGTTCTGGGATGAAGAAGGTGTGAATTTTCCCACTGAAGTAATCAACTGACTTACCTATTGCCTAGGGCCAAAAGCGTTAGTCACATTAAATGTGAGCTACTGACAATCAGATTCACTTATTGTTTTAGTTTTGCTGTTGTTCTTCTTGACACATCTGTCACTGGTCTTTGGAGGAAGAATTATAAACAAGCAGGAAGAGGAAGAGTCTATAAACAAGCACAGTTCATAGAGCAAATGAATATGTGGAAAACCTCTTTCTTGACTCTTGCATTGAAAGGTGTCCCAGTAAAGACTTTATCGTTATCCCTTCTTTCCTTGAGCAAATTCATTCACAATCATCACACTTTTTTTTTAATGTTGATCCAATGGAGAAATGGCTTATCTTTGTTTACTTGTAATTAGAGATGGATGACTTGTAGATGGACATCTGTTGGTCAGCAGTTAAGCTAAAACCCTGTTCTGAGGTTTGTAATTGATGCACTCACTAAGGTTCTTGAGAACAGAGGCTTTTGGTAATTGTTGATGCAAACAATAAACCCTTTCTGCTTCGGTCACTGACTATCTTACCAAAAGTTTACTAACCAGGCAGTGTAAGATCAGCTGCAGAGCCTTCATAATACCAGGATGGCATCACATAGCACCACACAGGGAAACAGTTCTGCTGTGTTATTTTCACATAGCTTCATATCTGATTCTTCCTTGTCTGAGTTGAATGTAGCTGTTTGAAGTGTGGGAGGAAGAGGAAAGGTAGAGGTTTTTACAGCTCTGCCTGAGACAGCAATAGGCTTTGTCTGAGTAAACAAAAGCAATTTAGTATACTGCAGTGTGAAAATGCATTGCTCGTAAAGGTTGCTCCTAAAGTCTATAGTACTAAGCACCATATTCATCACTTAGTGAAAATATGCATATGTGGTGTTGTTTTTTTTTCACTATTATTAGCCACCTTTGCTAAGCTGAGCTTTTTTATTTGCAGTTTTGTATGGATCTGTAAAATGTGTTAGAAAATCTTTTCCTTTTGGAGATGTCTGTTCTTGAAGTCATGTCTTGATGACCTTGCTCTTGAAAAGTGTGGGGTGCTGAGCTTCCCCTTTTTCTTTTTTTTTTTTTTAAAAAAAAAAAAAAAAGGTTTGCATAAATTGTTGTATTATTTGTGTCAAGAAGAGGTTCTGCCTATACCTTCCTTGTGGGGTGAGACCTGTACCTGGACACGTGGACTTTCTTGTGCCCTAAACAGCAGGGTATTGCCTGCTGGGACTCGTTTTGCATCACCTCTCTCTCATTCAGGGCTCCTTCTTCCCCACAGAAGTCATAAGGTTCATTTTTTTGTTGCAGAGCAGTGGGGAAATTTCTCTAAATCAGAGTTTCATCAATTCAAGAAGTTCTCAACCTAATTATTGGTAGTGCTGAAAACAGACTGTTACCATTTTTAGAATTATCTAGAGCTGCTGTATTTAAGTGCACTGCTACATGAAAGTTGAGGATATAGTGTAATTATGACATTTTGGAATTTTGGAATACCAAATATGAAAGTTAAATTGTTCAACGATTATGCATACAGGAGATCAGTAAATGGAGCTACGTATTTTGGTAGTCATGTTGGTATTATCTTCTGTAATCCTTTCTTATTTTATTTTTTATGAGTGACTGGAAAACTTAAAAAAAAAAAAAGTGTGATGCTTAGTTTCAAATAAATTGAAACATATCGGTTCATGTAGACTATTTTGCTGCACTTTATTTGCTGTCACAAAAGTGATTTGACTCGTTATTTGTGATAATGAGGGATTAATGAATTAAATAATTCATTCAGACAACTTTTTCACCATCTAAACCTATGTTTTTGCACCACACATCCAAGAAGGAAAAGCATGGAGGCAAAAAATCCTGAGAAACTAGCCAGGAATATTTGAACAGATTTGCAGAAATACATAAATGACATACTAAAAATTTTGTTCATTTGTTCCTTTTATTTTGGTCACAATAAATTGGCAATCCAATTTAATTTCAAGGACGGGTGTTTAGACTTGCTTTTGTAGCTGTCCACTAGAACTGTGCAGTGAAACCCTACACCTTTTACTTATTTCCCTAGATACTCTAATCCCTCCCTGCTTCACCAGTATCTTTGTGCTGTTCTTCCCTTTGTATCCACAGCAACATGAATCCCGGCTGGAATTACTAGCTTCTGAAATGCAGGTGCACTTGTTTAATGTTGCATTGATTCGGGCTCTTAACTTGAAGACTTTTTCACCAAATGGGAACCTGTGCTTTTACCATGCTCCCTATTAGGCTTCGGCATATATTTTAGAAGCACGTAAGACATTCTCTCTTCTACCTGTTTCTCAGAGCCTTTGTTGTTTTCCCATTATTAAGAGCTTTTAGGCATCAGTAAGGAATCCCCAGCCATCATAAATAAACCATCTTTTTGTTAGTCTAGAAATAATAATGATATGTGGAGAAAAGGGTTGAACGATGTCAAGTGGTAACATGCCTGACAGTCGCTGTCCCAAATAGTTGAACCCATTACCTGCCTGTAACTCTGTGTGCCACTGCCTGACAGTAACCACAGCCAAGCACCTACAGGTTGCCTGTATTTTTCGGGCTCATATTTAAGTGCCTATATATAAATTTAAAATACTAAGCTGAGGCATACCAGCTGCACTTCTCAAATCAACCTTTATAATCTTCATGGCTAGTTTTTGCTTTTATTTTCATACTTAAAGATTCTGATAATTTTCATGAATGTCAGTTTGTGTTTAAACCCAATAATTTGATCCTTAGGTAATAAAGAATTTTACTTCCCTGTTTGCAAATATGACCATTATTTGCATGAAATTGACAGAGATAACTATTTATTGCCTGACTTTTTTTTTGAAGGCTCTGCAGCTGTCAAGTTTTCAGCACATCACAAGTGTCTAACCTTATGCCCCACTGGCTGGATCAGAATCATAGAATTAGAGAATCATCTAAGTTGGAAAAGACCTCTAAGATCATCTAGTCCAACCCTAATCCAACCAGAGCTCCTTGCTGCAGCAAATGTGGCAAGCGGCCGAAGTGCTAGGGGGAGGATTGTCTTCTACTGTGGAGGCTTTGCCACTCATCTCTTTGTGGAAGTCAGTTAAAAAAAAAATCTGTTCACCTTCCACCATCTGCTTCCAAACTGGGGAGGCTCCCTGCCATCCCATCTTCTCCGCTGTGCTCACCTCTAACCTCCAGTCTTCCACTGTCTGCTCAGACAATGCTTTACCTCACAGTTTGTGGTTGCAAACCTTGAGTTCTTCTTTGCAGAAGAAACACAATTCATGTCACCCACAGTTTGAGCCACAGTGTGGTTAGTGGCCACAGGGCTGCTTAACAGTGAGCCTTTCTCCAAACCGAGGTGCCCGTGGGGTGTCTGCCTCTTTCTGTTGTGTGACATCTCAGTGCCAAGGGACAAAGGACCAAAGCCAAGGAAGCCTGCAACTGTTCTTCACTCACTTATGGCAATTCCAAGTTGAGATCTGGGACCGGAAGGGTAGTATCAGGTACCACCCCCGGGTCTCTTCTGTTCTGCCTCTGACATCAGCACCTCCTTTTGATAGCTTCAATCCAATTTCCTTTGTGCATTGATTTTTTTTTTTTTAACATAAAATAGGAATCAAAGTTATTACTGATTTCATCATAGTATTTCAAAGAGTTGCTAATTAATGATTTGATGCCTACAAGATGAATGAATGGGAAATATGAATTAATATTTGGGGCGTATGGGAATGCCGTGGGAGTTCTGAGGTAGAAGTAAGTTGTTAGTAAATTGTACTGAGTGAGAGGTCTGAGCTGAAGCCTCACATTTGATGGGAGAGAACTTAACAAATACCATATGGACTAAATAGAGGTACAGCATCTGTAGAAGAAAATAGTATGTGATCAGATCAATAATGTGCACCATTGTGCAGCCATGCAAAACAGGTACATTATTGTTGCCTGGGGCCCTTATTCTACCATTTTTCTGATGCTTGCTTGCAGCATTTTCATCCTGACTATAGTTAATGTAATTTAAACCTAATGTTATTATAGCACCTGGATTTGGAGACATTGGCAAGCGGCCATTGGGCAAGTAGAGAGATGATTTCAGCTCTGAGTTGAAAAGAAACTTCGGTACTGGGAGGGCAGGCAGGATAGAAGAATGTCTGGGATGACTGTGTACTGTTGTAGCCTTTTTCCTCATAATTACATGTAAACTATGTGGCAAGCAGTTACACCATTTAGGTGTCTATAGTTTATTGCAATTACTCACATTTGCACCCAACTAGAAACATTCCATTAGCACAGATGGCATCCTGTACACTTTAAATTCAGTTCAATGTATTGGGATAACTGTCATTTACCACTTTATATCACTCAAACAGCATAATGTGGCCATAAATGAAGAGCAAATTCTATTTACACCCACTTCTGCAGAGTGACCTTAATTTAAATGAGAATCAGGCCCATAATCTGTATAAATATATGCACTCTGTTACATTAAGGTTATTTATTACATTGTGCTTGGCCTGAGTATGCATGGAGATTTACCATAGATAATCCATAATCCAGAATTAAACTATTAATACGCATTTTGAGAGTGGCAGCCATAACCTCAAAATTCCTTGGTTTAAGAATGACCTTTAACTTTGTTTGAATATATTTTTTAAATGTATGAATAACAAATTAACATCGGTTGATAAAAAACATTCTGATTCCTTTGTACCATTTGCATCAATCCATACTTAACTTACACAAAGCCTTGAAGATTAGAAGGCTTAATCACTCATAATATTTATTTGTTTTTAAATGTCAGATCACATTTAGTTCAACATACTGTCAGTCTTGTTCCCCTCCACCCTCTGGTGTTAATGAAACTACAGAAGTAAGTACTCTTCTTTTTCTGTACGAAGACACAATCTTAGCAAGATGACAAACCACGTTGTGCCTCGCCTGTGTAAAGGAGTTGTTTTCTGTATCCTCCTGCACATGGAATTGAAGTCTGTCTTGTTCCCCTGATATGGCCTCCTCCTTTCAGTAGACCTGGTGCAGGAAGCAGCCACATTTCTTGTTGTCAGGAATAATTTTTAACTTTCCTGCAGCCATGTCTCTGCTTATGGAAGGTGAGCTATGAACAGCAGTAGCTGTTCCCAGTTCTCCAACAGAACCACAGCTTCCTGTGTTTTCACATGTTGTGTGATGGTGTACTGGAAAGAGTGCATTACTCATGAAAATGACACAAAGAAGTACACTGCTCTGGACAAGACCTTGCATGTTTTAGAACCCTGCTTTAAGCATAATACATTGCAATGTTGCAGAGATTGACTTCCCTTGTAGCATGCACTCAACAAACGACATAAAAGTGATAAGAGTATTGCACAGTTTTTCACCAGGTGTCTAAATAACTGCAGATTTCCAGCATGATTTTTTTTTAGCGCTTCTTGACCTTTCTTCTGCTGGTACTGAAGCACATTCTTTGATCCACTCCTGTTAAGCAAAGTGCTTGAAATCAGTGAGACTCACCAGACTGTGTACGGGATTTCATTTTTCATTTTTTTTCCAGCCTTTGAGCAAGGACATGGTGGTCTTGCGATATCTACTGTAGTCATGGAAGTTAAGTCCTGCCAGAAAGTCTTAGGATCAGCGTTTCTAGTGACATCAGAGAATCTAAATATTTCTGTCAGGATTGCGACAACATTGTGCTACAGCTCAAACAAGAGCCAT
This sequence comes from Anas platyrhynchos, assembly GCF_047663525.1. Lineage (NCBI taxonomy): Eukaryota > Metazoa > Chordata > Aves > Anseriformes > Anatidae > Anas > Anas platyrhynchos. The sequence continues at coordinate 2,955,623 of NC_092589.1, forward strand.
ACGGATGGACTGGGGAAATCAGTTATCTGTCAATACAGCTTATAACTATATGTTAAAAAGCACTCACATTATAACTGTACCAAATGGAGCCTCAGAAAAATTACATTGGTTTAACTGTAGCATGTCTTTCTTTCCACAGTCCGCACCTGAAGTTTAACAATCTGACCTTGATTTCAATTCATGGCCTTCCAGGAAAAGACCTTCCAGCCTCCAAACACAGAAGATTTTTAATTAACAGGTTTGATTTAATATCTAAACTCTACCGTAGCTTCAAAGGAAAGCATAACACTTTGTAATTTTCTGTGAACTTGTGCTAAATTTTAAATAGGAACATAGGCAGGTGCTCTCAAAATAATGCAGTCTCTCTATAAAACATGCATTCACCTGTGAAATGCATTAAATATAACTGTTACTAGGGAAATAGCACAAAGCATTACTAAAGCAGTAACTTCAGGGTAGTGGTCCATCATATTATACCAGGACACTGCTCTGCTGTCCAAGACTTCTTAGATTGCTTAGATCTCCAGGCTAAGGATAGATGACAAAAGATGTATGTTTGATGTTTAAATATTGCTTAATTTAACTGCCATGAGTTTTGTTCCAAATAATGCTGACAACCTGGGAGGGAGCTGAGTATGCAGGGGAACATTGAAGATTAAGTTGACAGACTTGGAAGAACTGTGCTGCATCAGTCCTGCTGCATGTGAACTGCTTGTGTGTCAGTCATTGGCCTGTGTTTGGAAGTCTTGCTTCAGTCCCTTATACTCGCTGCCCCCTGGCTGGCAGAGCTATGATTCTGGTGCAGAATATCTCAAGGGAAGTCTGAAAGATGCTTGTGTCCAGTGAGTGGTCAAATATTTTCACAAGTTTTCTTGTTTGCCAATAAATAGAGTAGCTTCCAACTAGTAGGATAAAATTTGCCTCATTAAAATTGACAGTATAATTCTCACTTAAATTTAGTATATTTCTTTTAGGCATTTTATTTTCTATATTGGAGTAGTTGCTAGGAATCCACACTCCAGACAAGATCATGGTTGTTCTGGACATTGAGAAGTACGGTCATTTTGAGTATTTGGGGATGAACTTGGTATAATTTATGTGGATTTGACATGTGACATTTGGAACCAGCACATTGTTCTTACCAATTTTTTACTTAGAAAGCAGTAAAGCCCTAAAGAGGCAGCTCTTTAAATGACAAAACAACTCAATGTCTCCTTAAAACGGAAGTCTCTACAAAGCCATGGAAATGGTGTGATGTGGACATGTTTAAAACTAACTTACCATATTTGGAATTTTGCCCTGTGAAGAGCAAGAAATTTTTGATAACTAGTTACCAGAATTAATTTTTTACTGTAGAATGGGATGTTTTTAAGTACAAGTCTAGAAAATGAAGAGATTGTATACTCACGCAAATGCATGTACAGTTTTTCTGGAATATACTGTAAAAAAAAGACTTGTAATAACAAAATATCCACCCTGACGGAAAGTTGCTGTTCATGGCTGCCTCCCCAGAATTAGCTGTTAACATTTGAAAGCAGATTAAGAGTGAAAATTGAACTCTGCAGGGTACAATTTTTGAAAGCATCCCTGTGATTTTGGCGTGTCAGTCTCCCAGGAGCTGTGTACCTCAATTATAAAGGTGCTTTTGAAAAACCTAATCTCTTCTTGATGTCCATTTTATTTATAGATTTCTGCATGATTATAGTTTAGAATTGTCAGTGGTTTTCTTCCCTTATTTATTTCCTTCTGGTATTTGTGAATATAGAGGATGCAGAGCACCTCAGAAAGCCTGGACATTCTGTTCTAAAATTCTTCAGGTCATGAAAGCAACTTTGTTTGTTTCTCCTTTGGTTCTCTATTTGTTATTTTCATCATCCTCTAGGATAATTTGGGGAAATCACTAACAGCAATTAATGTGTACCAGTCAGCTCTGATGTTTTAGAATGTATATTCTGGTACTAGGAGTAAAATACTTTTCGGTGTTGAATCTCTGAGTTCATAGAATCATTAAGGGTGGAAAAGCCCTCCAAGATCATCTGGTCCAGTCTTCCCCCTACCACCAATATCACCCACTAAACCATGTCCCTGAGTTCTCTTAGTGAAGATAAGCATTTTTCACATCTGCACATTTCCCTCATAAACCTGTCAATTTTGTTTTCTTTTGGATAACCAGTATGATAATTTCTCCTTTATGCCTGTTAATATTCAGTTCATCTTGCAGAGGAATTCAGTTGCATCTTACAGACTTCTGAAAGTTTGTGGGTAGGGGTCATTTTAGGGAGTTTCCAACATCTTTCATTCTTGTATTTTGGAAAAGTTCATTTGGAAAAAGATCGCCAAGAAAAAAATGGATATCCCTGCCTTCCTCTTTCACCTCTGACAAGCATTTTCCTACCTTTCTACTTATTTTTAAACTTTTCAGACTAACACTTCGGTACAAAGGTGTTAAAATACCAGTGGTGCCATAACTGTATTTGCATCTCACCATATTTGCTATTGGTGAAGCTGAACACCAAATGAAGCACAAGTAAAAAAAAATAACATGAGAATCTAGAATAGGATAAAAAAATGGATTATTAAAATATTTTCTGTGCAGGTGCAAAGGTCTCCTCCTCACATCAAGCTGCAAATGAAAAGCAGAATAAAGCATTTATTTCTGACTTTGTTTTTAAATTATGTGGTTGTATGGCCTAGTGCTGGGAGGGATTATTCGGTTTTAGCAGAAAGTTGTCAATTTGTAACTGAGTATTTCATAATGACTAATCTTTTACTATAGGCTGCAGTAAACTTCACAGCAAGAAAACAGACTTGAACCACTAGGGGACTTTGGCTAACTCACCAGATGTCTAATTAATGCCTGCTGTCAGCTGCTGAAATGTCACTTACAGATATTTTTTCTTCACAGCCACTGTTTTAATGATGAAGATTATGCACAGATGTCACTTTGTTCCTGGGTTAACGTTGTGGTTGGTAAAATGACTGGCATAAATCGCACTGCCAAATATGTAGTTATTTCCAAGCAGAGAAAAGTACCATATGACTACCTTGTTCTCTGCACGGGACAGAAATACCAGGTAAGATTGTGTGCAGAAAGAAGGAAAAAAAAAAAAAAATAAAATAAAAAAACCACCACATTTTTTTACAGTGAAGAGCATTTCTGTGATTGTGATCAGCAAAGGAGTAGAGTACTCCATAGCAATTGTATAACCAGAAAGCAGCCCTACGGCATGGCAGGTTGTTCTGTTTCAGTGCAGCTATAGAGTTTGGAGTGGATAAGAGAGGGAGATTTACAAATTTTTCTACCAGTAATGTCACTACTCAGTACCAGATATTAAGCAAAGCTGTCAGTATTTTGCCACTGTGACCATTAAATCCACTGAAGAGTAGGCCCAAATGACATGTGGCCCCAGCCACAGGAGACTTAACTCCAGCTGGTTTAACACCGTTTGACCTAGTTTTGGCAATGGAGGGAATTCTTTATCAAATTAATTACTCAGTTCTCATGATGACCGTGCCTAGTGCTGTATGTTATTGTAGCACACGGTTGTGTTTCAAGTGAGATAAAATGCTTCAGGGAAGGTGACCTGTGGTATTCAGTGGAGTCTCACATCATTTATGTTGGGGGACACAATCCTGGGAAGTGAAGGCTCAAGAGTGAGAAGGGCCAGTTTTCCACCTGGGCGGCTTTGTTTTAGCCTTGGTGACAACTAAAGCAATTTTGCCATTCCCCTGGTTTACAGCAGCAGCACAGGTCTCAAAAGAGTGTATGTGTAAAATGAACTTGTGTGGGGTGGAACTGAGAGCTCTGTCTTGCTGCTGAATCAGACCTCTGTGTGCTAGATAGCTTCTTCCAGTTCTGTGTCATTAGTTTAACTGTGATTGCACTATTGACTATGAGATGGGTATGGGGTGTGCTCCATGAAACCTCTGCATTACATGGAGTACAACGTGTGCAACAGATTTGTGGAGCAAGAAAAACCCATTTTTTCTGTAATCTCTTCGGAGTTGAGACACACTTCAAATGACAATCTATGTTCACTATTCATCAGGGATAAAACAGAAGTTAAAGTATGGTCTGAATGACTTTAAGTGCTCCTAGAAAAAGATATTTGGAGGCAACTCTAATTTGAAATATAAGTTGTGGGAAATAACTACACTGCAGGGGAAAGAAAAATAAGAAAGCAAGAAGAAACTCAGGTTTTATCTGTCTTCAAGAAGACAGATATTCTTACTTCTAAGCTCTATAAAATAAAAAAGGAAGGAATTGTTTTTATCATATGGTTTTTGTTTTATTACATAGAGCTGATTTTAAAAAATCTTTCGTAGCAGTACTCCAAGATTTATGCCATATATTCATTCATTCATTTGTTCCAGGTCCTGTCTCCTACTGGAGCAGATATCACTAAACTCCCAACGAATAGAGATGTCCTAAGTGAATGGCCACAGAGATACACAGGGAAAGTCCCTTCCAATCATTTTAATCTCAATGACGATCAGGACTGTTTACAGGCATTGCACTGGCTGGAAGAAAACATTGTCAACTCAGAAGGTAGGGGTCTTGGTAAACACACACACATTTGCAGAAATGTTTTCTGGGCTTATTGTTTCCTTAAGTCCATGGTGTGATTGGTGCCTGATTAATTCTAGCAAAGTGTTTCATCTGCTGTGCTTTGTTTTCCAGATGAACTTAAAATTTGTTGTCATTTTTGATACCCAGCATATTTAGCTAGAAAAAAAAAAAAAAGAAAAAAAAAAGTTTGGGATAGATTAATTATCTATAATTATTATATAAAACAAAATGAATCCCAAATGCAAAGCTAGTTGGAGTCATTAATTAGACAACTAAATAATAATTTAATTAGTGAGTGTGTTTTTATGTTGTATAGAAAAATACCTAGATTCGAGGCATAACGTGTCATCTGTGTTCTGTTCAATCAGTTACAGATTTACACATAGAACTGCAGGCTCCCTGTATTTAATTTTATCCCTTTACATCACACATTTGTGCAGGTTTTTGTCCATCATACCTGTATTTCCCGAGCCTGCTCATGTTTGTGTTCTTCATATATTCACTGAATGTGCATACTATAGAAAACACCTGGTATCGTTCAGGCTTCTGAGTTAAACTCTTTCAACTGCAGAAAAAGAGATCAAACAGTGAATGAGCTCACATGTCATCTCTTCTTTGTGCCAGATCTGAGTCAGGGCAGAGTTCAGAGCAGGAAAGCTGTCTTTGTAGAAAGTTCCTGTCAATTGAATGCAACAATAATTTCCTAAAAATGTAGTTGAACTGGCTTACTTGGTAGAGAGTAGAATAATGAAAATTGATACTTATTTGTTATGGTCTGCTAAGTTTGTGTCTTGCTTGGCAGACCTTTAAGGAAGTTCTCAAGATACTGGAGGTTTCTTTATCATCCTCCAAGTCTGGCTGTGGTCAGGTCAGAAGACAATAAACGTGGTGATGTCTCAGTTCACATTTTCCTCAAACAGCTTTCTGGCCTCAGGAATGTAAATGGTGCAATCTGTATGGTTTTGCCTAGTGTCCAGCTGACATGCACAGCTGCATTTGCATAAACAGATGAGGTGGTTGCTTCTCCCTATTTGTTACTGCTCATCTTTCATGTAAATCTGTGCATGCCCAGTCCTGGAATGTGCTCCAAAACATCTGAGCAGAAATGCATCTGAGAAGGAGCCAGTGTCCAGGATGCAAGGCACCCAGAACTGTTCCTCAGGCACAAGGGCAGTCTTACTACACCTCATCTTTTTTGGGACCAACGCACCTTTATTACTACTAAGTTAATATTAATAATTTCAGTATTGCTGCTGGCTTTTCCTGTTGTGTAAAGATGGATATATTAATTAGGCTCTATCATGTCTTCAGCCGTAAGCTAAATTTATGGATTCTGCTGTGTCGAGGCGCGTTTTCCTGCCAGAGGGTTCCTGGAAGCACACGGCAGGGTCCTGTGGGACTGAGCCCTGGGCTAGGGCTGGGACCAGGAGCAACACCCCCAGAGCTGGGGCAGCTGGCACAGGGGGCTTGGAGCATGGGTCTGTGCTCAGCTGCCCCAGCTCCATGGAGGGCTGAGGAGGAAAAGCTCTGGACAGGAGAGGGAATGAATATACCTCCAAGACCACTCGTAGTTCTGGAGCTTTTTTTGAAGGGAAGTGTTAATCACTGAACTTCACTGTGTGAGTCTTATTAGCCTAATTGGGTGAAAACTTCATTTGGTAGCACTGATTTTGAGAATGGCTTTTAATTAAGAGTTAAAGTAGAGGCTTTAAACTGCCTTTTTTTTTCCCTGTGCAAATGCTGGGTACCACTTCATTCTGGTTGAAACCAGCGGGTGCTTTTTTACCAAAGTTAAGCAGAGCAGGATCAACCTGGTAGCAGGTTGGCAGGAGGAATCACACGTGTGCTGAGCAGCAGGAGATGTTGGAGGACCCGTGGGACAAGCAGTGAGCCACATCCTTTGCTGCTCCACAGTTGCCCGCTCCTGGGCCAGCAACTCGGAAAGGGATGACTGCTGCCTGGGGCCCGGAGCAGAGCAAGCACCAGCCCCTAGCCCTGGTGCTTCAGCTTCTCTGATGAAACCCAGCCACCTAGTGCATGTAACCTATTACAACTGTAATTGTAACTAATTGAAATTCATCTCCTATTAGCACTGCACTTTCCATGAAAATAAAAAGTAGGATGGGAGTAAAGTAAGGAACAAAACCGTTTTAATGGCCCAAAATGGAGCAATTATTTTTTCTCTTTACCTAAACATAGTTTACTGCTTTATTAAAAGCATGTTTGTAGGAATACTACCATATTAAAATTCCAGTGCCTGAATCACCAACCAGAGACACTGATGCTTTAGCTAATACAGGTTTTCTTCTTTAGCTTTTGCAAACTAAAAAGAGTCAGGTCATGCTGGGGTCACTGAAATCTTGTACTTCCACTTGTGGAAAATGAATGAGCCTGCTCTGCAGCAGAACACTGACATTTGAGTAATAAATAATAAAACTACTCTAGCCGTCTTTTTTTATGGCTGCTTTTTTTCCATAGAAGATTATTATGTTTACTCACAGATAGATACATTTTCATGTAGTTAAATAATAAAAGCATCCTGAGGAATTGCTATCTGTCCAGTGAACATAATTTCAGTCCATAATGAATATCGGTAGTTCCTTGACTACTAGCATTGTAATCTAAAAAGCTACTAATATTGTAATAAGCAGAAACTGTAAATTGTTGATTTACAAGAGGTCAGTAAAGGAGCATTGCTTTCCTTAATCTAATGTAGTTGTATTAAATATTACCATATAAAACAGAATTTTAATTTTCCTTGAGAAATGCGGGGCTGGAATCTGATCTTGTATATACAGAAATGCCAACATGTAATGCAATCACTGAACTCCCCCGCTGAAGAGGCTGGTTCCACCAAATGGTGAAGATCTCTCTGCTGCCCAGACTTTCATGCCTTAGAGTCAGAATGACATTTTGCTAGCCTGCACCTTAGGTAAGCACTTCTCATTCCCTGTTGCCACTGAGAAGGGAATTCTCAGTCTGTCCTACAAGAGCTGTGCCATTTTGCAAGGGTTACCTGAAGGCGGAGCAGATTGGAGAGCCTGGTGATGCTTTCTTTTCTGACAGAGAGAGCAGGGAGCAGAGGAGCAGTTTTCAGGCCTTGCTCAGATGAGTACTTAGTGCTTTATATTACACTGACCTTAGATAAAGCACACTAATGCTCCAACGTATCCAGGTCTGCCTCCCCCCTTGCCAGGAGGGCTGCGAGTCCATATTCTGCTCACACAGAACTTGCTACCTCCCGTCCTCACCTGTTTGCTCTTGTCTTTAACTGCGCAGTTTGAAGTGGTACAGCTTCAGTGGGCAAATGCTGCAGGATCCTACTGTTATAAATGAAGTATCAACTCAATCTGAATTTAGTAATATTTATAAAAGAAATATTAATTAAAAGTTTAAAAGGCATGTAAACAGTGCTCGGTGTGCAGGGAGTCTACGCTCCAACAACACGCGCACACGAACATCAAACATTCTAAATATACAGAACATTGCTTTACATACGAAACCCGAGTACGCCTATACGTATGTACAATCAGGAAAGGTAAAAGTCCTTTAAGTTCCATGACGTACTAAACTTGAGTACACCTAAACATATGTAAAATCAGAAAAGGTAACAAACAATTCTTTAAATTTCTCCATTTTCCATTCCTTTTCTTGATTACAAACAAGTCTCCGGTTTCCATTCCTTTTGAGCAATATGTCTCGCTTTAAGTTGTCAAGCAACTCGGTCTTCAGGCCTTATGTATCCCGTTCTTCCCGGATCAAGGAAAAGCACATCCATCTCCTTTTCAAGGCCAATGAGGCCTGGGTCAAAAGGCACGTCCAGGTCAACAGGGGGGGTAACAGCAAAAGCCTTCGATGGCTGTAGCAGCAGAGGGGCCCATGGCGTAGCAGTCGGATCAGTAAAGGAGCCCGCAGCTCCCTCACTGTCTGGCAAGCCACACGTTTCTGACTGTGGTCCCACACGGCTCTTTAAGGCCTCAGAGACTGCTTTCCAGGTGCCAAGCAATTCCACAGCAACCTTGTCATTTTTAGTTGCAGAGTCCCACACCTTGACCTCAGTTTGGTCCCGTATTTCAGGCCCATAAAATGTCCAATTGTTAATAAGGAGAACAAGCTGTAAGGCTACCAGGACAGTCTTTGTTCCTAAGGACGTATGATTCTCCATAATGCGCAGCTGCTTAGCAGTGAGGGGCAGTTGTGTGCGCGGCTCCGCTTCTCTCAGCTCGAGCTTCTCTCCAGCTCCAGTGCGCCCATTTCCAGCGACTTTCTGTACGAGCTTCTCTGAGCAGTTTGCTGAGTTTGGCCGAACCTGTCTTCATGAGGCAATCAAAGTGCCTGTTCCCGTCCTGGTCTCCATTCTGCCAGCCTGTTCCTCTTCACTCCTTTTTCCTGCTTCTTTATTGATCATAACTTCATCACATCGTGTGACCTTTTTTTTTTTTTCTTCTTCTTTTTTATCTTGAGGGCAGGCTCCCCTCTTACACCCTTCTCCCCACAGCAGTTCTTTTCCAAGCAACTTTTCATTGGTCAAACAACTTTGAATGTAACAACAGCAAACACCCAGAAACTTCCCTGCCTTAATGGCTGGAGAACAAGAAACCAGAGACTGCATGGAGTCTCCTGAATCACCCTTCTTTGTTCCCTCTAAACTCTTTTATATTCCTGATGGCCTCATCGTTAAGAGTCTAATGTTATCTCAACCATGGGGCTTTCCAACCCCCATGGCCACATTCCCAAATCTCCCCCTTCTTTTTTAATATCAACCATTTTCTCGATGCAAATTACCACTCCATATATAACACTACCAAACAGTCTGTGGCTTTGGAGCAAAAGGCATTCCCTCAAATGGTGGGAAGTGTAGGTCTGAATCAGAGCTCCCTTTGCCTGTGGGGAAAAATGGAGCTGGTTGAAATAGTGGCAATGCACTGTGAAAAGAGCAATGATATCCAAAGGCTGCTTTCATACCGGTCACAAGCGTCTGCCTTGAACGTGCTGTTTTCGCATCAGTGTGCAGTTCTGGGCGGTCTGATTCGCAGCACAGCATCAGGGTGGTGGGTCTGGGGCCTCCGAGCAGTCACCTGCACAGAGCAGTGGGGGCTGCATCCGCAGGGGCCTCTCCGCTGTCTGGAGATGGAGGCTTGGCAGGAGGAAGCCACAGAGCTGGTGACTTCCTGTACTGCACAACGGCTGGTTTTCTCTATGTTGGTCTTTTCTAGTTTGTCTGTGTTTTTCTGCATGATGCGTTTAATTTGCTCCTGTTCCCCATGTCCCTCCAGTAAGTGCTTTGACTAAGCAAAACTGAGCAAAATTGAGGAGAGAAAGGAGAACAAAATAAAAATGGGTGTTTTTTTTTTTTTTTTTTTTTTTTTTTTTTTTTTTTTTTTTGTTGTTGTTGTTGTTGTTGTTCCCAAAGGATTTTCAATCAAAATAATTTCAAATTATGGGGTCAAAATGAATGTCATACTTCTGTGTTAAGTACTTGCCTACTTTGTGGGATGTTTTGTACAGATTCTTCACTAAATTATCTTAGCTACTGTTGCTAGGTAACATTGTTTGCTTCATAGCATCAGAGAAATAAGAGGGTCAAAGAGAGCAATTTCATGTTATTATCATCTGAGTTACACTAATAAGGTTTTCATTGTACATCTTAGAAATTTGCCCCCCTTTTCTTTCCCCCTTAGGGAACATCATTGTCTATGGGAATACAATTGACATTTACACCACGGTAGAAACCCTCTTATCTCTTGGAATTAATGGATCTCGCATACATCTCGTGCAGCCTCCACTCACCTCAGATGTTACTTGCCTTAACAACAGTGAAATAGAAAGTGCTGTTCAGGAGGCACTGTCAGAGGCTGGCGTGTCTGTTTATTATGACAGTATCCTGGCACAGTGGAGCAAAGGTGACGACCCAGACCTTATCACTTGTGCTGCTTTCACTACTAATACAGAACCATTCAAACTGCAGTGTTCAGTAAGTATATGCTTTCATTGTATTTCCTTCAGTCTGTTCTTTAAGACAAAGACCATCAAATCGTGATAGAGTCCCTTGATGATTTATCTATTTTCTCATTGTCTCTAGAAGAATTAGCGTTCAGTCATTAGTCTGAAGGATTGTTTTGTAAAAATCCAAATAATACCATTGTTAATTCCCTGACTGATTTGGATTTAAATGTATTTTAGTCAGCTGACTCACAAATAGTTGAGTGACAAATATTCCTAATACATTTTCAACATAATTCTAGAAATTTCATCTCCATGAACCTTATCTAGGTAAATTACACACACACACTCACACATCTGTGAGATCTGAGATGTTTTTTAACCTTTCCCAATGGGCAAAACAGTCCTGTTTCTCATCGTTGGGATAATCTGTGTGAGTGGGCTTCTAGTAGAGTCATTTTAAAACATGCATCCTTAGGAAGCCGTAAGGCCCTCACAGCACATCCCCACAGCCAGCAGGCTTCTTTGTGCCTCAAGTCTGCTGTAGTTCTGGAAAGGAAGGACCACATAGCACCGCAGAGAGCTCCCCAGCCACCAGTGGTCCCTCCAAATCATTGTTTTTTTTCCCCAGTCCTTTTCCGTCTATGGATATCTCAGCCTTTCCTGAAGGAGCTGAAGACCTTGTACAACACTTTTATCCACTGGCAATCACCTTTGATCACCATATCAGTAGCGATGTTCTTCTTGCTCTCTCCTCATATGCAGCTCTTCAGTTTCTCCCCTCTTTCCCTAAAATCCCTCTATTTTTATTCTTCTTCCACAGAGATGTGAATCTGGTTTTTGTAACTTAATATCCATTCACCACCTCCCCACAAGCCCGTCACCTCTTCCCCATCACCTTTCCTGTGTGGCCTGTGCCATTCCTTCAAGACCCCCATTTCCTCGTGGTTTGTTTCTCTTGCCCGTTGTGCCCCTTGCCTGTCTTTTCTCCGGTCATGGCTCTTGTCTCTTGTGGTCTTACCCAGCCTCTAAGCTGAGGGATATGCAGTTACTTGTGATGTTGGGGGCTTTCTGTTCTCCAAACCCAGTTCAGCTGTCATGTGGGGCTTGCAGCCGCCTGTGAGGACGGACTCCAAGGAGGACAGGAGCTCCAGTGAGCAGCTGTGTCTGCCAGGCTGTGCAGGAATTGGCACTGCAGCCGCGCTGGGCCTTTTGGGATTTGAGCCAATGTCAACTGTTGATTGGCAGTTTTTAGGGGCTTAATTTGTAGAGTCCTGCAGGATAAAAACAACAGGAGAAAATCTCTTTCTTGAATGCAGCAGCCTCCCTCTTTCCCCTCCCAGGCTGACAGATGGCTCCCAGCCTGGAGGCTGCAGCAGTCCCCTCCCCCTCCCCCTTCCCCTCCCTCCCCTCCCCTCCCTCTCTCTCTCCTCTCCACTCCAGTGGCACTGTCCAGCCTGTCAGCAGGCAGGACACCGGCCAGAGCTTCCCTGATTTTGGATCTGCTAGATGGTTAGCCTTTCTTTAGCTGCACATTGTTCATTACCTGTTTATATACAAAAAGCACAGAGGCTGTAGCTCCTCTGCTTCTGTGTGCCCGCCTCACCAGTAGTGCTAAAATTTCGAGCTCTCTTGGCTTCCCTCTCCTGTGCCTTTTCTCCTGACTGGCTTGTCCAGCTGGCAGTAAGCATTTCACACTTGCCTTCAGTCCCTAGGACAGCTCCGTGGTGGTGTAATTGGGTAATTCCTTTACCCTGGTCACAACTGTGTCCTCCCTGAGGCTGACTGTAAGCGACGGATGTGTTCCTGATGGCTGTTTACCCTGATGCGGTTACGTCTCGGGCTGCTGAAGATGAAGGCAGTAATGTAATGCACACTCATCCGATAACTTCTTTCACCACCCTTTCCTTGGCTTGCACAGTAATATTTCTTGGTTGTGGACAGGAGTATTCATTGTCACGTAATCATTTTAAAAGCTGAGGGCACTGATGAAGGAGAAAGCTCCTTTTAAAGGATCTGGAGCTTCACAATATATATATATTGCAGCAACAAGATGGTAAGTCTTTGTTCCCTTTGCACACCATGTGATCTCACTGAAAGCATATCTCAACTTTGTCATTACTACTTTTAACCCTCAATGCCCAATTTACACTCTTGTTCTATGCTCTTGTTGGGAGCTGCCAGTCATAATTTCTTCCTTTGTAAGAGACATCTGTGAAGACCCTGTTTGTAGCTGTAGCTTCTCCCGCTTCTGTTGCTTATGATGCTTTCTGCCAGAGGTGAAGGTGTGGGGCAGGCAGGAGTTTGGGCTTGTGCCCCCAGTCCCAAGCTGTAGTGACCCAGGCTCACTCACCAATGCTGCATTTCTTGTGCCCCAGGTACCTCTCTCGTCTTGGCCTGAATAGGCACTTCTTTCCTGGGTGAGCATGTTTTTGGCTCCAGATTTCAGGTGGGCTCTTGCCTCTCTAAATCACTTCTAAACATTGTAGAAAAGCAAATAAATCAGGCATCAAGAGATGTGTTAGATGTACGTGATTCTGAGAGCAGTCTGAGAGCCACTCTGTTAATCAACATGCAGAGCCGTGCAGAGCAGGCAGACAAAAGGGGAGGGCTGGCAGACCCTGCAATCCTCCCCCTCACACTGCGCTGGGTTTCAGAGCAGCTCTCGGGGCATCCAGTGCGTTTTGCATGACGTGCTGTGTGCACATCTGTTCCACACCGGCGCCTAACATGTGGGTGGAAATGGTGGCTGCTTCCAGCGCCACCTGCTTTGTGGTGCTCATCGTGGTGGTGCTGCCTCAGCTCCCATTCTGGGGAGCGGGGGTCTCATCTGCTTTCCGGCATCCCAGGAGAGGGACTAGGCAGATGCCACAGGAGGACAAAAGAAGGGAATTACCACTAGCTTTTTCTTTCAGACTTAGAGGAGGAATTCAGGGATTTAGGGCTATTTTCTTTCAATGTCCTTGAAATCCCCTATGGGGAAGACAAGCTCATGGCCTCAGTAGATGCTGCTCCTGGAATAAATCCCTACCTCAGGGCCAGTTCTGTAAGATGAGCAGTAGGACAGAGGGGGCGGTGTTTACAGAATGGTAGTCGTGTCTCTTTTCTCTCCCATAAACCAAAATGTACTGAATATGTATCAGCTCCGTTTATTACCAGATTCAGAAATGGACTGCCAGATATACCAAGGATTTCACTTAGCTATGGTCTCTGTGCTGACCCAGATAACCAGTGGGTCTGTCCAACATCGAAGACCTGTGCCTCTGAGAGCAGGGTAACTCCAAGCAGTAACGGCATGCAGAGTAATTTGCTTCCTAAGGCAAGCATTTTACAGGCCTGGAATAGTTAGAGATGTGTTTCAGCCCTGACAGAGTTTGAATGTGCTCTACAAAGTTTAGGTCACTATGAGGTATATTAAATTTGAGCGCTTTCCTTTTCATGTACATGTTCAGTCTTTTTATACCTCTCACAAACTTCTTGGCCTCCACAGCACTGACTGGCATAAATTCAGTACTTTGAATGAGGATGAAATTTCTTCTGAACAATTTGAATTTCCTATCTTGCAATTTCATTGAATGTGCCTGTGCTGGTAGCCATGGTTGCATAGTTTGCTGGCATACAGTTAGGCACAACAGTTTGAAAAATATTTGTAATATATGGTTATGCTGCTAAAATACAAACTACATTGTGCTTTTTCTATTAATTTGTTTTTCAATTTAGCTTCACCATTTGAAAGAAGCAAAACAACTTCATGAAGAATTCTAGTCTGTTTCATACACTAACACAGAAAATGTGCGCATCTACTCAGGCTATCTGACATATGTAATCTTAGAGTTTTTTTAAATCAAATTAATTTACTTAACCAGAAGTAGGTGAGTCTGGTTTAGTAATCCCGTTCTGATCCAATATTTGTAGCTTTAATTTTAGTTGCTATGAATACTGGATAAGAAGGATTTATCTGTGTATACAAAATCAAACTGTATTTAATGTTCCTGTTTTTATAAAATAAATAACATTCAGAATGAAATGTATGTTTTTATTTATGAAATTAGCCAGTAATTAATGTATAATAACCTGCATTTGTTTACATTTCTTCTTAGGCATTTTTCAGCTTTGCCTACAGGACTGTGGATTATGAAACCTTTAAGGCAATTAATGATGCTTGCCTTGTTTTTGATGGAAGACTTGTGATTGATACCGAATTCCATACTAATGATGTCAGTATCAGGGCTGCAGGTTCTTTAACAAAGTACTCCAGGAAATATTATGCAGATGAATGGACACACAGCAACTTCAATTCAAAAGAGATTGGCTTTGAACTTGCTACATCTATGCTGAATCTCTTTGATCCAACCCTTAAGCCCTTTTCTAAGCCACCAGAAGGCATGGATAGCCTCATCCCCATGTACAAGGGGTGTAAAATTAAAGGTATGTGAAAATGGAGTTCTGCCATCCTTTCATACCCTCTTTGTTATTTTTGCTGCTATATAGTCAGTGTAGGTCCATTTCACTTCAGTAGCCATCTAATGGCAGTAAAGTCATCAAAACTCCCTGTACAGTCAGTGGAGAGAGGTGATGGCCTCTAGGTGATACCAGGGAGTGATTCTGCTTGCATTCATGCAAGGATTCATTTCTTCGTGTCACCACCTAGCTCAAGATATTTAAAAGCTTTGTCTAACCTATGCTAGATTCCCTCTATTTTCAAGTGAGAGAAACAGGAGCATCCAGAACATGACTGATGCAGTCTACTGAGAGGTATCTCAGATGGGATGCATTATTTACAAGAATTACATGTGATATATACCATGTAACCTAACATTTGCCATTCCTCATTTGTCTTTAGCTCTGTAGACTTGTCTAGGAATTGGGAGGAAGGGGAAAACAAACAAACAAACAACAACAAAAAAAAAAAAAACAAGCTTACACTGAAGATTTTTGCTAATAATGGACCAAGTTGTGCTTTTATTTATATTGCAGTCACAATCAGAACTTTTCAAGATGTGGCTGCTGCACCAATAGGTATAACAGTACCAAAGCACATGAAGCCACAACAACAAATTAAATTTTCCTCTTTAGACACTTCGTTAAAAAAATAATAATCATTCTGGGAAAAGGAGGGTAAACAGACACTTTATTTTCTTTTCTGTGCATGAGTGAATAAATCTCATCGTTTCATTTATGGCAGGAGGTGTTCTTCCCAGAGGTTGTAATTACTTGCATATTTCCAAACCAGAAATCCCCATCCAGTTGGACATAGAGCTTGCACTGTCTGACCATGTAAGTTATGTTATTTAACTTTTCCTTGTTTTTTTCCTCTGTTGGGAAGATATCATGTTTGCTTTTCCTCAGTCCTCTCTTTTTCAGGATGGCCTTCTTTTTGCTTGTTTCTCTAGAGAGACACAAGTCATTTTCTCAGCCACATGGAACACGTTGCTTTTGAAGTTCCTACCAAATACGTAATACACAGAACATCATGGTAGTGGTGGTATTTGCCATCAGATTCGTGTAGTAAATCCAGAGTCTGATAAGCCTGCGTGCATCATATAAATCAGGTGCAGCTGGTGAATTATAACAGTATGAATTAAAACGAACTGAACCTCTTAGATATTCATTACCATACTTTCTGATATTTGGCTTTCTCCAAAAATGTACTTTTGTTATAAAGAAGAGATAGGATAGCATTAGCTGGATTTCACTGAAATATGCTTTCAGCCTTAGCTCTTACCTTCTTTCCTCTGTAATAAGGAGCCATAAATGCATACAGATGATAAAATGTCACAGTCTTATCAGTGAAAATGAGTTGATTTCTAGACTAGAAGGAAAAGAATGTATCCTGGAAGGGATGGTGTGTACTTTGCTGCTAGAAAACAGCCAGTCCTAGAACTGTGAGGGTCTTCTTTCTCTGAGTGGGAAAGAGGGAAGCACTTCATGCAGTTAGGCTATGTGGAAGATTCTCCCATGACACTAACGTGGAGCCACTTCTCTTACTGCAGAACGTCACTTGTGAAACATGAAGACTAGATTCATGTATTTTAAAGCCAGAAAAGACCGTGCACCTATTCAAGCTTTGTACCTTTGTACATTGTACCTTTTTCCTTAGGGATCTCTACATCAAGCCCATTCTTGTAGATGAGGTAGAGTGTTTTCTCAAAGACTACTTCAGTGTTCATTTTAAAACTCAGGTAGCAATGGTCCATAGAAAGAAATGATGTTTTAAAAAGGGAATCCATGCTTTGCAGAGGGAAGGAAATCAAAGCATGGCTCACCTTGTTTTCCAGCTTTTCAGATCCAGGATAAGCTGTCTGAAGCTGCACATACTGGGAAGCAAAAAGGACTATCAGAGAGAGAAAAATAGATTTTGTCAGTCCAAATTACTAGAACATGATAAGAATTCTTTTGCTGCAACTTTGACTCCCCATTGTCTGAAAATATAACATCTTTAAAGCTGCTCCACAAACTTCATGTAAATCCTAAAAGAATTTCCCAGGAAAATAGTAAAAGAAGCTAGTGAAACGTATTAACTGAGAGATGTGGAAGTTACAAAGGCGACTGTAGCCTAGCAACAGGTTTTAAAGATATATAAATTGGAACATGAATACAGCTTTAAAAAATAGCTTCAAGCTATTTGATCATCCCACTGTGAGGTCTAAAACACATTTTTACATTTTTGTCTTGTATTAAGTAATTGGTTAGTGCTACAGTTTGAGCATCAACATCGAACACTATTATTTTTTAATTGATAGTGATAATGTAAGCAATAGTCAGGAGCCCTGTTTGTATTAGCAAGAGGGTGTCACTGAGAACAATTCTAAATCATGTGTGTATATTTGCATGTGTGTGTGCGTGTGCATGTATATATATGCATATATATATATTTATGTCATGTATGTATATGCATATATTTTAAAGTAATTGTAATTCCAGGTACCATCCAAAGAGATCAAGCCCAGCCTCCTGCAGCTGCAGACAACCATCTAGTTCATAGTCATTTATGAAATTTAAAGACAGGGTCCTTCTTGCTGGTAATTTTATTGTTGGAAGGCTGTTCCTACACATCATACCTCGTACTACTACAGAATGATTGACATGTGATAAAGCTGTGGGTTGTGACATTGAAGCCTGCTTGTAACTGATTAATGTGGTAATATCAACTCTCTGTCTATTGTCATATAGCTTCTACAATGCGCCAAAAATTTGAACTCTGCACATATACTGCTTGTATATCCATATAAATACATATGTATATACACTTACAAATCTGTAGGGAGAGTGTAGGTATACTAGTGTGTTCTTTGTTCATCAAGATGCTATCTTATAGTAAGTTATGATATGCCATGTGTATGCAATAGTATGGACACTGTATAGAATACAGGGACAAACAGGTTTCAATTTTCCATAAACAGAGCGTTCTTGTGTTTGAGATGCCCCAGGTCATCCCTTCTGACCTCCAGCTGCTGCTCCATAAGGTCACAGGTCTCCCATGGTTCCTTTATCATAACTGCCAGCCCAGTTCGGATGTCCCAGATACCCTTAGGTGTCTCATGTGGCACTCAGTCATGGGCATCTGAAGCCTATGCTGTGCTCATGGTCATATGCTTCACAGTTTCTGTGCAGTTAACCGAGGTATAAATCACAGAGCAAATCTTCGTGCCCAAATGATGGTATCTTGTTGTATAAACTGTGGTGCCAGGAATGGATATTCTTGGTTAAAAATGTTTGTGGATTTTAAGAAATGGTAAATATCAAATATCAAACCCTAGCAGATCCTGTATGTATGCCAGGTCAGGTGTTATTTCCATTTGCATAGTTTGCCTTTTATTTTGTGTTCCAGGGTATGGAAATTATAACTGGAAAGGCGAGACATGGGAATTATTTTAGAATGCATATCAACAAATATAGTATGGTAGATAGCATCACCTGCTTTTCAAAGACACCCTTTCCCGTGTCAAACTATATTTGCTTATATGGACAGCATGAACGTCTTCTTAATGATCTTCATTATCGCTGGAATGAAGGGCAGATTACAGACCTTTACAGGTAAGATGAATTCAACATTGTGCGTAAAATTTATGTTCTGGATGAATTGTAGTTTTCTTTTCTTATGGTTTATCTTCTAGCTGTTTTCCCTTAGAGCTCAAGATAGATTTAAAAAAATATATTTTCAACTACTTGGCAAAATTATCAGTGGCAATGCAAGCCCTAAAGAGATTCCTGGAAAGAACTGTCTTTCTCAGATTTATTTAGAGAAGGAGCAGTGGTTTACTTGAACAGCTTTCATCTGAAAGAGCATTTCAGAATCATTATAACATTTGCTTAGAACAGTTGGTAGGCTTAACTCATTAAGCTGAGTCTGAAGAATCCTTTTTTATTCTTTAACTCAAGATTCATATTCAGAAGTCAAAATTAAAAGTCAGTGCTTTAATCACTTCAAATCAAATTTTTATCCAAAGTTTTCTAGGGAGGTTTTAAATCACACATAATGTTAGTCACACTGCTTACCTTGCCTGTCAGATGATGATAAAACAAATCCTAGAATTTATCCTGTAGACTGTTGTCTGTCTAAATGAGCATAGGGAGTTACTTTTACTTAATTTTATAGCCGAAAGCTGTGGCAGGAGTCTGCATGCTTAGTGGACATTCCCCATCCAGCTTGCAGGCCTCTAAAGCAGTTTGCAGCAGTGAAACAGGTCTTGAAGATTTTCTGACGTGCTCCCCTCCACCTGAGCAAGTGCAGGGCAGTTTTGGGGACTAGGCATTTTGGAGCAAGGACTGAGACTCAGCTGGAGAGACTGAAAAGCCTGGCTATTTCTATCTAAGATCTATGTCCTGTCTCTTCTGAGAGACATTCTCATTGCTTTTGAAAGTGCGAACTTTAATTAAAGAAGTTGTTTTGGAAAAAGGGGGGTGTTTGAAAAATGAGATCTACTGTATCTTTAATCTTCTGCTACTACTGCAGAACTTGATATTTCAAAAAGTTACATGGACTAAAAACTCAGACTTGGTTTATTCCTTATGCCTCAGCTAAAATAAGTGCTTTTGAGTTCAGGCATGGCAAAAAAAATCCTGAGTTTCATTCATGTGATAGAATTCTTTGAGCATGTAATTAAAACTTGTCAATACATTTTATTTGGATTTTTTTTTTTAATCCCTCGCAAGTGATGGCTTGGGACAAAGAATTGTCACAGGTACAGTGTAAGTGAAGTACTTCCTTACACAAACTGGTTTGGAGACAGACAGCCAAGCACAGGAACAACTGGTAAATTTTCATTATGATACAAAGCTGATAGTGGTCTTACAAGTCTTTAGGCATGATTTGGTTATATTTTTAACTGATTTGAAGAAAGGCATAAATGACAGTAAAGCTTTCAGATTAAACAATATTATTTAGATAACATTTAGTAAAAGTTTGATGTAAAGGATGCACTGTGGTCCAAGAGAAGTTTTGTGTGATGACAGATGTCTGCTAGTCCAAAACAAACTAGAAATATGTAGTTTTAATGGCACAGTCCTCTGTGCCTACATTGCATTGACTGTGCTGGTAGTTGCAATCCTATGTAGGAACGAAGCACCTGGTATCTTGAGACAGGGACTTATGAGTCTCTGAATTCCTGTACCTCTTTCTCTAGCTTTTGCACTTCTGCTGGTTCAGTGTCAAAAAGCTTCACTGGAATATGGATAAGGCATTGTACGTGGCTGAGGACAGAGAAATGAGAATGTCTGCTGAAATGGGGGAGGGAGGGAATCCAATCAAGCCTTTCATTTAATGACAAAAGATTGGTTTGTATGCCATGTCTTGAGAATAGTGGTATCAGCTGTCGTCTCAAAGGGTGAGCTCCCCTGAAAAGGACTCGGTGCGTCACTGCAGCTGGATGTGCATCTCTCTTATTTCTTCAGATGCTTTGCACTCCTCTTTCTGCAGTCTGTCCTCATTCTAAATATGTCAGAGACTGACTCTTCATTCTTTGTTATTCCCCATCTTTTACAGGAAGATGGGATGAACTCAAATGTTAACTGTGGGTTTTAGAAGTTTCTTGTACAAAAATGCTTCTTTACAGATTTCACTTCAGGAGATCCAATATGCCTCTGCTGGGAGGCATATTGATTTATAGAAAAGGTTGGGTTTGTTTTCCAAGAGAGCAATGGCACCCAGCAAATGTAAAGTTCACATAAACAGTATTCTGTCAGCAGGTGTTAAGTAGAAACTGAAGGTGGATGACACAATTGTATGAGATAAAGGCCAAGACTGCAGAAAATTTTCTTCTCACAGCTGATCAGCTAATACATTTTGAGCACTGGAAGAAGCTCAGTATTCAGGTTGTGGCAAGGTATCATCAGCCTTGTTCATGGTGCTACAATATGCAAACACAGCTCTGAACTAATCTTTTCTGTGAACCACGAACATTGTCAGACACACTTGTGCTGTTTGCCCAGATGTGGTTAGTGTCAGTAGTTGCATGCACTAGCAAGTTTCACACCAACATCAACATCTGGAAGAATACATCATTTTGCTTTGGGATTTCTGTCTGCAACACAGGTAGCGGTATTTTCCTGACATTGACAAAACCAGCAATTTTTCCCTTTCACTGTGTTATTGTGCATTGGGCGTGTAGCCCAGCCCAAGGACCTCAGTGCAGCTGCACCTGTCTGCACTCCTGATAGCCACACACAGATTTTAAAGAGATGAGACATTATCTTTACAAATGGACAGCTTATTTCTTCATGAAAGCAATTAAGTGTGTATTAGCCTCCGTTGCTGTCATAATGGTGACAGGATCCCTACACACTGTGCAGGCTCATCAGGGGTTACAAGCAAGATCAAGTTCTAAACATCCATGGAGATTTAAAAAAATCTCAAGAGAGATGAAGATCCCAGTGACAATCTGTTAATAGGATAAGATAGGCCAGTCAACATAAGAAAAATAAGAAGGGCAGCTTTATCTGATGCCAGCACTGACACTCAATGGAGGAGTCATCAGCTCTTGCAGAAGACTGGTTGCATCTTAGCTGGTCTTTGTCAGGGCTGTTTATTGGCCAAAACTGCTGGCAGCCTAGCAGGTTCTGAAGCCATGCAAGGTCAGGGTCCTCTTGCACCCACATACTCACAGGCACCTCCACAGCCTGCGTGTCCAGGAGGTCTGGCCAGGATCACAGGTGTGCCACACAGGGGCACACTGCTCATCAGTCCTCATAGCATCTCTTCAGCTCTTCTTAAGTAGTGATGCTGAACAAAGGTTGCCAAAGCAGAGTGAAAGGGCTAGTGAGAAAAGGAGGAGATGGTAAGAAGATGAAGCAAACTGCCTGTAAGCTCCATGTAGCAGTCCTAGTGCAAAGCACATCAGCACAGGAAATTGCTTCCTTCAGGAAGAGGTACAGCAATGGAAGAAGGCTGGGAATACAATGTAGTCTTAGAGTGTGCATATCACAGAACCACAGAATCACAGAACTTCTAGGTTGGAAGAGACCTCTAAGATCACCCAGTCCAACCTCTGACCTAACACTAACCAGTCCTCCACTAAACCATACCACTGAGCTCTACATCTAAACATCTTTTAAAGACCTCCAGGGATGGTGACTCCACCACTTCCCTGGGCAGCCCATTCCCATGCCTAACAACCCTTTCAGTAAAGAAGTTTTTCCTAATATCCAACCTAAACCTCCCCTAGCACAACTTTAGCCCATTCCCCCTCACCCTGTCACCAGGCACATGGGAGAACAGACCAACCCCCACCTCGCTACAGCCTCCTTTAAGGTACCTGTAGAGAAAAATAAGGTCGCCCCTGCGCCTTCTTTTCTCCAGGCTGAACAAGCCCAGCTCCCTCAGCCGCTCCTCATAGGACTTGTTCTCCAGGCCCCTCACCAGCTTCGTCGCTCTTCTCTGGACTCGCTCGAGCACCTCCATGTCCTTCTTGTAGCGAGGGGCCCAAAACTGAACACAGTACTCGAGGTGCGGCCTCACCAGAGCCGAGTACAGGGGGACGATCACCTCCCTAGCCCTGCTGGCCACACTGCTTCTGATACAAGCCAGGATGCCGTTGGCCTTCTTGGCCACCTGAGCACACTGCTGGCTCATATTCAGCCGACTATCAACCAATACTCCCAGGTCCTTCTCTGCCAGGCAGCTCTCCAACCACTCCTCTCCCAGCCTGTAGCTTTGCTTGGGGTTGTTGTGCCCCAGGTGCAGGACCCGGCACTTGGCCTTGTTGAACTTCATGCAGTTGGCCTCAGCCCATCGGTCCAGCCTGTCCAGATCCTTCTGCAGAGCCCTCCTACCCTCAAGCAGATCGACACACGCACCTAACTTGGTGTCATCTGCAAACTTACTGAGGGTGCACTCGATCCCCTCATCCAGATCATCAATAAAGATATTGAAGAGGACTGGCCTGGTACTGAGCCCTGGGGGACTCCACTAGTGACCGGCCTCCAGCTGGATTTGACTGCATTCACCACAACTCTTTGGGCCCAGCTACCCAGCCAGTTTCTAACCCAATGAAGCATACACCAGTCGAAGCCATGAGCAGCCACTTTCTTGAGGAGAATGCTGTGGGAAATGGTGTCAAAAGCCTTACTGAAGTCAAGGTAGACCACATCCACGGTTTACATGTTTGTATACAATATGCAACAATATACAATGTTAAACCTAGCCATTAGAAGACTATCCATTAGAAAACCATGAAATTGAAAAATGTTTTGGCATCTCTTGTGGAATGAAGATTGTCTTGAGGCTTATATGCAGGTGAAAAGTGGCCTTTGGCAAGGAATATGAAAATGTGATCAGTGATTTCTCTGTGTGGGATAGAAAGAAGAACTGGTTTGGGTGATGTTCACATGGTCTGTAATGATCTCACAGCACTGAGTGAGTGTAAACCTGATGCTAAGGCTGAATTTCTCTTATTGGGAAAAAAAAAATTCCTTTTAAACTACTACACGTTACACCTATATCCACTTGCAGCATTTTCTAGCAAGTTGTGAAGTGCCCTTAGTGGAAAAAAAAAATAGACTGAAAATGTTGCAGTTTGTTAGTTAAGCTTACAAACTTGCTGGTTTGCAACATTCATTCCCTTCATCCTTTCTTTATGCCTTATTTTAGGAAGGGCCTTCTTATAAGCCAAGAAAGTACATCGCTTTAATCTTTTGCTCTGCATTTAGATTTCACAGCATGGCATCTAGTTCCAGGAACGGACACAGTAAAACAGCTGTCACCTGGGAGCCAATTTATTTCTGTGTAGCAAATTGTCTTTTAAATAATTAGAGACTGCACCTAGCAATGAATTTCCTTGATGATTTGCATTTGGTATGAAGGCTGAAGGTTAACCCCATGATACCGGATTTCCTGGCCGTAATGGGCCAGTGCCATTTTCAAATTAGCGTTAGTGACAGGCCCTCAAGATTCAGCTAACTTGAAGAAGTAACCCCTCCCGGCTGCACGCATGAAACTGCCACTAAAGGAGATAAATAATGTTTCCTTGTGTGGAGGGAAAAGTTCCATTGACTTCAGTATGAGTTCAGCATGATTAAAAGCTGCCTCTAAAAGAAGCCTCTAGGACTTCAAGTTGGCAGATTTACAAACCTGGTGAGCAATAACTGAAAAACAAAACAAAACAAACAAACAAAACCAGCATATAGTTGTGTAACTATATTTCCTTGGTCCCATGGCTAAGAAATGTGCTAGGGCACTTGAGAGTCTGTTATCATTTAGTGAGCTGAATACTCCTCCTCTGTCTGACAGTACTTTGACAGCTCACTGAAAGTCTCAAATGCTTTTGAATTATTATCATGTTTAAGGGAAACAATGCTTTTAGCTTTGTGTTGGCAGTTCTAACTGAATCTGATGGAACTAATGATTTTCCAAGTTTCCTTTCTCCTACTTTAGCGGACAGATACTATGGACATCCTTAAAGGAGGTCTCAGTGCAACTCTACAATTGCAGAGTTAAACTGAATGCTCCTCAGAATGCCCAGCTGCCTTAGCTGTGATCCCAGTGACATAGATATTAATGTGATAACAACAGATACCAGATTTATCAAAAATAATTGCCTACAGTTAAGCTCCTGCAGCCTGATCTTACCATGTGTTAGGTACTCCAGCTTAATTTAGAGTAGCATCTGAGTGGCCCAGTCCATTACTTAGCTAAACATGAAATTAAGAGCCAATGTTTTTGTTTCTACCTATGCAAACAACATCTGAGGAAACAGGCTGTTAAGCCAAAAGATGGTCACAACCAGTCAGACAGCTGTCTCTTCTGCCTGCTCATCCCTCTGGCTGTTTTACAGGATGCCATGATCTGCCGGACAAGTTGTCAGGGTCGTAGACAGGCAACAGTCCCTGACCATGCAAAGTCTCATTCTCACTTGTCATTGTGCTCCAAGAAGCCAGCACAGCATCAGCAATGGTCAGTCTTCCATCTGCCTGGTGCCGCCATGGCTGGTGCACTCACTCCGTCTGGGCCTTCGGTCACTGTGTTCCTGAGCAGAGAGGTCTTCAGATGTTGCTGTCAGACATCAGGCAGACACAACCTTAGGAACCACAGACAGTATCCTGAAGCTGAGGATTTTGTGTACATTCTTTTCATGTCACTTGGATGTTTCACAGTATTACTACCTAGATTTGGAATCCACTTCAGGAAGGAATTTCTGCAGTTTTTATTGATTTCCTGTAAGGTTGCATCTTGAAAAGGCTCAGATGGAATTTAAGCACCTAAGAGTGAGGCTCTTCCCGACAGGGAAGATTTTTCTTGAAGGGAAAAGAAAGCAAATCCCAGCAGGTGTAACATGAAGCACTCCCTACACCACACTCCTTCCCTTCCCTCGGAGGTCTCTGGTGCTCGCTGAAACCCTTCAAATCCTTCCCATTCCCATAGCAGCAGATAAAAGAGGCAGGTGTGGGAAGAGGCCTGAAATACTTTTTCTTTTAAGCTTGTGCATTTGTTTTTGGTCATCAGTGCTCCACACTGCTTCACAAAGGAGGAATGTAACTGGCCAGTTGTACCCTTTTGTATGCTCCTGAGGTGAAGGCAACTGTAAGGCAGTTGCCAAGTTATGGAATGTGTCTACAGAGCAGTGGAATCTCCCTTTGCTGCATCTTGAGTACAGAACAGATAATTACAGGGGTCTCCTGGTACTTGGCAACCAAATGGATGCTCACTGGCATCATGCCTTTAATATGAGAGAGAAGTGCTTCATATAGGCTTCATTTGGCATTAATGAAAACCAAATTTACTAACACAATGCATAAAAATCTGGCCCACTAGTTTCTAAAATACTTAACTAGTTTATTTATCAAATTAGGTGTGAGTGCTTTTCTTACTTGGGATGTTGCATTAATGAACTTGTTTTCAGACATGACCTGCAGAAGATGCCGGTCGCATCCCATTAATGAAGCAGTAATGCTGATGACAAGACAAAGGAGCACCACTATCGCATGACAGCGAGAGGAGCAAAGGCAGCAGTGCTGGGACAAACAGCACGGATTTGGGCTGGCAGTGATGAGGAATCCTGTCAGAGGCACACCATTATGCTGACCAGTTTCTAAAAGGCACCCTCTGAAATGCTGTGTTGATCAGCCATCCCCTTCTACAGTTTCTTCTTGGGCCCATTCAGAGTTTACTCTTAGTGTAACGCTGAAGATGCTGTATGAGAAGCGCTTCTGGTACTTACCAGTTTGTAAAGCATGGTGACAGACTAATGCATGATGTGGCAAAGTGCTTGAATCACACATAACACAGAGTACTAAGTGCTCTATTTATACTGCATTTATATTTAGCTCTTACCAGAAATGTGTTTTAGCCATCTGTACTCACTAGGCTTCGGTTTGCATCCTGGAGCCATCTCGGTGCACACAGGCTGCATGCCTGGTGGAAGAAACGAACTAGCACAATGAATTGCATGCTGGTGTCCTGCCCATGGGACCACATGGCAGTCGGCCCAAGAGAGCAATCAGAATAAAACCCTGAAACACGTCCAGCGGGGGTGTCACATCCACTCCACTGTCTGAACTGTTTGCTGATATAGACAAAGCCTTTGAGATTCATACAGATAAGTGCTGAAATTTTGCATTAGTTGATTTAAAATAAGGACTGCCCTTCTTCAAAAAATGAGAAGAAAACAATGTGAAGGATTCTCAGAAGTATTTTTTCTTGTTGTTTTGATTAGGGGAGGAACAAAAAGGCACCGAGTAATTTCTGAGTGTGCGAAGTAGTAAGTCAATTCCTGCTTCCTATTTTGAGGGGAACACCTGAAGATTCAGATGTTGCTCTATTATATATGTCAACTTTCCAGCTATAACTGGGAAGTGCATATGTAAGATAAGACTTTGCTGCTCAGTCACGGTTAGAGAGATGTACTTCTGGGCACCTCCACAACCAGATATTTAAGAGAAAAGCCTTGCAAGGTTACCCAGTAACCATGTAGAAGTTTTTGAGGTACCCCCGTTGGCATAAGTACCTAAATCTTGTGTAACGCCCTGTGCCTATTAAAGTCTAATTTTTTATTTTTTTTTTACCAAAGAAATCCCTGACGCAAGAACCTAAGTCTTACTGATACGCAGTCAGACAGAAGGTTCCCAAACACACAACAGCAAGGAGTGAAGGGGGTCAAGTTGCCATTCAGTAAGGAGCCTTGGAAAATTCCGCCCACAAACTATAAAAGCAGATAATACCACTGGATGTTTCCGTAGCTGTTCTCTTCAAACACACTCACTTATGCTCACGTTAATTTTTTGTACGAGCTGTTCAAGCTAAACGCTTAAATATTTTGAGCAGTATAAACAACATTTGCTTCTTTCAAAGTAACCGTTGGGCCTTTTCTGCTTAAATTCAATTCACACATCATAATACTCTGTACTTCAGGCTAAAAGTGATGTATTATTCAGTGTCATTTAATGAGAGTTTAAGCAGAAATGCCACAGTGGATTGTTTAATGACACAGCTCTAATAAATCTCACAGCATAATAGAAAAATTAGAAAAAAGAACATTTGATGTTTCCAATATTATTTTTTAAAGGACTAGTTACTGATATACATTTATTACACATAGCCTGGATAATAAGTGATTAAACAAGAAATACATTTTACATACAAAAGCTGGTTTTAAAACAGACTGTCCAAAATGGAGCATGATTGTTCATTAAGAGAAAAACTAGACTGCAGTGCTGTCCAAGATGTGCTGGGTCCCATACATTAGCACACTGCAGTTACATTTAAGGGATTCCACCTGAGGCTTTTGTTCATCATGCGGACAGTGAGACTTATTTTCTGCAGGCTTGAAAAAAAACAGAAAGGAAATGTGGCAGGTAGTGAGCATGGCTGAGAGGGACTAATGCTACTCAGTACACTTTGCAGCCTAATTAGAGGACAAATTGTGTGCTTTTTATGAAGAGAGAGCAAAGGAAAAATGAACGCATGAAGGGATATCAAAGCACTAACATCTATTTTCCTTACTAGAATTAAATGCTAACCCCAAGGTACCCTGGTAAAGCTGTACTTTCACAGCAAATCAATACCAATGGTAGACCCCTTTAGGTGACTTACAGTTTTTATATATTAATGTAGTTTTAAGAAGCAGCTAACTTGCTAATGAAGAGCTACGTTACTAAGAAACCCCACGTCCAAATTAGTAAGTAAAGGCCAGTCAGCTGAGTCTTACCACACTAATTTGCAGTCAAACATTGCTGATTCATATTAATAATTATGCAAACCATTATGAATGATTGAACTCTGAATTCATAAGCAAGTAATTAGAGAAAAGCAATCATACCACTCCACACAGCATATTTGTTGATTTTGTGAGTCAGATTTAATTTCCTTTTAATTGTTTTTCAGAATACATTACATGTGAAATAGTCTTATGTGAAAAAATGCAATAAACCTTACGTGAGGGTCAGCTATAATTTTTCTGTAGAAAGAACAGACAGCAATGTTTTTATACCAGATCTAAAAGGCACAAAGTTTAGAAAGTTTAAAGAGTAGCATTTAGTGACAATGAGATACACAATAACTGCTACTATCTAGTAAAATAAGCACTGGTCACCAATTCGCAGTGCTGAAATAATGGAGAATGTCTCTATGTGGTTACTGAGAATAGGAAAGGACTGCAGCATTTCAACAGGAAGCAAATGCTGCTAAGATTTGTTTTCTAACGGTGACTCCAGGTAATGGCACTTTATTGTAACATTTCCTGGATATTAAAAATGCAGAAAACAGAAGAGATTTATCAGTCATGATGGATGACTGGCCTTTGCAAAGTGAAGGTGCTGGCAAGCAATAAACACTGTAAACCATGACCTACCATTCCTACTGAAGTCACCATGTCTCTGCAGTAGCCCCAGTGTGATGCTTGTGTGTGTGTGTGTGTTGTTTGTTTTTGTTGTTGTTTTGTTTTGATTTTCTCTTTGTTTTGATTGGGGGCTGAGCCTTGCCCGCTACAAAGGCTTGAGTCAGTGGCCATTCTTCTTGAGCAACAACTGAGAGATCCGTTACACTGCACTGTTTTTTGCTCTTTCAGCTGCAAACAAAAGGGTTCGATAAACCAGAGGTTTTAAACCAGTTGTCTTCCAAGTGGAAGGCTTTACTGCTTCTGTTAAAAGTAGAAAAAAAAACACACAGGCTTTCTGTCTATGATTTACTTACCAAAAAGGACAAATGAATCATCAGCCTATAAGTTAATGAACTGCATCACTATTTTGTAAATATCCCTAACACAGTAAATCATAGATCCAGACTCATTGTCCATAAAAGTACTGATTTCACTAATTACTGGGTCAGAGCAGTAATAGTCCCAGATTAATGAATTCAACAGGAGTAACTGAAATGCTTGGGCAAATGGGTGTTCAGTGAGTGGAACTATAGAGCAAGGAGTTAAATAGCATTCTTGCTATTAGCATGCCATTGTTCCAACTTGTGCTTGATTGTTCAGCAATTTTAAGTGAGTTTTAAGAAACTGCAAACCAGAGAACATTTTATATTCTTTGTGATTAAGAACAATGTTTTCAAGTGCTTCATTATGGGAGTTAGCACAAGTTGGTCTTGATTTTTACTTACATATGCAAACTGTCTTTCCAAATTATTGGTCAGTTGATATATAGTAGGAAATGCTCAGTGTTTATGGTATTTGTATTGTCAGCAACTGAATTTCTACTCTGATTTCTGGTCCACTTATACAAGGTATAGCTACAAATATTCTATATCTTCCACTAGAATCACAGTATTTTTGTAATCGATTCTTAAAAATATCAATTATTTTCCCCAAAACAATGAATCTTCTCTTTTCCTGGCAAGATGGGACATTTCTTCTTATACATACTTCTGTCCATCCCAACAACAGTTTCCTCTCCCTGCTCCTTGGAGTGGAATTCCCTGCTCTTCATAGGTACTTGTGGTGTAACTGTAGTATACTCAAGCCCAGGTCAGCTGAGCAGCTGTTTAGTTTTGTCTGTGTTTGTCGTTCTGGATAAGTTTGTGTCTGTAATTGCAGCACCTTTCCCTTACTGTGGCAAAATTTAGCAGAAGGAATGAAGTATGCTGAAGCAAAGACACACCAGCAGTAGGGTAACTTTTTCCATCACATGCTAAAAGCACCAATGAGAAAGTCAGCTTTCTTAAATGGCCAAAATCATTTCAAGTCTGAAGAATCTAAATGTGTTAAAAAAATATTTTGAATATTTTGAAGGCTTAATATTTGACAACTGATCAAATTGGAGCTGGCAGGGCTCATTGAGAGGGCTTTAAACTAGGTAAGAAGGGGGAAGGGGCTGAAATAAGGCTTGTTGGAGGTGTGCCAGAGGGAACAATGGCAAGGCTGGGGGAGAAGGCAATGGCCCAACTGAAGTGCATCTACACTAACGCACGCAGCATGGGTAACAAACAGGAGCTGGAAGCCATCGTGCAGCAGGCAGGCTATGACTTGGTTGCCATCATGGAAGCGTGGTGGGACCACTCCCATGACTGGAGTGCTGCAATGCCTGGCTATAGGCTCTTCAGAAGGGACAGACAGCGCAGAAAGGGTGGTGGTGTGGCTCTCTATATTAGAGAGTGTTTTGATGTTGTGGAACTCGAGGCTGGGAATGCTAAGGTTGAGTCCCTATGGGTTAGGATCAGTGGGAAGGCCAACAAGGCAAGCATCCTGGTAGGGGTCTGTTACAGACTGCTGAACCAGGATGAGGAGACAGAAGAAGCATTTTATAAGCAGCTGGCAGAATTCGCGCAATCGCCAGCACTTGTTCTCGTGGGGGACTTCAACTTCCCAGACATATCCTGGAAATACAATAGAGCTCAGAGAAAGCAGTCTAGGAGGTTCCTGGAGAGCATGGAAGATGCTTCCTGATGCAGCTGGTTAGTGAGCCTACCAGGGGAGGTGCCCCGCTGGACCTTCTGTTCACAAACAGAGAAGGACTGGTGGGAGATGTGGTGGTCGGGAGCTGTCTTGGGCAGAGTGACCACGAAATGGTAGAGTTCGCTACTCTTGGCAAAGTCAGGAGGGGGATCAATAAAACTGCTGCCTTGGACTTTTGGAGGGCTGACTTTGAGCTGCTCAGGACACTGGTTGGCAGAGTCCCTTGGGAGGTGGTTCTGAAGGGCAGAGGAGTCCAGGAAGGCTGGGTGCTCTTCAAGAGGGAAATTGCTCAGGAGCGCACTGTCACTATGTGCCCAAAGACGAGCTGGCATGGAAGAAGACCGGCCTGGCTGAACAGAGAGTTGTGGCTAGAGCTTAGGAAGAAAAAGAGGGTTTATGACCTTTGGAAAAGAGGGCAGGCCACTCAGAAGGACTGTAAGGATGTTGCGAAGCTTTGCAGGGACAAAATTAGAATGGCCAAAGCTCATCTGGAGCTCAATCTGGCTACTTCTGTCAAAGTTAGCAAAAAATGTTTTTATAAATACATAAACATGAAAAGGAGGACTAAGGAGCATCTCCATCCTTTACTGGATGGCGGGGGAGGGGGAACTCAGTGACAGGAGATGAGGATAAGGTTGAGGTCCTAAATGCCTTCTTTGCCTCAGTCTTTAGTGGCAAGAGCAGTTGTTCTCTGGGTACCCAGCCCCCTGAGCTGGTGAAGGGGATGGGGAGCAGGATGTGGCCCTCATAATCCACGAGGAAATGGTTGGCAACCTGCTACAGCACTTGGATGTATGCAAGTCGATGGGGCCAGATGGGATCCACCCAAGGGTACTGAGAGATCTGACAGAGGAGCTGCAACAAGTCCTACGAGGAGTGGCTGAGGGAGCTGGGCTTTTTCAGCCTGGAGAAAAGGAGGCGCAGGGGCAACCTTATTTTTCTCTACAGGTACCTTAAAGGAGGCTGTAGCGAGGTGGGGGTTGGTCTGTTCTCCCACGTGCCTGGTGACAGGACGAGGGGGAATGGGCAAAGTTGCACCAGGGAGGTTTAGGTTGGATATTAGGAAAAACTTCTTTACCGAAAGGGTTGTTAGACATTGGAACAGGCTGCCCAGGGAAGTGGTGGAGTCACCATCCCTGGAGGTATTCAGAAGACGTTTAGATGTAGAGCTCAGTGATATGGTTCAGTGGAGGACTTGTTAGTGTTAGGTCAGAGGTTGGCCTGGGTGATCTTAGAGGTCTCTTCCAACCTAGAGGATTCTGTGATTCTGTGATACAGTGATACAGTATCATTCAGAGATAGCTGATGCAGCCTGGAAACTTTTGCATTTCAAGGATTACATTTCTTTAAAAAAAAATAACCCAAGAAAAATGGACATCTAATTTGTGACTTCACCAGTAAGTGTGGGAAGACGTGGAGACAAACAAAAACTTTAATCACAGATTCACAGGAGATGAGCTTACCAGTGACTGCTTTATTTTATGTCCTAAAAAATGCATGCTGCTCTGATAACCAACTGCATGTGCTTACAGTGCTGGATGATGGAAGATGCAACATTGAGCAGAGTGCCTCTGACCTGAGCAGGACATAAAGCAGGCCATTATTGACCTATAGGCTGCTTTGTTATGACACAAATGTGATTTCAAGAGATCCATATGGATCCTAGCTATCTAGAGACATTTACCATAAGTTACAAAGGGATGCAAACCACTTCATAGATCCTCTGTGAAAGAGTCGGGATAGCAGGAGGCAAGGAGTTCAATTTGGTTTCATTACTGTTGCCATAAAAGTTTTACATAACAAAAGAAGACCAACAAACAGCATCAGACAACATCACCCAAAACTGTGGTTCAAACATGCCAGTGGTCTATCTACCACAGGATTCTCCAAAGGCATTCTCACAAGGAACCGGTGCACAGCTGCCCTCTAGGCTGTTGGAATCCTCCCTCATCCCAGCCTCGCAGCAGAGAAGTCACCAGGAGCGCAGGTGGGGCAGCCACAAGCATCCAGCTGGCGAGGTCCTTGGCTTCAGTTCTCTTAGCTGCGTTCTGCACTAGAGCCTTTCTGTCTTGGCACGTGCACACCTTCTGGTAACCTGATGAACTCACCTGCAGGCAGTGACTGCTCCTCCGTAGTTTAATGAGCTGTTGGCTCTGCACTCCTGATCCACAAGGTGTGCCCCAGACCTGACCACAGTGGCACCAGTTACTTCTGCTGTCATCTGCCTCGTGGAAGCAGCAAGAAAGGGAATGGACGTAATTAAAAACCTATTACAGTCCTTGTATTATAAAGTAAACCATTGGGTTTTAAGTTGTAATTAATGAGATTGACTTTCAAATTAAGAAGAATCAGAAAACAAGCTTTTAAAAAAAAATGGTTTCTAATTTCTTTTTGCTACTTTTGATACATTCACATCACTGCTCTTAGTTTCTCTTTCCGCTGGTGATTTTTTTTGGAGAGAATTTCAGGTGAGATTTTCCAAGAAAAGTGCCAAATATGAAAATGACAAAATCGGCAACAATCTTTATAAACGTATCTTTGACGGTATGCATGGGAGCTACTTGGGCCTCACTTTGTTTCATTTTTATGAAGGGAAGCCCAACTTGCAGAAGGTTGGAAAATACTGCTGTGGTGTGATAAAACTGGTCTGTATGAGTATTACAGTTATGCCAAGCCTGCAAATGGTAAGGATGATTAGCGTTTTCCCCATGAGGAAAGACTGTGAGACCTGGGTCTGTTCAGCTTTGAGAAAAGAAGAGTGAGAGGGGATCTTATCAATGTTTACAAATATTTTAAGTGTGGGAGACAGTGGGATTTGGCCAACCTCTTTTCAGTGGTTTGTGGGGACAGGACAAGGGGCAATGGCCACAAGATAGAGCACAGGAAGTTCCACACTGACATGCGAAAGAACTTCTTCACGGTGAGGGTGACGGAGCACTGGGACAGGCTGCCCAGGGAGGCTGTGGAGTCTCCTTCTCTGGAGATATTCAAGGCCCGTCTGGACGCCCACCTGGGCAGCCTGCTCTAGGGAACCTGCTTTGGCAGGGGGGTTGGACCCGATGATCTCTTGAGGTCCCTTCCAACCCCTACAATTATGATTCTGTGATTAAATCAGAGTAGATAAGCTCAGCCTGCAGAGCTGGTCTTCACCCTTCTGCCATTAGTTTCTTACCACGGGACTTCAAATTATTTGTAAAACTGTAATTATTTACATTTTTTTCTTAACTTTGTGTTGCTTTTTTGTTTTGGTTGTAATTGCTTCTTATTTGAAGGCTTCTGCTTCAATCGTTAAGATTTCCTGGCTTTCACATCGTGCAGTCAGCGGCACACCTCATGCCTGCTGCACCTGGCTTACCTGACTGGACCGTTGCCAGAGGTTGGCACCAGGTCCTCACTGCCTTTGAGAGGACACATCGCACAAGTGTGGCCACTTCAGAATTAACTTCCCTCGAGACAACAGCGTTGTTCTCTGAAAGTGCTGTGTAGGTGCAGATGAACTGCAGAGTAAAGCTCTCAGACTGAAAACCATTTCCATGCATACTCCATTTTTGCTTGCTAGCAGTAGCCAACTTTACCTATTTTTTGTTGTGCTATATCTCTTCAAAAGTGAAATATTCCCTGTCTTTTGTACAGGATGCCACTAAATATTTTCCTCCCTCTTCCCTTTCATCTAATATAGGCTATATATGACAAATGAGGCAGAACAGACTTAAAATATTGTTTGTCAATGAAAGGCAAGAACAGCTCCCTAGCAACAAAAAGGATGTCGCTTACTGTCTTCAAAAGGAGACCATTTCATCCCATCTCGTTACAAATGCCTTCCTGTGATAGCTGCTGTAGATATAAAAGTCTGCCAGCAGGGGATCCCCGTTAGGAAGTGACCAAGTTTGAAAACCTGTTATGCTTCTGGCAAACATTGTCATCTTGTACATATTTAGCCTGATCACTCTGGCAGGTTATGAAAGACTAAATGGTGCAAACATGTGGCAGATGCCGTTCTCATGATAGTTGAGGAGCCTTTGAGCCTCCGTTGGTAGCATGCCAGCTTCATCTTGTATACTGAAGAGCATTATACTTTCAAACCTTCTACAGCTTGCCCTGAGGGACTGCTGCTAAATTGGTAATAAAATTCAGAATGAGCCTCAGAAAGTTGACTTGTTGGTTTGGCTTCGATTTTTTTTCTTCTCATTATTAAACTTTGCTTTAACAGCTATACATAGATCTGCTTTCTCAAAAATACCATATGTCCTTTTAGAAAGGTGATTAGAATGGAAAAAATAATAATAATTAAAAAAAAAAAAATAAGAAAGATAAAAATGCAGAGCCAGCACAGCAACAGAAGTGTTTCTGTGAAGTACCTCTATAAATTGCCTTTGATGCTTACGTTTCTTCACATGAAGGGAAGTAAAGGAAATCAGGGAGTAAAGGTTGTTTACTGGTAGCTCCTCTTGGCAGTCTATCTGGAAAATGCAAACAAAGCATTTTCCAAAAAAGGGCATTTTATTCACATCAAATATTGTAAATTGGTGGCAAATTTAATTTTTTAAGCTCCAAATCTGGGAACAATGACATGAACTGGCAAAAAAATGCACTTAGTGGCTGAACTGGTGATGGTAGCAGCAACATAAAGCATCCCTGAAATATTTTATAAACATTATTTAGTGCGACATCTTGGTGAGGTAGGCGAATGATGTAATGAATGTAAGGCAGTTAGATGTGCCTCAATCAAGAGATGAAATCACCATTAGGGTTAGAATTTGAACCCAAATACCAACGTATAAACATAAAATGTTTGGCTGGTGGAACAGGGCATATCAGTAAAACTGGACAGCCTTTAATTATCTTAATGTATTCTTATATAACACACACACTCACACACCGCCCTTCTCCTTGCTTTGCTACCTAATTTTGACATTAAGTTAAAGGTTTGGTTTGGGTGGGGCTTTTCTTCTGAAACTGAACTTGCTTCAATATTTGGGGAATATCCTGTTCTCTCTGCACCTTACAGGTACATAATTACTTAAATTAAGATACTTGAAGCTGAGCTCTTTAGCACATTTCATATCCAAATGACCAAGTAGCATCAGTCTTGGTCACATGGTGCCAGAGACTCGGAGGCCGGGCAGGATTTACCATAGCAAGAACATAGTATTTGTAATAGCGTCAATAAATATTCATACTGGGAAAACATCTACCCAAGAGCCCCACTGTGCCAGACACTGCAGATCACATGTAGAGGCAGCCCCAGCCCAGACAGCTGACAATACAAAGTGAAATGCAGATGAAGGGGACACAGTGAAAAGGGAAAAAAGAGCTTATCATGAGATGAGCGTGTAAAAAAACAAACTAAGTTCTGCCAGGTACACAAAGTGTTGTCAATTGCGCAGGTCATTAATGAGAGCTGAAGTTTCATTCAAGAAGAATGAAACTTTTCATTCAAGAAGAATAAAACTTTCTGAGAGGCAGAAAATATGGCAAATTGACATTACAAAAACCTTTCTTCTGCCAAAAGGAAACAGCACATTCGTTTTCTGTAGCGACAGATAAGTCAGACTTATTAAGCTTACATGTCACCTTTTAAGTTGCTTTTATGCAGATGTTCACTTATTGACCATGCGACTGCATTGAGCAGTAGCGCAGGTGCACTCCTAACAGCAGTGCCAGCAATGCCGCTGACTTTCCAAAGAGAGCAAC
Organism: Anas platyrhynchos; assembly: GCF_047663525.1. Lineage (NCBI taxonomy): Eukaryota > Metazoa > Chordata > Aves > Anseriformes > Anatidae > Anas > Anas platyrhynchos. The sequence continues at coordinate 2,992,154 of NC_092589.1, forward strand.
ATTGGTTGTGGCCACGCAAGTGCACCCCTCGTAAAGCCTCCCGGGTGACCCCGCTGACATCCGTTCAGGCGTTCTTTGGGTGAGCCTCTGGTTAGCATTAGCAAGACATACACATGCACAGCATTTTGTGAAACTGTAAAAATTATTTTCCCTTATAGAGGCAACAGAAATAATTCACAGCTCTGTAATTGAGCTGCCTCACATTGTATTTGCAGCACTGAAGTTCTACGTCGAGTCATGTCCTCGCCATCCTTTTACTCCTTTTTCACAGAAGAATGCTGTCATGAATGCTGTCAGTGGAAGAAAAAGTTACAAGAGCTTCCTCCTAGAATAGCCTCAATTTAGCTTCAGCACACTACTGCAAAGAACATATTGCAACACTGTGGTGGCCTGTTTTTCTGGCCTTTATTAATCCAGAAACCTTAATGATGAACAACATTTGTGTCATTGTCTACACAAATTTAATTTGTTTATGCAGCAGTTCAGTTAATCCTGCAATCTGCTTTTCTCAAATGAGGACAGATAATGGAGACACCGTTCTTTACAGGTCTTTGGGCTTTTAAATTCTGATAAAATCAGGATTCTTCACTGGGTCTTGCCACAGCTCTGAATTAAGCCACTTTAAATGTAATTACTGAAGCTGGCTGTACATCAGGAACATCCATTAAAAGAATTGATTGACCATGCTGTTACGGGAGGCATTTCATGAACAAACGATCATGATGGGTTCAGAACTGTAATTTATAAAGGCAAAAAAGCAGGTAAATACTTTATTAGTGGTTAATGAGAGGTTCACAAGATAACTAAATTTCTTCTTTTTTAACCAGCTACTTCAGGGAACCTTGGTCCATGGCCATCTATCACGATCAGTTTATTGATCTCAAGAAGGAACTGCGCCAAATCCTGCTGTCGGAACAGGTAAGAAAAATGACCAGTGAGTGCATTTTATTATTTGGACAATTTGTTAGTGTTGTTCACTTTGGTTTCTTTCCCCATCCTTCTCCTAAAGTGTTGTGTTTCTGTTTAGCTATTTCCTTTGGGAAACCTGAACAGATCCTATACCTAGCCAAGGGGTTTTACCACATATAGCATACTGTTTGGTTTCATTGTTTCGGCACATTTTTAGATTTGTCAGTAGAACTTTTCACTAAATTGCTTTGTTTTCCTGCACAGCATTTTTGCATTACACATGCAGTTTAGTAAAAATATCCAGGAGGATCTGGAGGCTTATTTTGTCCAGTTATCACTTTAAAAAAAATATCCTAATAGGAACACACTAAATGCCATCCTAAACCTGTCTCAGTTGAGGCCATGAAAAGTAGATTTTTCAACATCTACACATAGGGAATGGCCTTTGTAAATAAAAGAGTCATTTTTTTTTTCAGTGATAGGTGGATTTCCTCAATAAGAATTAAAATGTTTGCTAGTGCTGTTTACAGCTTTAGCCTTCGTACTGTAGACAAGAGGCATAAAGCCTCAGTAGTCTGTAAAAACCCCTGCTCAAAACCCAAGCCCACAGCACACAGTGAAACAACTGCTGTCTGCAGCAGATTTCCAGCCACCCAAGGACCGCCCCACCCCTGCACATTTCTTGTTGCTCTCAGACCTAATGGCAGCCCGAATCCTGATCCTTCCAACCTGCTCTTAGGGACCACTTGGCCTTCCCTTTCTTCATGTTGTGTTTGCTTTTGTTTTATGCAGTGAGATTCTGTGTGAATGCAGTGTTTTTAAACATTCACTTACAAAGTTTTTAACTGCAGAAAGCAAACAGAATCAACTATGGACGGACAGAGGCTGACAAAAGCAAGGGATGCTGCGTGGACGGCAGCCCACCTGCTCACAGGACCCAAACTGGTGTGCTGTCTTGTGTCACAGCTGTAATACACAAATGCTCAGCCCCTGCCTCCTCCCAAAGGGCAAGATGCAATTTTCCTCCTATTGTCATGATACGGACAATGCCTCGGTACAGTTTTTTTTTTTTTTAGATTCTCTTGAAAGATACCTATATAAAAGAACACAAAATGAAATTCTGTGCAGAATGGGAGGCCTGATGAGAAGTGTTTCTCCCGCCATCACTCAACCACATTTCACATGCTGTAAATGTGAACAACTTTAGAGAAAGGGGAATTGGTGTCCTACAAATGTCACTATTAGAGATTTGCTTGCCTTACCCTTTTCTAGTGGCAGCAGACCTGACACACAAAAATAGTCCCACTGAATGCACCAAAGGCACCTCTGTGAGCCAGAAACACAGATGACAGTAACTGCATCTGGATGCAAATTTGGCTTTGCTTTTTGTATTTTTGCTTGGATTTTCTTCATGGTGAGTTTAACAATACTTCTTGACTGCCACTTTTGTACACTTTCCTCGGGCGCTCCTCCCTGGCAAGCTCCCAGAGGCACGGGAGGTAGGTAGGGAATACCTCACACGTGCCTTGGGACTGGCTCGGTATTGCTGCGTGGGGCAGGAGACCTGCCGGCCGTGCTTGCTGTTGCTTTGCAGTTAGGCTTTGCACAGAGCCTGCTGAGCGCTGCCGCCCCGCAGGTGCCCGAGCCGCCCCCGGAGCGCCTCGCGGACGAGCGGCCGCTGCCCCCCGAGCCCGTCCTGCGCTACCTGCGCCGCCACCGCCCGCACCTGCCCATGTACGCCCCGGCCGCAGGTGAGCGGGGCGCAGGGGGGGCGGCGGGACGGGCCCGGCTCTGAGGGGAGAGGAGGAAAGGGGGGGGGGAGAGAGCGGGGGCGGCGTCTCGGGGGCAGCCCCCGGCGGGGGGGCGCGGCGCGTGCCCGGCGGGCCGGCAGCTGTATGCTAATAGCGGGACGGGACCGGGCGGCACGGGGGGGGGGGGGGCGGCACGGGGCGGGCAGCGCAGCCCGTGGGCCGAGCCCGACCCGTGTCGGCCCGGCCCGGCCCGGCGCCCCCCCACCCCCCCCCCTCGGTGCCGGTGCCGGAGCGGCCCCTCCCCCCCGGCCCTTTGTGCGGCCCCGGGCTGCGGGGCGCAGCTTTATGCTAATGCCGCGCACAAAGGCGGCCGCGCCGGGCCGGGCGGGGGGTGCCGCGCGTGCCGCCCGCCCCCGCCCCCAGCACCCCGGCTGCTGCCCCCCCACCCCCCCCCCGGCCGCCACCTGCGGGGCGCTGGGCCCGGCCCGGCCCCGGGCTGCGGGGCGCGGACAAAGAGCCGCGGGGCGGCCCCGGCACCTGCCGCGTGTCCGCGCGGCCCGGCAGCGGCGCTCGCAGGTAGCGGCCGCCCCGCGGGGCTCGGCCCCCCGCCTCCCGCCTCCCGGCACCCCGGGCCCCCGGCCGGCCCCGCACCCCCGGGGCCGCGGCGGGCGGCACACAAAGGCCCACGCGTGCCGGGGGCGGGCCGGGCGTGTGCCGCGCCGCGGGGGGGCGGCCGGGGGCCCGGGCTCAGGTGCAGCCGCTCCGCCCGCCGCCGCCGCCCGCCGCGGCGCCGCTGATTGGCCGCGGCCGCCGCCGCCGGGCCGAACAATGGCCCGGGCCCGCTTAAAGGCGGCGGCGGCGGCAGCGCGGGGCCGAGAGGGGAGCGAGCGCCGCTGCCGCCGGGCGCGGAGGCGGCCTCCCGCGGCGGCGCCGCCAAGATGCCCCGCGGCTTCCTGGTGAAGCGCAGCCGGCGGCCCACGCCCGTCTCCTACCGGGTGCGCGCCTGCCGCGAGGCCGCCCCGCTCCCCGCCGGCGGCGGCGGCGCCCCGGTGCCCGCCTGCCCCGCCGCGCCGCCGCCGGCTCCGCGGGACTCGCCGCCGCCGGTGCCCTTCGGCACGCCGGATGCCGCCGTGCAGGCGCTGTACAGCCCGACGCGGCCCGTCAGCAGGGACAAGTACCTGGAGCGCGGCTTCAGCCTGGGCTCGCCCGTCTCGGCGGAGTCCTTCCCCGCGCCGGCCGTGCCCAGCACCATGGACCCGCTGCTCTTCGCCCCCGCCGAGCTCAAGCTCTGGGCCGCCGCCGCCGCCGGCCACGCCGAAGCGCCCGCCGCCAACAACGGCCCCGGCCTCGGCGCGGCCCCCGCCGCCCCCGGCCCCGCGCCGCCCCCCCCGGCCGGGGCTCCCCCCCCCCCCGCCGCCGCCGCCGCCGCCGCCTCCGGCCGCTCCCAGCCCGGCAAGCGGCCGCCGGGCGCGGCGGAGCCCGGCAGGCAGAAAGCGCCGTCGGGCAAGAAGGCGAAGGCGATCCGCAAGCTGACCTTCGAGGACGAGGTGACCACGTCGCCCGTGCTGGGGCTGCGCATCAAGGAGGGCCCGGTGGAGGCGCCGGCCAAGGCGCGGGGCGGCTGCGCCCGGCCGCTGGGCGAGTTCATCTGCCAGCTCTGCAAGGAGGAGTACGGGGACCCCTTCGCGCTGGCGCAGCACCGCTGCTCGCGCATCGTCCGCGTGGAGTACCGCTGCCCCGAGTGCGACAAGGTCTTCTCCTGCCCCGCAAACCTCGCCTCCCACCGCCGCTGGCACAAGCCCCGCGCGCCCGCCGCCAAGGGCGGCCCCGAGCCGGGCCGGGCCCCGGCGGAGGAGCCGCCGAAGGAGGCGAGCGGCAGCGAGCGGGACACGCCGAGCCCCGGCGGCGGCTCGGAGGCGGGCTCCGAGGAGGGGCTCTTCGAGTGCCCGCGCTGCGCCAAGCGGTTCCGCAGGCAGGCCTACCTGCGCAAGCACCTGCTGGGGCACCCGGCCCCGGGAGCGGCCCCGGCCCCGGCCCCGGCCCCGGTCCCCGGTCCGGCCCCCGAGCCCGCCGCCGAGGTGCCGCCCGCGCCGCCGCCCGCCGAGTGCCGCCTGTGCCCCGTGTGCGGGGAGACCTTCCCCAGCAAGAGCAGCCAGGAGCGGCACCTGCGCCTCCTGCACGCCGCCCAGGTCTTCCCCTGCAAGTACTGCCCGGCCACCTTCTACAGCTCGCCCGGCCTCACCCGGCACATCAACAAGTGCCACCCGTCGGAGAACAGGCAGGTCATCCTGCTCCAGGTGCCGCTGCGCCCCGCCTGCTAGAGCCGCCCGTGCCTTCCCGGCCCGCCGAGCGCCTCCCGCGGGCTGCGCACCGGACTCGCCGCACCGTTAGCTTTAATATGGCTTGTGAACTGCTGGAATCTGGCTTTACAGTTACTTTTCCGGGTTCTCTTTCTCTCTCTGTCTCTCTTTATTTTTTATTTTCTTTTTTTTTTTCTTTTTTTTTTTTTTTCCGCTTATTCTTTTCTTTTTTTATAAATGTGAACAGATCAAAGCGCTTCAGGAGAAATGAGAATTTCCTTTAGTGTAGCCACAAATGCCTTGACTCTGCTGTTGTTGGTCTCCAGAAAATGCTGTAGAAAATGCCTTAACTGTGACATGCCAACTTTCTGTTTTTGTTTGTTTTGCCCTTACTAAGGTAGCTCATGAGTTGACTATTTGTATATGTTGGTTTGCGTAATTATGTTATTTATTTGTTATTTATTTATATTAATTATGAAGATTGATATTATTTGATTGCAGATGTTCTAATGCGCTTTTTTTTTGTCTCCCCCTCCTGCCATTTCACTGTGCATTTCAGAAGATTTTTTTTCTAAAGGGATCTGCTAAAAGGTTTTAACTTTTATACCTAGAATAACACACAGTCTGAACCATTTTATCCTGTGCAACCGACAGCTCTTACTTTTAGATGCAATCTCTTTTTCTACACACATTATTTTCTTAACTGTTAGCTATTTATAGAGTGCTTCGATAGAACTGTTTCAACTGTATAATTATTTACTATTCAAATAAAATATTTTCAAATTCAGACGTGCCCCCACTGCCTCCTGCTTGGCCCAGCCAGGGGAATTGGGGCCGGACCCTGCCTGCCCTGTCGGAGGGCACCCCAGTAGGTACTGCGCTGCTCTGTGCTTTCTGATGAGATTAATTAAAAGGCAGTTATGGGGGGGGGGGGGAAGGGAGAAGGGGGAAAAGAGCGAGGTGAGGCAGGCTGGGTCCCGGGGGGGCTGACAGGGATAGGAGCCCCAGGTGTTGGCCCCCAGCCCGGGTCAGGCTACAGCCGTCCGTGCGCTGTGCTACGGCAGGCGAAAGAGCCATGGAAGAGTGGTGCAGGGGAAGCAGAGGGAGGGAATGTGTGTATGTGGCACGTTCGGGGGAAAGGGTGAGCAATTGGAAAGGTTCTGGCATGTAGGAAGGCTCCTGGGAAGCCTTCCTGTGCGCTCAGAAAGGCAGGCTCTGAGGCTCCCTAGGACAGCTGTGCCTGGTGAGAGGCAGCCACGCGTGTGCAGGACCCACCGGGGCCCAAGCCCGCTGCCCCATGGGGGGCTCTGCAGCACCCCCAGTAGCTTTGGGGACCACTCCTGCTAGGAGAGGCACAGCCCAGTGGTGTGAAAGACCTCAGGGCGACGGCTGGGGCAGATGGAGCAGCAAGCAGCGTGCTCCACTCACCCTGCGGGCTGGGGCACTCAGCCCTGACGTGTGGTGGTGCACCCACTTTGCTCAGAAAGTAATTTCTTCATCTTTTTAGCGAAAAAAACATAAAATATTAGCATGACTGGGGAGGATGCACACTGGGCCAGTGAAAGCCCTCTGGCAGGCTTTGTGGTGCCACCGTGACATCTCTCCTTCCAGCAGCAGAAGCCTTGGAGCCACCCTTACGGCATTATGGCACACAGCTCTGTGCGGGAACGATGGGACCAACCCCCTTGTCACTTGCTGGTGTGCTCAGGGCCTGGCATGGGCTGAGGGCATGGCTCAGGTGTTTGGTTGCTCCACGCTGGGGACAGGAGGGCACGCAGCCACCTTGGGCATGGTGCTGCCTTCAAGGCATTCATTCACCAACCTGTTCCTGCTGGGCTCGCTCACCTGGAGGCTATTGCTTGAAATGGGGCTGCTCTGCCTTGGGAAAGGCAGGCGGCCATCTGGAGATCCCCAGCTCCCCAGGAATGCTCCAAGTATTTGTTTGTTTATTTATTTTTGATATAGCTTTTATAGGAAGAAAAAGATAGTTGCTGAGGTTTTTCTTTGTTTGTTTTGGGGTGCTCTTTTTTTATTTTTGCCTTGTTTAGTCGGGCCAAAAAGCACTGAAGCCACCACGCGCTCACTGTCTCCACTCCTAGGAAACCAACCTTCTTACGCCAGGACTGGCCTCAGGTCTAGGCAGAGCTGTGGTTTTAGCAGAAAATCGATACACTGAAAATGAGTGTAGTCTTGATAGCCTCAGAGCTACAGGCAGCAAAACATGTTTGGCGAGAAGTTTTGCTTTGCTTTTCCCTGTTCCTCGGGGCCTGGAAAGCCCCAGGGATGGGTCCATCACAGCAGTGCCACTTCACCAGGTGTCCAAAGCAGGAAATTTTTGAACACACGTTGAAGCCCTCCTGGGCTGCCGGGCACTGTTCCCAGATCAAAGCCCAGTGCATCCATCAGAGAGGCCCAGAGGATGCACGTCTCTTCAGCGGCATCCCAATGGAAACCTTTGTGCTGAAAACTTGCTCCTTATCAGTGTCAATTTCCTCATATTCAGGAGAATTCTTTCCTGCCCAAGCAGGAGCCAGATCAAATCTGTTGGAGCCAGAAGAATTTCCCAGGTTAGCAGGGTGATGTCAGGGTAAGCATCAGTACCCACGCTTTCACCGCATCTGCTGCTGGGAGCCTCGACTGCTGAGGGAAGCACGGGCAGGGGAGGCTCGGGCTTTGGGGAGGAGGAAGGAGAGAGGAAGCTTGAGTGCTTTGTAGAGTGAGGTCCTTTAACAAATCCCCCGTGAATCTGGGGCCTCGCTTTTGGAGTTGCAGGGCTATAGAAGTCTTGGCAGAGGTTGTGCACCAGGGTTTCACCCTTTGAGAGACCCAAGCGGCGTGGCTGAAACCCAAGCTGCAGCTGCCACGCACAGCAGCTTCTGGGAATGCAGGTGTTGCCTTCCTGGTGCCATCTTCTCGCCATCCGGCAGCAAGGAGTGGCCAGCGCTGTGCAAACAAAGCCTTCTGCTGTCAGCTAACAAATCAATTTGCTGATGGCTCTGAATTCATCCAGCAATAACAGGTTTGGGCACCTCAGAAAATGCTGAGCCTACCCAAAACGTGATCTCCAATTTTTTGAGGCAGGTACAGAGGTCATCAGCTTTCCGTGCAAATGGCCATATATGTTTGCCTGTTTTGCAAAGCTCTGGATCTGGCCCCCTCTTTGAGCACACAAAGAGTTGAACACATGGTCTGAAATGGATTGTTTGCAAACTGAAAGGAATCAGGGAGATTAATTACAGGAACCTTCAGGGTCCTGAGAAATGCAGCTCAAACACCGTCACTGGAGCGTGGGCATACAGCTGGTGATGAGCTGGAAAGAGTTTTCCCTGCAGCGTTGTCAGCACAAGAGGCGGTGCAGCTAACAGGGAACAGCTGAAATGCTCTGTAATTAGATGATCTTTAAGGTCCTTTCCAACCCAAACCATTCCATGCCTCTAATGCCACCGCTCGCCTGCGTGTTAACAATTGTGGTGCCGACAGCACTGTAAAGTAGCAGCCGTTAATGCTGTCCCTGCAGCAAAGGAGCAAAGGGCTCTGGGACAGGGCTTTGGCTTCAGATTTCAGTTTCCTTCCCCACACAAACCTGCTTAAAAACTGGTGTCAGTTTTTAATGAGCAGGTGAGCGGGGAAGCTGCTGGAGGTCCCCCCAGCACTGGTGTGGTGGCACGGGCTGGGACTGGGTGATGCAGGTGGCGGTGCCATCGCTCTGCTCTGCCACTGCCCCACATTCCTCACCCTGAGCTCAAACATCTCGCATACTGCCACACAGATAAAGGAAAGGGCCTCATTATGGCCGTAAATGGTTTTAATTAAAACTAAGTTTACAATTTGCATAACAAAGGTCTGCCTCGTGGAAGGGTTGGGAAGGCCATGCTAGTATGGCCTTCCACGTTGCAGGTGGGGGCACCAGGACAGGGCACTGTCTGGCTTTTCTTTGCATTTTTGTTGTGAGGTGTTACTGAACGCGCTGCTGGGAAGCACCACCGAGTCCCAGCACTGCACTGGCCCTGCCACGACTGTGCAGGACGCCCCAGGAACTTTCCAGAAAGTGGCTCCCAGCTGCTGGGACTTCGGCATGGCTCCTGCCAGGCGGCCTCCTAGGCTGGGTAACTCACCCATTACAGGCAGCAACAACAAAAGACCTGCTGGCCTTGAAGCTCAGGGAGCACAGAGCCCTCCCTGTTTGTCACCTCGGCTCCAACTTGCCACGTGCCTTATCAGCATCCTTTGGGCCACAGTGGCTTTAGACAAACTTAGTTTTTTAAATCGCTGCCCCTGTGCCAGGCACTGGCTCACAGCAAGCCCTGCACAGGATGGCAAAGCACCGGGCAGCTGATGTAGCTGCTGCTGGGGTGCGCGGGGAAATGCTGCATTTCAGCCTGAGATGCAGATTTTATTTATTTATCAGGATAAGGATCCAGGTCATCATTTCATTTGCTAATTTTATAGTTTTTCATATATATGAATTAAATCTATTCCAATAACAGTGTAAAAGAAAAAAAAAAAAAGAAGGGAAAAAACCCCATCTGCATCCAATGGTTCCTTAGATTCGGACCTAGAAAATTTCATACATATAAATGAAACAAATTATAAAACTAACTAGATGCTAGCTATAGAATTTATTCTGTATAATAGATTATAAATATGTAACTTGAATGAAGATTAGATGTTCATATATAAAATTTATCAATATTTGTATACGTTGTATTATGCAGTATGGCACATGAGATATATAACGTGTATTAGAAATTATATGTTGCCTGTTATATAAAACTTGTTATAGAAAGCATATTATAAAGCACTGTATGTAGTATATATGTATAATTATTTATACTTTATTATTTAGATAATGAAATATTTTATATATTTCACATATATAAATTGTATGTATTACATACAAAAAGAAAAAATATATATAATTTTGTATGTATTAGCTTTCTAAGACTATGTTGTTTAGTGTATAGAGTGTTCGTTATAGAATGCACTGTTTTATATGTATATGCACATACTGCATACGGGGCATATACATGCATGCACAATGTATGTACATTATATATATTATGCATAATCTATCATCTATAGTCTATGTATTGTCCATATTATATTGTACATTGCATCAAATATTCTATGATGTATGTTATACTTTCATTATATGACATATATAGTATCAAGTATTATTTTGATAATTAAATATAATCTATGATGTGTTATTTATACATTACTGAGATTATATAACCATGTATAACTTTTAGTAAGTACTTATGCTTTAAAGAAATATACTACATATAATATGCAATATTGTAGTTTATGTAGTATATACAGAATATATTATAGTCTATACAGCAATATGTGTATGTATAGATGTAATATATACATGTATATATGTATATATCCAGTGTATATATGTGTGTGAACACATGCATAATATAAATATACTAAAAATAAAGTAATATAATATACAATATAAATATTGTATATGCTTTCTGCAAACCATAATATATTTGGATAAAACTAATAAATATTTGTATAATAAAAATTAACATTTTATTGTTACATATATATTAATAATGTACAAAGAATATAAAATTTATTGTACATAGGACATTTATACTACATTACAGTGCATATTTTATAATATATATAATTTATAATATAATATGTATGTCATGCTCCTGCATGCTGGCCAACGGGTGCAGTTAGGGGTACAAATGGGGCACGTGAGGCCTTTACCAGAGTCGTTTGGATTAATTCTCCATTGTGGAAGAGAGCAATTCAAGAGAGAACTTGGTTGTCCCTTCAGAAAGAGCAGCAGACATTTCAAAGCTGCTTTTGCACTGCCAAATAATCCCGTATCATTCCCGCTGGCCTAAGTGGGTGTTAATGCCTGAGCACCCCCAACATAATTATGATGGAGCACACCCCCCCCCTTCGTTTTTGTAAGTGATATCTCTGCAGAGTAGAAAATTGCTGTAAGAAACATTGTTTTTAATGTCCATGCAAATTCCCAGCAATGGGGCATTACACGGCTTAGGAAGGGAAGCCTTGTCATCATGCATTTCTTGCAATGAATGGTATATAAATAATGTCTTCTGGGGTTTAGTAATGCTCTGTAAGTATTATTAGCAAGATGCTGCAAAGCCCCTTCAGAGGAGGCTGGTGATGATGTGTGCTGGGAGCATGCTCTGCCACCGAAATACTGCTGAAGTGCACGTGCTGGCCAAGTGCCGTCATCAGTGTGCCAAAGCATGAGGTGGGGAAACACTACTGACAGCAGTGCTGCCTATGCTTAACAGCAAAGTCTTTTGCTGGGACCAGCCAGGTTGGCATCAAATGTTCTGAACCGCAGCAGTCACTCTTAGATGTGTTACTAGGTGGCCTTGTGATCCCCTTTGCCTTGTATTTCAAAACCCAGGATAAAACAAAAGCCACCTGCTGTCCACCAGAAATAAACCATTTGGTAAAAGTACAAAACCTTTATGAGAAGATGCCAGAGGGTTTCAGCAGGATGTCTTTCAGGTGGGTTGGTCTCTCCCTGCCCACAGGTGAGCGAAGCACATTCCTGAGCAGCCTGCAACAAGTGCTCACTGCAGCAGTGCAGCCACGGGGCCTTGCTGCACACCGCATGCACTGGGCTTTAGCCCCAGATCCTTGACCAGGTTTGAATCAGACCTGAAAAACCATTAGGCATGCAACATGGTGACCCATAGTTCGTGCTTCCCAAGCTCAGGTGCTGCCCCTGGGCATGGTGCGGGGACAAGAGCCCCTTGGGAACGGCCACTGCCAGTGGCAGCAGCCCCAGTGTCACAGTGCTGCTCGCTGCTCTTTAAAGAAGAAGCTGTTGTGAGCTCAGGGCTGTGAAGTTTCTGAGGGGTAACAGGACAACTTTGTTGTTGTTTACTTTATGGTACACAACTTCAGCTGAGTTTTCACAAATTAATATTACTTTTTTTTTTTTTTTGACATCAGGAAAACACTTTTTACTGGTGTTTTAATTCTTCTCTGAAATAGAGATGTGTATTGCTCTAAAGAGGAAAGTCTCACTTTATTCAGAATGCTTTTGAAATTATTTCAGACCATTTATTAGCTAACTAAGAACAAGACAACATCATGTATTCCATCATGAAAAAAATAAATTAAAATATGTTTTATTTTCCAATTTACCCCCACACAATCAGTAGAAATCAAAACCAAAATGTGAGGCAGAAAATCAAAATGTCAGTCAAACGCTTGGCCAGCGGGCTCCTTCCCTGCAGGATTCCTGCGCTCACCTGGATCCCAGGCATGCCAACTGTGCCCTGCACCCGCTCGCTGTGTGCTTCAGCTCCCACCCTGGATGGTGAGTGCCCAGCCAAAGGCACGCCGTGGGGATGTGCCGCCAGCAAGCTGCTTCACAAAGCTAACAGCAAAAATGTCCCATGAGCTTGGTGGTACTGTATTTGTGACACAGTGTTCCACATTTACAGGGAAGCACTGCAGAGAGATGATGATGCAAAAACAGGCGGACACTCAAGTTAACACATAAGTGGAAGTGCAAAAACTGGTGGCCCAATCATGCATTTTGCTTCACTTAAAAATCAGTCCCCTTCACTTCAGACAAATCACATTAAGTTCGGAGATGTTCACTTAAATGCTGAGTAGCATAATAACCAAAAATTGAACAAAAAAGCAACAAGAACCAGACCTGAGGAGGAACAGGAAGGCCAGCGGTATATCTGTCATACTGGACAGAGACACTGATGTTCAGAACACCCAAAAACCAAAGGTAATGCAGATGAGCTTTACCGCCGCCTGCCCCAATCATCCTCATATGAAGAGTGGCTGGGGGCTCTGGGCTGCACGGTGCCAGCCCCACCACGGCCACCAGAAGGTCCTGCGTCCTGCGGGGGCACTGGGGCTCGTGCTACTGTGCCCTGTTGCGTCTCGCTGGTGCAGCATCTGCCCATTCCTGCCTTTGGTCTGGATGTCTTCCTCATGCTGCCTGTTTGCATTCATGCAGTACATCTTCTGGGTTGCCGTTTTTATAATACATGTTTTCTTAAGGTATAAAAAGTTTTCACCCCTGGAAACATATGATACATGTAGTATGAAATACATTTCCTATTCAAAATAAAAGATTTGCTTACTACACAAAGTGCCAACAGGACACTACATGTCCTTGAAAACCTTCAGATTTATTTTATTCTAACTAAGTGGAGATGTTTCAATTTGCAGATTATTGCCCTGATGTGAAAAGGTGAAGTGGTTACCTCAGAAGTATACTGTCTCACAATTATTCAAGCCCTGGTGAGTAGTCATAGCAGATGTGCAGCATTTGCTCTTCAAAAAGAAATGTGGCTATTTTTATTTTCCACACATAGTGAGCAGTTCACATTATGCAGCCACCACAAACATTATTGGAAAGGACTAAACAATCCTGAAGCTAAAGCCAGTGCTGAGAAAGAGGTCTTTTGGCTAAAACACGTGCAAAGATGTGAAATGTTTGTACCAAGCTGGCACCGTAGCTGCTGACTAGCGGCTGATGCCTGGCACAGGGTGCTGCCACCCCCAGCCCTCCCTTTGCCACAGGCCGGCATATACTGAGCACGCTGGAGAGGAGCTGAGAAGCCTGGATTGCTGCGGTGCTGAATGCACCGAGCACAGGCTGGAACATCCTCAGCTTCAGGATTTTGCACAATAGGTAGTGATGGATGACCTTGAATAAGATAGCATGATTAAGCAGAGCGATTTCAGTGCAGGTGCTGCCATTTGATGAAACTGGCAGCACCCTCCTGCATTTCAGATCAATGGCTTCTCTGATTATTACTAATTCTTAGCTACATGCACAAAACCTGCATTGGATGACTACTGAAAACAGAATTGGAGCAGAGGTTGAATAGATACTGAAAAGCACCTCAATCACTCACCCACACTTCAGAGGAGGAGGAGATTTTTAACGTCTAGTCATTAGAAAACTCCTTTCTACTTAGACAAAATTCCCTAATACACAATTATGTGTTGGACGGAATGACTACAATCAATGCTCTGAAATTACATTAGGTAACTGGTTTCAGCACTGGTTTGTGTCCTCTTGCTGCGACAGCTGCCTTGCACACAGGTGCCAAGGGAGGAGAGGCGCATGCTGCCGGGAGGGCTCCCCAGCACCGCCATGCTCCTCGCAACAGCAACAGTCAAGAGAGCACAGGTGATGTTTGGTCATCGAGGATGGCTACGTGAATACATACAACGATAATTTTACAGAGCAAGCCCCTTGCCCATCCCCTTCAGCACACGCTCATCCCGAATTTCAAGTTCTGTTGGCAAAATACATGGCTCGATACATGTTGAGGTCTTTAGGGTTCCTTGAAGGGGGTGCATTCCCACAGCCCTTCAGCTGGAAGACTTGCTGAGTGTGCTGGCGGAGCGGCGAAGCTTCCCAGAGACTTTGCTCCTGGCGGCACGTGGCAGCGTCGGCGAGGTTGGCTCCGCTAGCTCTATTCCTATGGTGACAGTAAGGTCGGCGCTTGCGCTTGTGGTGAGGCAGCCTGGAAAACAGAACGGGCATAGAGAAGGTGCCTAAGAAATGAGACAACCTGCCTGCAACCTGTGTTTGCAGCTGAACAACTGCTTTGCAAAGGGCAGCCCCTCTCCACCTCCTCTTCCACGTTACTCAGGGCTATGACAGCTGATCTGAACATTTATGTTAGAGACTCTGCCCAGGCAGCTGAGGGGCTGCACCCTGTGTTTTCAGGAGAAATGAGTGGTTTCTGTGCTAGCTTCCAGGCAGAGCTGGTGTGGGACTGTGAGTGCCCCCCGCACCGGTCTGCACAGCACCTGCAGCAGCCTGACACAGAGCTCTAGCCACAACCACAAAGGCAAAATGGAACTCAGAAAATGTTTCTTTCACATGTGTACAATTACTATTTTGCTTATTACTTTTTTGCTTGATATTTCTTGCTGCATTTCACCAAGAGACTTTTCTGTATGTGGTCTATGACAGAGGTCTGAGAGCAAACTTCCAGAACGTGCTCACTTTCATCAGGGTCCCTGGAATGTGTTTTGGTAGCTGATAAAAAATAAAGAATCCCAAGTTTTCCTCCTTAGCTCCATAATTCAAACAGGACACCAAATGCCCATCAGTGTCATTGTTCTCATGACCAGCACTCAGGAATGGTGTTTGTGAGCTGGGAAATACTGGACACCAGCAGTGCATGCTACGTGCATTTACGCTTTGTTGTTCAACAACATGAAGTTACACCTCAGTTACTCCCCAGAGGTGATTATGACTACAGGTCAGGGCTAGATGGGTTGTCTGAATAAGCAGCTGGGGATATGACTATTGAACTAAAAAATAAATGAATAAAACTGAGTGTGTGTGCACACAGCTCTCGCCTGTCCCCTGCGCAGCCCCTGCCGTGCGCTGGGGAATACTTGCATAGATGCTGCAACACCGCACTGCTCTTGCTGCTGGGGCTTTGACTTGTCCCAAGGCATTTCTTGGCGTGAATGTCATTTCATCAGCTCCCTTGGGCTGCAGTATTTTTAAATCATGTTACAACTCCCTCTCCATCTCTGTGTGTTTTTTTTTTCTGGTGGCAGAGGAACGGCGCCGTGCTCAGGTGTTTGCAGCCCCTGTTTGTGTTACCGAGCAGGGCTGAGCCCAAACCAGAGGCCAGGGCCAGTCCCTGCAGCCAGATGAGCACCTCTGAACTCAGACCAATGGCTGGATTTTGCAGCACAAACCTACTTGGAGTTTGACAGGGGTCTGTATCTTCTGGCTGTGCCTTTATTTGCCTTTAATCTACATGATGGATGACTGCAGGGATGTCTAACACACCTTCAGCTCACTAACCCGAGTGACTCAAGCATGCAAGAAGTACTCTGCAACTCAGCCCGTGCCTGGGTTACGTGCTGAAGGCATCAAAATGCTCAGGTCAAATGTGCTGGTTAATTGGTTCAGAGACCTGCAGCTTTAGGGAGAGCACATTTTATCAGCAAGCCCTGCAAACAAAGGAGCTGCTCGCGCTCCTGGCGGGGTTTTCTGGTAGCATTGGCAGTGCCACCTGGTACGTCCACACAGCGCTCGAACCTCGTGACTGACTGGGAACTCTGCAGTGCTTGTTGGGCACAGGCAGCCCCTCATTTTGTTTCCTCACTTGAAGGATTAAGACCTGAGCCCTGTGCTGTAGCTAACTCTGGATACGTTGGTGAACCAACATGATAAACGCTGTAAAGCTGAGGTCTGGCTGCAGCTAAATCTAAAGCCTGTCCTGCTTCCCTGAAGTCCTGTAGCCAGTTTACAACCTGGTGCTCACATTTCAGATGCAATCTTTACTTACCACATTTATACTTCAAGACAACTGACTGAAGGGAAAATAGCGCATTAAAAAAGGGTGAAAAACATGAAAATGTGCAAAGGCATTTTCTGTGAAAAATGTGGAGCTGTCAGTTTGGGATTAAAAAGAAAACCTGCGGTGTTGTTCGCAGGGAGAAAAGCGTGGGGGAGAAAGGGGGTGTGAGGGAGGTGCCGTACTTTACATTCCTGCAGTTGAGCAGCATGGCAGATGGTCAAAATAATACAGTTTTCACCAAATGGACAAGCTCAAGCAATATTCATGCAGGCTCCCAACAATGACTCGCCTGCGCATATGAAAGGCTGGGCAGCGGCGGGCAGGGCGTGGGACGAGGCGCAGCCCGGTCCCCCCCATCCCAGAACCCTCCGGCCCCCAGCCCACACATTCCTTCAGTCACAACTTTCTCCCAGCGAGTCCTGAGCTTAGCAGTCAACCTTGGAGCAGCCCCTGAACCACCATGATTGATAGGGAGACGGCAGCTGCAGAGTGAGCGAGTAATAACCACAAAAGATAAAGGCTTTCATACAAATATTATAATTCCACTTGCAAGCTGTCTGAAACGAACTCTAATTACATGGCCTCCTTGTGGGGGAAGCCTGCAACTTTGTTCACTCGCTTGGCCGGGGAGAGGGCACGGGGCTGTGCAGGGGCTGCTGAGGGGCTCGCTCGTTTTGTCACTGCTGCTGTGGTCCTGCGTTTGGTTCAGAGGGTGCACAGACAGCATGCAAGTGGAAGTTGTAAAAATCAAGCAGCAGCTCCGGAATGGTGTATTGAATAAAAAGTATTCATTTTCAACTCACAGGTGGGCCCCTGGAGTGCTCGGGCCCTTCAAAATTCAACCAAACAGGTGGAAGTTGCCACAGGGGGAATTTGCCCATGGGGAGCACATCAGCCCTTCCCTGTGGGCAGCAGGAGGGCAGGGGTGGTGGGATGGCGTTAGGGAGAGGCAGAGACAGCCTAAGGCCAAGCCACCAGCACAGGAAGAGGAAGAAGAGGAGGAGGAGGAAGAGAAGGAGCATGGTTAGTGATAGAGCGCGACGCCAGCAGTGTGGCCTGTGGGAAGCATCGCTCTTACCTGCGGCAATTACCGTAACGAGACCATTACATATTCTAATCTAAAGGGAGAGAACACAAAATGGTGTAAATACAGGAACAAGCACACACATTGCGCTCACGCGAAACCCAGGCTGGCTGCCCATGGGCGCTCAGCAGCAAGCTGAGCACGGTGGGCAGCGGGCTGAGTGAAAGGGTCGCCTCAGCACCAGGGACCTGGGGAGAAAGTGGCGACTGCGGGCGTTCTTGTGGCTTCTGCTGGTGCATTGATTGGAAAAGCAGAGGAAGGAAACGTTGGCAAGAATTAGAATGAATAATTGTCGTCTTCAACTTCTGCCAAACTTGCAGACACGGTGCCATGGGCATCCAGCATCCTCTTACTCCTACATTTCCAGCATTGTTAGTGGTCATACAGGTTCAATCTGGGTAAAATGAGAGACTTCTTGGAGACCTAGACTGCTATTACACTGTAGCCAGGTTAAAAAATCAGAGTGAACAACATACACGTCACTGTGCCACATAAACTTCACGCAGGTGGAAAGTAATGTTTGTGCATAAAAACACAGCACGTGCAGGGTGTGCCTGCACACCAACAGGATCAGGCACCTCCGCAGCTCTTGCAGGTATGAATACTTTACGGTGATGCAACCTTAGGATCTTAGAATAAGTCCCTTGCAGAAAGGGATTAAAAATTCAGTTAGTAATACAGACAAAAGCACGCTTTAAATGAACAGTTATCTTTTGGAGAGCTGCAGAGATCTGATTTGCTTTAATCTACTGAATAGAACAAACCAGGCTTCTCACACAACACCAGGGTACATTCCCCAGGAAAAAAACAAAAACAAAAAACAAACAATAACAACAACAACAACAACAACAAAACTCTTTTAAGCAATTTTCCCCCGTCACAGGTGGCTGCAGTACACATTGGGAGCTCCAGGCCTGGCTCGCTTCGTACCTGGTCAGCGTGGCTGGTGCACGGGAGGACCAGGGTGGCCACTTGGGGCGAACCCATGTGCATGAGAATGGACCCTAACAGCATGTGTGATCACTGAGGATCTCAAAGCTTTGTACTTGAGGTAGATCCATGAGGTTTCCACATGGGTCACGACTTATCCCCACAGTGAGCCTATCGGCTATGACACCACTGTGGAAACCTTTGTTTCTTCCTCAGTAAGTGTGGAGGCAAGAAAATTGCAGAGAGAATCACACGGGAAATCCGCTTAGCATTTTGACCTGCTCTGCTTTCCACTGACAAGGACACAGCTGAAAACACCATGTGAGTGTGTTCTGAAGCCATTATCAATAGGTAAAGGAACTGTGGCTGCATTCATTCAAAACCAAGCATGTTTGAATGCCAATGACCTGAAATGCAGGTACAGCAGCAAACTATGCATTAAGGATGTGAGAGATCGAATCTTTGGCTCTGCATCTATACCGTGTGCTCCTTTGCTCAGGTGTCTTGTGTAGCACCATCTGATGAACTATGCCACTGTTCTGCCACCGGTGGCAGCTGCTTGACACCTGCATTTGGCCCTTCCATGGAAGAAAAGGCAGGTATTCTGGATGGGGCCACCCCGACCTCCCCCTGCAAGTTTCATCTGGAGTTTTCAAGGGGCTGGACTCATGCCATCCACTGCACTGCAGGCCGTGGCAGCAGTCCCATGCCTCCCCTGCCATCCTGCATGGTCCATATGCCCCCAAGCCAGCCCAGTCGGCACCATGCACATTGGCCTCGGCGTACTCGGGTCAGAGGCGCTACAGAGGGCACAGAGCTGATGCCACCTTAGGATTTGCTTCATGGTACTTAGCATTACTGTCCTGTTGGGTAACAGAGCATTTCTGACCCTCATGGGGAAGCCAGGAATTTCACTAACTAGACAAGAGCATTTCATGAAAATATGTAAAATACCGTGCTGCCGACACGCACAAAATCCAGCTCTTTACAAACACGAGGGGTCTGACCAGCCCTGGAGAGTGGCGTGGCATGCCAAGGGCATGGGAGCTTCCTTTCCGTTCCTCCCACCTGACTACTAGTGGGGTGCTCGAGCCCCTCGGAGTGCTCTGGGCTGGAGCAGATTAATTAAGGGGGATGCCACAGCCTGCAAAAGATTTTCACTGACTGACCGAATCCCACAGAGGAAAATCAGCGTTTCTGATTTCTAGTGTTGTCTCTGAAAATGTAGCTGGTGCTCCTGTGTGGGAAGGGCTGTACTTCCACTTGCTCGCTGCCTCATCATTCAGCAAAATTCTGCCTGTTCATAGCACCCATCTGTTATCACAGAAAGCGCCAGGGTTTCTCAGCTTTGCCATGAGAAGAGGCAGAAGGTGGACAGAGTTGCTGTGTCACATTGTTTGGATACCTCATGCGGGTGTCACTAAGTGAGAGGGAAGGAGGGAGTGGAAAACATGAGATTTATTTTGTGCGTCTTGCTGAAAGGCATCTCTGGGGAGAAAGGGTAAATTTCGGGTTTCTGCAGAGCCTCATGACTTTCCTCCTTCATTAAATCAGGTAATTATGCTTGATTCAATTGAAAATTTCATTTGGCACCTTTTCATTCTCTGCTACCAAGCAGCGACCATGGCCAAGAGAAAATTTTACCAAGCAGGGAGAAAAACACTTTGGTGTCTGAGGGCTGGTGAGGTTCATGACATGGTTCGTCAGTGTGTGTACAGATACACTTGCGAGCAGCCAAGCAGGGAACAGTGCACTTACGATCACAAAACAAAAACTCTGGGACTGGAAATGATGGGAGGTAAAATTTCAGCATCCCACTGGGTTCTGCCTGTTTGCGATGCAGAGAAACAGGCAGGGCCTCCAAGAACTGCTGGATGAGCAGAGAGCTACCATGGGAGGAACACCGTGATGGGACGCCTCCCCTTCTGCACCGAGAGCTCTGCCACCAGCAGTGGGGATGGAACAAGTTCTGGAATCACGCACACATGGCACCACAGGTCCCGAGAGCTGCTCCAAACCAGCACGCGGCTTGGCTTGGCTGTGCCATGCACAGAGCAGTGGGGTCAGTGACCACGCAGCCCTGAGACCCACACGAGAGGTGGCAGGGCCAGAGCTGAGCCAGTGTGAGAGATGCTCCAGTCGGCTGAGTGGGAGCCACCCAGGGAAACGGCGTGGAGAAGCGCCTTGCATCTTGTGCCTCCTCCTGCATGATCTTCACAGGGAAAGAGAAAAATATTTAATACCTGCAGTCCTTTCCCATTTGGTATAGCTTCCCACCCCTCGCTCCACCTCCCCAAGCCTTCTCCCCTTTGTTTACTGCCTGGACAACTTCTACCACTGCAACGATTCGATTCGCTTCCACGACTGCAAATTTCTCTCTGGCAGCCTCCCACGCAGAGTGCAGCCAGCTCCCCACAGCCCTCACAGCGAGCTCGGCACGGCACAGCACAGTGTGCGTCCTTCCACGCAGGATGGGCAGCACCACACTGGGACGCGAGGAGTCTGCCGCTCCCACTGCAGCATGGCCACGGACCTGTCCGCAACCGCTGCCGGATGGTTTCAGCACCGCCTCTTTTCCCTGGAAAACTGGCTTCTGGGGGGGGCTCTGCTCTGCCAGGGCATTAGGGAACGCTGCACCGCTCACTTACTAGGAACTCATTTTTCAATTTCAGGCAACACGCTTGTGTCGTTAAAACTCAACACTTGTCACGTGCTGCACTTGCTGTAAGTAGTACCGTGACACAGCCGTTCGTTTTCAGATGGGCATTTTCTAATATTCAGCTCCATCCAGCTTCCCAAAAATACGAACATTACACAAAACCCAGAGAGACTTTTATTCTGCCTAGTACATAAAACTGCCCAAACATCCTACAGATTTTCAAGTAGACAGGGATTCTCACAGACAAGGAATGAAAAAAGAATAGCAAAACCAAACCAAACCAAAAAGAGTCACTGCTGAAATAGATTTAAAAATAATGCAAATATGTTCAATACAACAGTAACTTCCAGGTTCTGTTTTGCTTCTGCCAAAAATATATTTTAAAACGACACAGCCATTGGAAATGCTCTTTTTGCTTTAAAGTGAAAAACAAAGCTCAGCTCTTAGTAGAAAGCATTTTAAAATAATCCAAATCTTGTTTGTTGTACGCTTACACGTTTTCTACAATAAATTTATGCGTATAAAAGTCCAGAGACAAAAGAGAAGCATGTGTCATCTTTTCAACAAAAAGGCTGCAAAATCTCAGTTTTATGTAAATAAGCACACAGGGTTCCCAAGGCTTTAAAACCAGGGAATGCTGAAAACGTCTATAGTTCCTGAACTCAAGTGTTCCTCCTGGGCAATGCTATAATATTAATTAAAGAATCCATTTATCAACAGATACCACATGTCAGAGTTTTCCAGCACAGTTTTCCTGACACTCCACTGAAAATGATGCTTTAAAAAATGAAAATGGAAAGCATTAATCCGAGATTCTTCTGCCTGCTGTTTCATTCTGCAGTAGCGATTAGCAACTAAAAAAGTAAAGATTTAAACTATATCCCTTCTGATAACGTCAAGCATTATGCTTTATTTTCCAAATCATTAGCATGCACAAGAATGACCTCATGGTGAACAGATGCACTTGGATATGGCAGTGATTAGATCAGTCCTCTCAGCAGTCAAGTGTGCCCATTTCAATTAACCCTTTGAAGCACTAACAACAAGCCTGCAGCGCTGAAAAGCAGTTTGTAGGTTCTCTTGAAAGTAGAAAGCTACCCCTGCAAGTATAAAAGTGTAGAATCTAAGTACTTCTCTGGCCAAACAGACATTTCTTTTCCCTTCTAGAACATCCAACTAGTTCTGTTTTCGAAGAGTCAACACAGTTCTGGCTGCTTAGCTTGAATGAAAAAATAATGATTTTTAGGCACCAGAGGCAATTAAAGTTGGAACGCTTCTGTATCTGTTTGCACCTGTTTAGTTTTTATGTTTTTTTTTGTTTTGTTTTGTTTTTGTTTTTTTTAAGCATATACAAATATTTTGTTGGATAACTGTTTTCTTTTTTTTTTTTTGGCGGAGGGAGCAAGAGCAGAATAAGATAGCAGCTTAAAAACCCATCCTTTAGAAGGAGAGAAGTCTGCAGAGGGAAAGGATAAGAATAATTCAATAGTGTTGGATTACTGAGGATTTCCTGGACTGACTCTCATACCCAGCCTAATTAAAATACAGCATGTAATGCACCAGTTTAACAACAAAGGACTGTATTCTCATCTTTTGTTCCTAATCTGCACATCCCCTAAATGAGTTCGGGGACGTCCATTCTGCCCACCAGCCTGCATTTTCAGCGTTTGAGATATACAGGGGTATCTATGATACGTATACGGAGTTTAAGGCTCTTTTACTTCTGAAAACAGCAAGTGAGGTCAATTGGACTGTGTTTGTGCATAAAACAAACACCTGCAGAACTATTTATGATACGAGACACTAAGCCAGGGCAGATTTTAAGAAGCCTGTTTGAATCTAGTGGAAGCATCCCCAGAGGCAGTATCAGAAAACATAAAAACAGCTAATTCAAATAAATAGATCATGGTCAGTAACACACCAATAATGTGTGTCATTAATGGCTACATATTGAATTCATTTAATGCTTCTGATTTGCCTCTTGTAGTGTATTAACTGCTTAAAACAGTCTTAATTTTAATAAATATGTAGTTACTCACTGAGCCGTTTTATTGTGCACACGTATATGCAATGATGACAGGATTAAAATGAGGTGGCACTAAGAATAAAATCAGAGTAGAAATAACCTGAAATTGACCTGAAAACTTTAGAAGCCAGGCAGGGTTGGTGGTTTCAGCTGGCTTCCTGCTTGAGAAGGGAGAGAACACAGCCCGGTGTCAGTCCCACACATTTACATCTCTGTGGCTCGTTTTTCCCCTTTCTGAATAGCAGTTCCCCTCTCGCACGAAGACCTTGCCGTGATTCCCCAGGGCAGCCACCCAACCTACCCAGCCCACACCCTCCCGGCTGCCCCACCTGTGCTGCGCCGGTGGCCCCAAGCCCTCTGTGGGGCAGAGAGATGGCTGCAAATCTATTCAGACTTCACCTGGGTTGGGTCTCTGTTTCAAAGGACTGATTCTACAATTTGAGGAAAGATCAAAGTATGCCTTATCCTCCGCTAGACAGAAGCGTCAGCCTTGTGTGTTCGTTCCCAACGGAGAACAAACCCCAAGGACTTGGTGACTGGGGCATTGCTGGGGCAGCACTTGCAGGCTCTCCCTGGGCTGTGAGTGCCAGAGTTCGGCTGAAGGCTGCCGTCAGCAGGCTGCCCTGCTTCTGGATGCTGCCAGTACGTTTGTCAGCACTCACCGATGTAAAACACCATCGGCGTGTCAATGCCAGCAGTGCTGTCGAGCAATACTCAACTGAACATAGAAGTAAGTGAGTAGGTAACGTGGGGAGACTTCTTCAAACAAAGAGCGCTCCCCGAGGCATGGATTCACATCTCTACCAGCAGCAGAGCTCGTCCCATCCAGAAAACCTTATTTTCATGCGCTGACGAAACTCTTCTTGCCTCATTCCTGCCCCAGGACAACTTCCAAAGCCCTCGGGAGTGAGATGCTGGGGGTGCCACCAATGGCATGTTGCCTCCAGAGAGCACCTGGGCTGGGTCCAGCACCGGCAGCACTGCTGTGCCACCCCCATGCTCCTGGTACTGGCAGGAGAGGGCAGGAGGGACGTGGCTGCCGCTGCCCCAGCCCATATCAGCCCTTTATCTCTGCACATTGCTGGTCAGAAAGGAATTGTAACTGACAGACTGGGGGCAAGGTGGCGACTCTGACCCTAGAAGTCACAGCCAGACCCCGGCTTCTCCGAGAGCACGAAGTAAAATTGTGATGTTTGGAAGCCTGAAAATCAGGACCTGACAGTGGCAGGTCTTTAGAAAATAAAATTGTGAAATCATAACATCACATTCAAGAACTAATTATTTAACAGCATTCTGAAAAATGGAAATGTATTTTAAATATTTTTTGTATAGAAAATAGATCACAGAATTCAGAAAGCATGACTACAGTGTTATTGAATGAATGTGTCCTTGTTTGTTGAACTAAATTTGATTAGAGTAGGATCCCTATGTGCTGCAAGAGGAACATGAAACACAAACAAATGGAATTATGCATAGAGAAAAACATTTAAAATATATCAATATCTATTTTTTTTTTTTACTGATGCATCAACAGATAAATGATCCGAAGTGCTAACAACACTGGGCACAAAATCTACATTTCTATTGAAATTGATAATTATTTTTTTTGTCTCAGACTTTTGGCAGAGCATATAAAAGAATTTAATTCACAGCTGCTCTACTTTTTAATGTAGAAAACATTAATCAAAGCTTTAAGTTATAAGCTTTTCTAATGTTGTTTAGTATTCCAGTTCAACAAAGATCAATAGAGGCCATCCCTGTGTTTCTTGACGCCTCTCCAGGAAGCAGAGGCGCGATTATGTAAATAGCACTGGCTCCCCTTTACTTCTGCCAGCTTGCTTATCTCCAAAGCCTTCTGCCTGCTGCTACTGGCGACCAATGCAAGTACATGCATACACCTCTTATCTCCTAACAAAGCTCTGAAAGCACAAGGATTGGAGCCAGTAATGTTAAACAATGATGCATGGCTGATTTTATTTGTAAGTGATTTATTTTAGTAAATTTAATTTCTTCCTTCAATTTTTCAGTTTAGATGGAAGATATATTCTAACAAGTCAGGCTGAAGAAAAATAGAGCAGATGTCCTGCAACATTTATACAGGTTTGAAAAAATCTGTTAAACTATCCGAAAGTGTAGCAGGAAATAATTAGAAAGTGCCAGTTTCACCCAGTGAGTGTAAAAAGGGGATTAGGGAATCTTTGTTAAAGAATCCAGCATGTAGTGACTATATACTTTTTGAGGATGGAAAAACTGGAAATCTGCATTTCAGAGCCAGTGCTCCCTTTGAGGAGACACATATTTAAACTTAATTTAAACAGCAAAGCAGCAGTTCATATCTTACTCACGCATGCTAACTTAAAACCTCGATAGGACATATGAGGAATAAATTCACAGAGTTCTGCATTAAATTTTTGTCTTTCGATAAAGATGATGAATTATCATCATCATAAAAGTCTGAAGTGTTTATACACATAAACACACACACACACACATTTATTCATACATATATTAAAAAGAAAATTAAAAAACAAAAACAAACAAACAAACAAACAAACAAAAAACAAAAAACAAAAAAAAACAAAAAAAAACACAGATTCCAGACCAGGTGTTGGAAGAAAGCCTACAATTTGCTCATATATATGTAAAGGAAATGCTAGCATACTGCATGTGGCTATGATTTTCCAGTGGAACACCATTCTTACATTTCTTTTGCATTAATCCCTGACCCTGGTATCTCAGCAGCATAATCCCCATTTAGCATTAGTAGCAACGGCTTCTACTGTGAGGAACTATTTTTCGATAAGTAAGCACCGATTCAGGCAAAGCTTTTGAACAGCATATTCCCAGCTCAGCAAGAAACCCACACTCCTGAATGAACCGGAGCACATTACTGAGAGAAAGTTCATTAACCTTGCTAGATTCAGGGGTTAACAGGATAGCTGAAGAAAGGAACAGAGTGAATAGCTTTGATGCAAAACAAATTAAAATGAATGTCATCATTCCTTTTGATATTCATTAGTTGATTCAGGGGAAGAATGGTTTTCTTAAATTTGCAAGCATTTATCTACAAAAAACAGGTGTACATCTGCTGCTCAAGTGCGTCTTAGTGCTAAAGAGAAGAATAACATGCAGAGACTCACCAGTTCCACCGAGAGAGTAGCTGGGAGAGGGAGAAAAGACCTGAGCAGCAAAATCCTCAAACGTCATTACTTCTTTATGGTTCTGGATTATTGCTTCAAGGTACAGAGCTCTTTCCTCGTAGCTGCAACAGCCAAGTTAAGGAAATGTGTGCACAGAGTTAAATGCTCTTACATGACGTGCAACACCAGCAGTTCAAGCCCACAGAAACACTAACAAAGCCGTATGCCGGTGTGGAAAAGAGAGGACCCAAACTACACAATTCTGCTTAACAGTTCTGAACAGGGGCAGCCAGGAGTGAGCACTCAGTTGCTTGAAATGATGGATGACACCTTTTAGCTTCATTCGTGAAAAGTTGTGACTCAGTAGGTCCAACAGATTGCTAGTTACAGGGGGTAAACCTAAAAAAAAAAAAAAAACAAACAAAAAACCTCCAGAGTACAGGCTTTTCGAAACCACAACCCAATTTTAACAGAAATTAGCATTATGGAAAGCTCCTGGCACACCGTCTTCCTGTTAAAATAACCCTGTCAGACTAGAAAAATGATTAGACTGGGGGGAAAAGCTGCAGAATAGAAGAGAAAACAAACAAACAAACAAACACATTTATTTGATCATTATACTTCTTAAAAGAAATTAACAGTAATAAAAGCAAATCCTAAAAGTGTGAAGTTTATGTTGAAGGCAGATGCTGGAAGGTGTAGCATTATGTATCCTAAATGAATGATGCACATGGGAAAAAAAAAACTTGCATGCATTATTGTCTGCATAATGCAGACAACAAAGCAATCTAAAATCAAGACTATTGCCTTTTAATTAAAACTCGGCAACCTGGAACACACAGCATTCAAATGTGTAATCAAAAACCAGTCACCAATAAAACTTACAAGCGTAACAAGCTGAAGCAACTTTCCAGCTGTCTTAATAGGACCCCTGCTTGCGGCAGCTTTTCAGAGTGGAGAAAGCAAATCTTTTTCTTTTGTGTGCAGCTTCTGTTTTCTCAGAAGGTGAATCATACACTTCCAATAACAGGATAACGCCTGAAACAAATCTACAATGGGCTGAAGAACCTCACGTATGACTTTATGAATTAACGCTTGCAGGAGCCAGTATGACATCTCATTTTCCATTTCCTTGTTTTAAACAGAAGTTTTCAGATCCTCATTGTGCTTCTGTTGTGCAGAAATGTATTCTAACTCTACGAGGCTGTTATGGGGGAGAAAAGGCCAATTTAAATTTAGAAATTAGGAGCAGACAGAGGAACACCAGTGACAACATAATGCAGGTGAGGGTATTTAAAATTGGAAAGCATTACTAATGAATATTGAAGTGCCATTTGTGACTTTCATCACGTTAACAAAAACACTTTGAAACAGCATTAAAAAAAAATCAGAGCACTTAAAAATGGGACACGGTGGCTCTAGTGTTTTGCCTCAATGGGAGAAAGCAAAGCGCGTCTTAGCTGTATGCAGTTCCTAGAGTCACTGTGGATAAGACAAAAAAAAAAAAAAACACAAAAAACGGTAGTTTGGGCTTTAATGCTAGCAGAGGACGGCAGATATGTGATAAATCTTCTTACAAACTTCCCGTGGAAGCCTGAAGAAAGAAAATCAATAGATGCCGTTTCAGAGCGTGCACCTGCTGACAGCGTTATTTGCTTAGCGGTGCTCCCTTTTCTCCTCTAAGCCCAGGAGAACGCATTCCTGATAGCGCAAGCATTAGCCTGCCTGCGTTTGGGGCTGCCTCCCTATTATGGGCTGAACTCCTGATGACTCTTGTTAATGAATAGGCTGCCAAACTTCCTCGGAGAGGAGGCACACGCCTGGGCCCTATTCTAAAGGGACTGACGGATGCCATTCACTTCTCATTACGAAGATGCTTATTCCGTGGCGTGCTTGGCTGTTGCCAGGGCTGTGCGGCGCGCGCTTGGGCTGTCAGCGGGGCGCGCGGGCGGCACAGCCGTCTGGCCAGCAGCCCCTCCGCCGCAGAGCTGGCACGTGCGGGCGCAGCAGGGAGGGAGCGAGGCGTGACAAATCGCTGAAAGGGCTCAGCCAAACCAGCGGCTGCTGGCCACCTGAGCCTGTCGCCCCGCCATCCGTGCGCCCTGCGCTGCACGCCCTGCGGTCTGCTGGCAAGCCCATGCGAGGCGAGGCGGGGAGGCCAGAAAGGCTCTCCTTGCCACGCCTAATTGCATCCCGCTGCTTAATTGAAGGCCTGGCACATCCAACAGCCCGGCGGACAACATGCACAACAACCGCCAGCACGGCAGAAGTTTGTACCCGTTTTATTGAAGGCTGCTCAGAGAAACAGAGCGCCGAGGTTTCAAGAAGGTTAGCTGCACACCTCTTACAGCCTGTCCTCACGAGATGGAAGATAGCCCAAAGTACACAAAAAAATGGCCAAAATCCACTCAGCCAACCAGCTGGGCAGCCAAGGGAGAAGCGCCTGAACAAGATCACCAGGCACGAGGGCTACGCCAGCACCCAAAGCTGTGCGAACTCAGCAAGGGCTGTCAAAATCTATTGTGGGCATCATTAGTCAACAGTCAGATACCCTGGAGTCCCAGTGATGTATTTTGGAGGGTCCAAGAGAACAGAAAACACCCAAAGAACAGCCATACGAGGTGGGGTGTGCAGAAGGCTTGGGGATCAGCATTTCAAAGCCACTTTTACCATAGCAATCTGCAATGGTCTCTGAATTGCAGCCCCAAAAGCTCCCTGCCCATCACCACCCAAGAGTGCTCCCACCCCGGTAATCACAGCACAACACCCAGGCTTGTCAGGGCTGCAGTTGTGCATTTGCTGTGCCCTCACCCTGAAGGACCAGGGATCAGATTTTACTCTTTTAAACTTATTAGAACATTAAGTTATGTCAAAACTTTTTAACATGAAATTTGCGTCACATGTCTGCAATGAGCATGTGACATGAACCTGCCCCTGAGTGCGAAGCCTACCTGCGTTATTTAGGTGAAGCCAGTATTTGCACAGGGCCATATAATCTATGCCTTGCATGCATCAGCAGCTCAGCTTCTGCTGCTCATTGCTATGCTGCAGGTTGAGCAGGGCCAGGAGAAAGCCCAAAGTGCCCGGCTGGCGTTGCTGCAGAAGCCTCAAGGCTAAATTGCTGAAGTGAAGCATGCAAATCATTTCTGGGGATGGCCTGGCTGCAGAGGATGGGTTATGATCTTGAACCCTACCCTGCCGAAGGAGCTGGACAGCTGGCTTCCCTGATTAACTAAGCCCCCATTTATCTGAAGGTTTTGGGCATCCCCTGAGATCTCCCGATAAATGGAGTTATACCAGACATTCAAAGGAGATGATCAAAAGCAGCCTCTTTTAATATGTACGGCGATTTGACCCACCTCTTACGCAACTGCATTATTTTACATTTTGCTTCTACTACGACAACACTCTAGAGCAAAATACTTTCAATAGGAACAAACATTTTTATCTGATTCACACGCTGAATGCAGAGAGCCATGAGAAGGCATGAATTTATCGACCATGGCTATATATATATGAATGCACGACAGCAGGAATTTAGCTCCAAACAGAATACAGCAAATCTCAGTACCTCAACGCTATGAGGTTTCATAATTCTTTTATCACTTTTTAAATTATTTTAACAGCTCAACTGTGCACTGCAAGCCAAGTGACAACCACCGTGATGCTCAGAGGAGCTGCTTGAAACACACCGCGCTGTCTTACTGCAGGTAGCGGGATGTGCCATCAAGTCGTGTGAGCCCCACTCCGGACCTCCTGCCGGATGGGGAGCCCCACAGCAGACAGAAGGCAGCACTTCTGACAGCTGCCCCACTGCAGGGAGCAGCCGGCACAGCCCCAAGCCAGCTCCCCCGGCACACAGCGCCACGCCAGCACCAGGAGCTCCCTGGGAGAGCCAGGGCTCTGTGGGGCTGGGGGCTTGCTGTCCTGGGGGGTCGGGAGGCATGCTGTCCTGCTGCTGCCCCTCCGCTCTGACTGCAAGCTCGCTGCCACACAGCCGCAAGCTTTAAAGGGGGTTCTGTGCACATTTTGCCAGTAAAAGATGTGATCACGACCCGCAAGCATCAGTCCCACATTTAACCTCTACGAGATGGTGCCAGCTTCAGACGTGCGGTGTAAAACACAGAGACTTTGGACATCCCTCCAAGCCCTGACCTCAAGCAAAACTACCAGGTAACCATCACTGCCAGCAATTCCTTCTGCACCCTATTTTTAGAAAACAACAACATTTTGGCAACATTTTCATATTCTCACCAATATATGGAAACAACCATGCGTTTTGTTGACATAGCACTCTTTTCATGCAAACAAAAGCCCAAATTATTTGTGTTTTTTTTGAGCAGGCAAAGCGAGAACTGCCTGGCTACCCTCCATGGCTTGTTGTTTGCGGTGTGCCAGTGCCAGGGGGCTCCTGTCCCGGACTGGGACCCAACTGCTGGAGTCCATGAGGAGCAGACGCTGACGCGACTGTTCCTCTGGCTCCGGAGGGTTTGCCAAGGAAGTTAATGCCGACTGTTGGCATGAACTGATTGCAATTCCCATCTGTGATGTGAATCCCACCCCAAGAAGGGCTTGCAGGGCATCTGGCCAGTGGAGAACCTGAAAGTATAGAGGCAGACAGCTCTTTCCAACCCATCAGACACCAAGGCTGTCTACATGATCACAAGCCAACTCCTGCCTCCACCCGAACAGGGAGACTCGAAGGAATGATAAATTCTTTGAACTTACGGTTAAATGCAAGAAGCACATTTCACAACTCTACCCCAGGGGCTTCCAGCCTCACCTCCAGCTCATGCAGGTGATTCGCAGGTGTTGTGCAGGCAAGACACAGAAAAACTATTTTGCAAGTAGCTGTTTGCTTGGGCTGGCCTGACAGACCCTGCAGCAGAGGAAATGCAGTGCTGTTTTACTGGCTGGCCTTTCAAGATGTCAGTACTGAAGAAGTACAAATAAGGCATTTCTGACCGTTACATTTATTTCAATATCCTCTTAATTTGTACCATGAGAACCAAAGCTGGGTACACAAAAAGATTTGGCCCCTGACACAGCAACAGTGGTTTTGAAAACAAACACAAGTATAAATGTTTGGGACTTACCAAAGTAGAATAAAGCAGGGGCCATACAATTGAGGCCAACAAATGTGGTGGTAGATGACCTTTATATGCCTGACTGTCCCCCTCATGGCTCTGAGCACTGAAGAGCTACCGTGCTTTTAAAATGCTGTGATAGGTAATTTCAGTGTGAAAGTCAATATGCTTCAGTCACTTATGGTCTAGTAACTGTCACCACTGTGTAAATTTAACTGAAAACTTTTCGGGGAATTTCAGTAACATATATCCTTCACTGGACAGGTGCAATTAAACCACACCTGTCAGCAGCTGCAGATTTATTTATTTATTTCTTTTATTTTAAACCCAAACATCTGAGATTATTGAGAGAGTGATGAATTTTTAAAGACTGTTACTGTGCCATGGAACACCACCAGAGGAGGCTGCCTCTGTGTGACTGTCTTGACTCAAAGCAATGGCTGCATGAGCAGGAGTGAGTTGGCTCTGCACCCTGTGCCAGCCCCACGGATGCCGTCTGTTCATCTGTCTGCAGAGCAGCCAGGGCAGAGGCTGCTGCTCGCAGGCAGGTGCCAGGGCTGCTCCTCGTCACCCGGGCAGAGGCGGGCAGAGGAGCCTCTTCTACCAAAACGAGGAGAGCATCCTCTCTGCAGCATGACTTCCCTCTGCTCAGCCACCCTTCCTGCAATTTGCTTCTCCGGCTGCTGCACGCCACATGGGGATCTGCAGGCACTGGGAATGGCTCAGCCAGAGCCCCTGTTTTTTTCAGAGCCTTTGCTCTCACCCACACCAGCAGGTATGGAGAGACTTCCCGGCAGATTTGTGCTCTGCAGAAGGCGTGCCTGGAGCCTCAGCACCACATGCCAGGAGCTTTGCCATCGTCCTCCCCAGTGTGGGGCTGGTGTCCTGCCAGCGGGCTAGAAAGGATGCTAGGTAGTAACTGATACAGACAGGGCTTCAGGTACAGCTGTAACATCGAGCAACATATAACCTGTAACTGCTTAAAGTAACACAGCAGACTTCCTCAGCACTTCCAAAACGTCCTGACACATTTGTTTGCCCGTGGATGATCACCATTAATTGCTTTAAAGAGGAGAGTGAAGCAAAACAACAACAAAAACATGCTTCGCACTGTCTGAAACCAGCTCCCTGGAAATCAAGCCATGTCACAGCAAACTCCTACCCAAGGGCCCCGTGGCAGAGAGCGTATGTTCCTGTTCTTCGAGCTGAGCTCGCTCCGGTGCTGGCCTGCAGCTCTCACCAGGCAGCGCACGGCCCAAGGTGTGCTGCAAGCCACCAGCCTGGCAGCTGTGCTCACACTGCCCTGGGATGTCAAGAAGCTGTGGCACATTAGTCATGGCGAGTGCTGCAGGGGAGACTTTTGCATTTATTATGAATAAGGCAGAAAACAAGCTTTCATCTTAATTTACTCCTCTTCCTCCTTGCAGGAAGCCCCTAGGAGAAGACAGCATTACAGAGCAGTCACATAATGGTAGGAGGGAAGGAACAACAGGTTGCTTTCCTAATGCGACACAGTTCTGTACTCGGCACTCATGTTTACCCACATCTTGAGCTTTTTTTATTCTAATGTAGAGTACTTGTAATGATCCCCTGTCAGGTATCCGTGTTGGTATAGATACCAGCAATGTTGACAATAATGTCAGAAATGCACCTCGTTTCCTTTATCAGTTTTGTTTAACTGAGACTGTGCTTAATATAGCAGAAAAACAACACTGCAGCAGTGCACAAAGCAGTGGCAAAACTACCAAACATACATGTAGATAGAAAAAGGGCACCCTGAGCTCTGTGTTGTACAGATGGCCCTCTGCACATCCCAGGTCCAGTTACAGCTGTACTTCATGCTCTACCATACTGATAGACTTTGATTACAATATTTCCATTGATTAAAATGACGCCATAATTGCCTATTGCCAGTTAGTGCACCAGAAGCCCTAGCTAGTAAATCATTCTGCAGAGCACACCAAGGTTTAACCACTAAGAAGCTCTCTCTGAAAAACGGTCTGTCATCCTGCAAGAACTGTGATGACTTCAGTTATGCAAGTTTATGGCCAGTGCATCGTTGCCTATCCCACTCTGAGACATACCCTACAGGAACAGATGCTGCCCAGGCCTGATTGAAAGCCACCTTCCCGGAGTCCCGAAATGCAGCGGCTTTCTCTCCCGAGGACAGTGGGGTCAGGTACCTACTGGCCATCTCTGCGCACTACTTACTCCTGGAAAAAAGCTGCACTGGGCAACAAAAAGGATGGGTGAGAGAGGCACAGAAAGAGGGGCCAGGGTTATCTGCAGGTCTCCCCACAGCAGAAGACCCCTGGCGAGACAGACCTGCACGGGAAGTTCATGGAGAGCAGAGCCTGGCCATGATCTGCCTTTGCCTACACAGTGAGTGGGAGCTGCTGTCGTGCAGACACTTCGCTGTCTGGGTCCAGAAGGAAAGCTGTCCAGTGGCTGCAGAAGACAAATCCCTAGCTCGTATTTTCACAGAGATCATTATAACACTGTGGCTGTCCCACTTTATCAGTGTATGTACAGCTGTTGATGCTCATGTTCTGCAATTATCTGGCTTGTTCCACAAACTGGGTGATCATCGAGGGCTAAATAACTGCAGGAAAGGTCACATGTTACCGAGCAATGCTTCCCCCATGCTTTGTTGCAGTCTTAATTTCATTCAAACACTAACAAAATGCACCTATTTCAGTAACTCCACTAATGGGCTGTTACTTTTGGACATCTTAGAAAAAGGGCAAAGGTACAAAGGTTCAATTATTTGTCATTTACTTATGCCATCCAGTTTCTTCAAATTGGCTGCTTGAACACACAGAAATAATATATTATCTTTGGTCTACTATTGTTAAGCACATAGCAGCAATACTATGCCCTTCTGTTGTTATTAGCATCTTTGTTAGAGCAGACACGTGTTACAGGGACGGGAAGCCTTCCTTTCAAAGCATGAGTATTTTTGCACTAGAACAGTGTTCTGGTAATTTGTTGTTCGTGAAGAACAGCCATAGGCTTTTCAGCCCTGCTCAGAATTGCCCATGCTGCCCTGTGGGATGGATGGCGAAACTCCTGACAGCTTTTATCAGGCAAATCGGGAGAACTTTTGAAAACCCCAACCCCGTAATAACAGCAATAAAGGCCAACAAACAGAACACCAGATGCAAGACTGTGAACCGATGTCCTTCCAAACACATAATCATTTCAGAGGTATCATTCAAGTGGTTGCAGAAATGACTTCTTGTGAAGCCTGACATTGTGTTGCACTAAAAGCCTTCACAAAACTTTGTGGAGAAAGAACCAGCTCTGTTTGCATTGACTGGTTGGCGTTTGCAATTCCCATTCTTTGAAGAAAAAAAGCATGACTGAGAGACTGGACACTTCAGGGACTGTTTGGGAGGCTGCAGTGTTGTTTTGGAGCTACAAAACCAAAAGCCACAAAACATTGCTAGCAGGATCGTGCCTCTGCCTCCCGCTTCGTGTGGGTGCTTTCTCACCCACACTTTTTGCACTGTGTGCGTCAGGTTAAGCATAAAACTGCTAAGTCATTCATTTTTGCAGCATGTGTGGACCAAATATTTAACTAAAGTCAAACCTGGTATGTGCTATCACACAATATAGCCTATCTGAATGTGTGACATAAAGACATTGTCCACCAGTGCCTGTGATTAATTCACCACTTACAGATGGCCGAGCCATGTGGGCATTATTCAGCCTGTTCCAAGAGCGAGATCCTCACTGCTTGGCTGGGTGACCTACTGGAAACGAAGGGCCAGTACGTGTTAAGTGAGAAAAAAATATGCTGTGTCCACACAAATAAATTAAATATGCCCAGGAATGCTCTGGCTCTTCATCTATCTTGCACGGAGCACCTTGCATCTGTGCTACTTAAATTCCTTGGTTTCCAAAGCAGGATGGCTACATTCAGGTATTTTACTCATAAGAAGTGAGAAAACCTTGCAGAGGGGATGCATCATTACCATCATTTTACAGTTGACAGAGGTACAGAGAGATTGGAAATGTATTTCAAAGTGATAAAGGATGATTTTGTGGTTAAGGAACTATAGAATAACCAATGTCCTGCCTCCCTCTCAGTAAGGAGTGCTTGGAAAAAATTTAAAAATGCAACTGATATATTTTTTAAAACACTTCCACTAACTAATCTTAGAAACATAAAAGTGACTTAAATTGGGATTTTTCATGAATAAGAATTTTGTAGTTTTAAAATCTTAGTCAAGTAGCTCTCTTGCTCCCTTTTTGCAATGCTAGATTTTTTTTTCTTTCTCTTAAGATAAAGCATTTGCTTTTGGCAGCAGTAGCACACTGTGAAACACCCAAATCCAAGCCGTTGGCTAATCTTGGAATTCAGTATCTTTAGCTTCAGGCCATGTATGTGTATTAAGTAGGGAATCAAGTTCAGCAGGAGAAGCAGAAACAGTTTTTCTCATAGCTTATTGTTTGTATTTGACAGCTGTTGGAAACTGCTTACATGCTGGAAATATTAATAGTCTTGATGGAGATAAGTGAGTCAGGCAAGCAGGAATTACAAGTGCTCTTTATCACATGGCTCTACTATATGGCTGCAACTTCCTCTGGACAAGGCAGATAATGAGATTTGGTCACAAAATACACGCAGCAGACGCTGGAATGTTTACTTGGAGCCGTAACCAGAAAATAAACAGGGTGGCAGGGCTAAGTGAAAGCCTTGCGCCTTCTCATAAATGCGATGCTGCTCCCACAGGTCCACACAGTGGCAGTGATTGCTGCTTGAGCCTATGCAGGAGAAGAGAGCATCTTTCTCTCTCCTATGGACTTTTTGCCAGTGTCTCACAACTCGGCTGCTGTAACATCCCATGCAGCGCCCACCCTCAGGGCACTCAGACATAACGCTGGTGCAGAACGCAGCCGTCTGCTTAGCAAGAGAGGCCTTGGCCTGGATCCGCACTGGATCCCCACAGTGGTCCTAGGTGGAGCCTCTGACTGCCGGGGTAGGGGGCTCCTCTCAGGGATGTGCCTCACAGGGATGCTCTGTGGCCAGTGCCAGCCCACCCTGGCTGGGAGTCCCCCACCATAAACACAAAACAAATACATGCACATACATCCACAGGCACACTGCTCCTTATTTCAACATGTAATTGTATACACCCTTCTCGGTGTATTCTAGCATTGCTACCCTTACTGCTATATATGGAGTGGTAATTCGTGTGGAGAAAATGGTTGATATTAATAAAGAAGGGGGAGATTTGGGAATGTGGCCATGGGGGTTGGAAAGCCCCATGGTTGAGATAACATTAGACTCTTAACGACGAGGCCATCAGGAATATAAAAGAGTTTAGAGGGAACAAAGAAGGGTGATTCAGGAGACTCCATGCAGTCTCTGGTTTCTTGTTCTCCAGCCATTAAGGCATGGAAGTTTCTGGGTGTTTGCTGCTGTTGTTACATTCAAAGTTGTTTGACCAATGAAAAGTTGTTTGGAAAAGAACTGCTGTGGGGAGAAGGGTGTAAGAGGGGAGCCTGCCCTCAGGATAAAAAAGGCAACACGATGAAGTGACATCAATAAAGAAGCAGGAAAAAGGAGTGAAGAGGAACAGGCTGGCAGAATGGAGACCAGGACGGGAGTAGGCACTTTGATTGCCTCATGAAGATAGGTTCGGCCAAACTCAGCAAACTGCTCAGAGACACTCGTACAGAAAGTCGCTGGAAATGGGCGCACTGGAGCTGGAGAGAAGCTCGAGCTGAGAGAAGCGGAGCCGCGCACACAACTGCCCCTCGCTGCTAAGCAGCTGCGCATTATGGGGAATCATACGTCCTTAGGAACAAAGACTGTCCTGGTAGCCTTACAGCTTGTTCTCCTTATTAACAATTGGACATTTTATGGGCCTGAAATACGGGACCGAATTGATGTCAAGGTGTGGGACTCTGCAACTAAAAACGACAAGGTTGCAGTGGGATTGCTCGGCACCTGGCAAGCAGTCTCTGAGGCCTTAAAGAGCCGTGTGGAGCCACAATCACAAACGTGTGGCTTGCCAGACAGTGAGGGAGCTGCGGGCTCCTGTACTGATCCGACTGCTACGCCATGGGCCCCTCTGCTGCTACACCCATCGAAGGCTTTTGCTGTTACCCCCCCTGTTGACCTGGACGTGCCTTTTGACCTTGAAAAGGAGACGGATGTGCTTTTCTTTGATCTGGGAATAACGGGATACATAAGGCCCGAAGACCGAGTTGCTTGACAACTTAAAGCGAGACATATTGCTCAAAAGGAATGGAAAATGGAGACTGTTAAGTCATGGAACTTAAAGGATTGTTACCTTTTCTGATCGTGAATATGTATAGGCGTACTCGATTTTAGTAAGTTATGGAACTTAAAGGATTGATTGTTAGCTTTCCTGATTGTACGTATGTATAGGCGTACTCGGGTTTCGTATGTAAAGCAATGTTCTTTATATTTAGAATGTTTGATGTTCGTGTGTGCGTGTTGGTGGAGCGTAGACTCCCTGCACACCCAGCACTGTTTACTTGCCTTTTATACCTTTTAGAAATATTTGTTTTATAAATATTACAAAATTCAGATTGAGCTGAGACCTCATTTATAACATTATTATTATCACATTCTCCAAATGCACATATTCACCTGAAGTCAGACACATCACCACACTGGCACGCTGCCTCTTAAAAACTTCACATGCCACACCAGGTTTGCTCCTCACGCTGCTCTGCTGCACAGTGCAGCTCGAGAAGGGCACAGGTCACAGCATTGCCTCAGAGTCAGTATTTTCTAGCTCCATCACAGCAGTACCAAAGCGAGTGCATGTTTAACAGCCTCCCAGCATAATGGTGTACTCAACACTATAGAAAAAATGAACTACCCAGTGATATTCTAAGTCATTCTCAGCCTTTAAAATGAAACAACTAGAGACAGGAAGCGGGAGATGATGACAGATTTATTATTCAAAACCCCTGCCTGGAGAACTGTTCATCAGCCTTATGAGACAATTTGCATTAACTTGCAAGATAATTTTGCTCCTGTAAAACAGAAGTCAACTTTTGTCTCACCATTACTCCTCAATCATAAGAGACAGCAAGCAGAAATTACCAAAATATTTTCTCGTACACACACTTCAGAAATCTGGACGCTCTGAAAGTTGAAAAAGTAATTACTGACAGGTTAAACATGACGAGAAGCGCAAAGGCAGGAGGATGATTGCAGAATAGTTTGAATAACTGAGGAGAGGAATCTGGTGTATGTAGCTGTGCACCACAGCACAGGGCCCATGTCCTGTGGGTGTGCATGAAGACAGCTCCTGCTCCTTGCCGAGCCTCTCCCAGCAAGTTCCCCACAAGGCTGGCCATGGAAAAACAGACGATGTTTGCCAGCAACCCCTTGATCTGAGCACCTTTGAAAAGCACAGAACCTCTCTATAAACTGGCTTGCCTTGCCTTTAAAGGGCATCACGGTGACCTTACCTGAGAAACTGTCTGCTACTACCAGCTGTCACACTCCTGACAGCAAAACCAGCACATGCTGGTGCAGATTAATGTGTAACACTCCTGCCACAATGCTCTGTAGTGCTTACTGATTTACCTGGTAGGTAAACACACAGCCCTGCGGAACGGCCAGAACAGAGGATGATAAAATTGCCTAGAAAACCTGTGCTGAATGAGGAAGGCCAGTGCTTAATTGTGCACTTGCACATGCGAACTGTGGGGTACTTGTTGCCCACTGCATACTTACAAACCAATTGAGATTACATTCGTCTATAATTTGGTGAGTCTGCTTTTCATGTTTCTGTGCAAGATGCTACAGTGGTTACTTAAATGGGGTGTACATGCCGGGAAGTCAGGATACTGCAGTTATCTTCATGTTAGGCTTCATGGCAGATCACGTGCATATTGCAAGACAGCTTTTGACCGCCTTTCTTTTTGTTAAGTACAAAAAAAGTCTTCTCTGTGTTACACAAAGACACCTGAATAGATGCCTTTCTGCATCACAGATGCTCTTGGAGAGGCAACGTCAAGCCCGATCCTGA
The DNA here is from genome assembly GCF_047663525.1 of Anas platyrhynchos. Lineage (NCBI taxonomy): Eukaryota > Metazoa > Chordata > Aves > Anseriformes > Anatidae > Anas > Anas platyrhynchos. The sequence continues at coordinate 3,031,391 of NC_092589.1, forward strand.
GGTCACAGCCACAGTACAGTGGACTGTGACAGAACAGGGCCGCACTCCACATCTGCATGGGCACGAGACTGGCTGCACCGAGCTGCTGCCGAGCAGCACGCAGAGGTACTTGAATGTACAGGTGCAGAACTTCCCCTCCTGTCACACAGGCACAAAGGTCACCTCCATGCCTCAGACACTGCTGATGAACCAGCAATCTCTCCACCAGATTCCCACTCTTTGGTTGAGGAAAAATCTTTTCAGATTAATTTATAATCATATGTTTTTCACCTACTAAAGGTTAATAAACCATCACTGTCAGATTGATAAGAGTATAAGGATCAGGCTGCTGCAACCAGAACAAAATATAATTACACAAAATAATTTTGCCCCTTCTACTTTATTACAGATCTTTTCATTATGTCTGGGACCAATACTAAACAGCTCAGTTTCAGGTCTATTATACTTGATAATTTACATTCATTACAATCAGGGATAGGTAACTGTGGGGCTTATTGTCACATCCATTACCAGTGACACCATTTGCAAGATGCTCAACACTAAATGTACTTGTTGCTGCAGCAATACAGGCTGGGAAATTGCTCTACATTAGAGGGTAGGAAGGAATTGTGCATCAGGAAAACATGGCCAAGAAATCAGGGGGGATGTCCTGACTTTAAGTTAAAAAAAAAAAAAAAAAAAGGTTGCGGGTGTTAACATCATAATTCAGGCCATTTGTGACCAGTGTAGATGTCCCAAAGTAGATCTGGGGACAAAACGAGAGACCCCCAGGCACAGGGGGTCTGGGTCCAGGCCAGTGCACACCTGGCATCCCCGCACTGCTGGGTGCTGCAGCCACTGGTGCCCGGTGCCCAGTGCCCGTGGGGTAGGCACAGCGCAGCACCTGGTGTGCCGGTGCGGGGCCCTCCCCAGCAGCTGACTGCGAAATCTCCCTGCCAGGTGGCTGTGCTTCAATTGCGTCAGCTAGGCATTGTAGGGTTAACAAGTATCCGGAGGAAATCTTTTATTCATATAACACAGTACGCCTTTTGTTGATCTTTGAATAATGTTGCTTAAAATCCATTAAATTAAAATACTCTTTCAAACATGCAGACGGCAACAGGTACAGCAGTATGCATCCACTGCTTTCTGCTCTACCAGCTTTGTCATTGGCACGAATGAAAATCTGATCCCCAAAAGCAAATGATTAAGCCAGCATTTAAAACAACATTTTTTTTTTCCCTGGAAGTGACCTCTCAGTAGGGGGAACGGATTCCCCTTTCACTGCATAGCTCAGCCGGTGTACATGCTGTGATGTCTCTCAGTTTCCCCAAAGGAGTAAATTAAAATTCTGGTGCATGTTTATGAAATCTGCTTTTTTACTTATACAATGGGCAGTGTGGGGGGGAGGAAGCAAAACTGAAAATGTAAGGGAGTCCTTCACAAAGAGGCAAGCTAATACGATAGCTTCACCGCTGCTAAGTTCTTCTAAAGGTTCTGTTGTTTCTAGAACATTTAAAATATATATTTTCTCCCCCCACAGGCTTTAAGAAATTCCACTTGGTCACAGAGGCTTACCATCCTATTCAATTAAGGGTCAAAAAATGAGTTAATGACTGAACTGTGTAATGTGGAATTGAAACAACCACATTCTAAATTCAGGCATGCAATGCAGACAAGGCACATCACCAGGAGAGAGGTGGGACAATCACCCCCGATGCAAAGACCCCAGGTACTCCGGAGACTGGGGTTGCACAGATATACAGGGGAAAGCATCCACGAGCAAATCTGCCGTGAAAGCAGCAAGATGCTGGCACAGGCTTTGTGCTCCTGCCCATCACCAAGGTGCCTGGGTTATGGAGTGTGCATTTCCACCACGATGAGATTATAGGCTGATTCCCAGAATGACAGCACTTTGTTAAAATGGAAAATTAATCTGATTTGAAAAGGCAAACGAGAGAGCTAGTGCTGCTGTAGAGGAGGCTGCCATACGGAGTAGAAATCCTGCGTGAGTCAGAAGTGGCTTCTGCTCTCACCTCCGTGAGCAAGCACCAGTGAGAAGCGTGCTGCCTCAGTGCCTTTCCCCGTGACCACCCAAAACCGCACAGGAGCCCCAGCGAAGGAGCCGAGCTGCTCCGCCCCACACAGCTGTGTCCACCTGCTTCCCGATGGGGCATTTTGATGCGTCTCACTGTAGGCAGCACAGAAACCGCGCTCCCTGATGTGCCGTGCTACCACGACCACCATCAGCCACGCACCCGACCCGTCCCCAGTGAGAGCCTCAGCGCAGCGCCGCAGCCACCTTCGGCTTTGTGGACTGGGAGAAAAGACCCCTGCAGAAGCAGGGGGCTGGGGAGCAAAGTGCCTGGTGCACAGGATTGCTGGATGCTCAGCGGAATTGCTTTGCTCTTTAATTATTTTTTTTCCATTTTTAATCAGGGTACCAAAAGGAAAGGCTTTGGTGGCATTCAGGCTCAACAGTCCTTGTCACAGACACAAGCTGAGCAAAGAGGGGGAGTTTTCTTTTTGTTCTTGGCTTTCATTAAAACACATCAGTTTTTTCTTATTCTTAACAGTGTTTCTTGAAGACAGTGCCCTTTAAGTTGAATTTCTGAAGTTCTTTGAAGCCCTTCACTGCTGAGTCATTTCAGACATAAAAGGAGGTAATGGGGATCCCAAAGAGAAAGGGGAAGAGCAGAAGATGAATTTTTAATGAAGCATCAAAGCTGGGGGAAGTAAACAGGGAAGCAGACTAGGGCCAGTGATGCAGGCAAGAAGGCACGGGGCAGGAATGCTCTGTACTGCTGCCACTGCACCTTCAGAGAAAAAAATTCAAGTGCAGGTGTAAGTGCAAGTGCAAGGCTTTTTTTCCATTTTTTAAAGTCTTAATTTTATCAATTTAAATACTTGACAAGCCATAAGCTTTCTCAACTCCCACCTTTTAATTAAATTTTATTCTTTTAATTACCTAAGAGAAATTGCATGAGAAACACTTTTGAAGATTTCCTAGTTTATAGTTTAATATGCAACTTACTATTTTTACAATTACAACTTTTACAAAGCTTTAGTTTTCTACTGCTTGAGAAACACAATAGGCAATTTTTCTGATTCCTGAGCAGAAGACTGTTGAGCATGTATGTGAGCTTACACTTTCCTAAAGCATCCATCCTACAGCTAGTTTATAGTTAGTGGGTTTACTAACTCAAAACTCAAGCACCAAATTTCACCCAGTTTTAATAAGGAAGATTTTTATCAGTTATTTGTCCACTATTCTGTCTTCCATAGAGCACAATCAATGCTAAAATAGCTCCTGTACAATTGTACACTAACACTTTCCATATTTATCTTCACAGGGGATTCAGTGAACTATTTCTTAGCAGTCAAGAACAAAAGGATGATCAATATTTTGGCAAAAGTAAGAGTAGATATAAACAGCCTTTCTCCCTGCAAATCTATTACGGCGACTGTGTTGTGACCTGCATCAATCCCCTGCTACATGAGCTATGAGTAGCCTGCAAAATTTCATCCATTTTCTGGAAAATATCCCCTGCAACACAAGATGAGCCCATCCAAATAATTTCACTTGCTAATTAACTTTGGAAATACATTACAGCCTTGTCTTCAACAGTTATTTTTACAGACTACAGCACCCACCACACCACCAAGCTTGCTTTCTATTTTAAAACCAAATTGTATGACTTGGTATAACAGCAGTAATGCTGCCACCTAAGTGGATTATTTAAAATAAAATATTTGGCTTTTTGAAACATCTATTTTCAATAAATGCCTTGGCTTTGCTTTGGTATTCATCTGTGCAGGCACACTGTTATCTGATCCCAGCATATAATGCCATTAATATTATTGCATATTTATATTATGCTACCTCGAGCAATGTTTGGCTACCAGGGTATTAGAATCTGCCTCCATGAGGCAGATACTGTTCTGCAGCTCAAAACAATGACCAGCACTTCTGAATGAAAAGAGAGAAAGTGAACATTAGCACATCAAAGGCCCCTTTCTGAAAGAAGAAAAATTGCATGATGCACACTTTAATCTTTCTGACAATCTATGCATGGATTGAACTGAATTCTATTTTTCACATACATGTGAATGCTCAATACGAGGACATCTTTACCAACAGCAAAAAGAACACAGGGCATGGTAGCGCAATCTTTGAACTTGTAAAATATGGATTAACATGCAATAATATTTAACCACTGAGAGAGAACAGCGTCCTTCTTGGCTTTCCTCGTAAACCCAAATAATGTAAACATACATTTCACAGGCAACATACTGAGAAAATGTTATAAATATTTTTATCCTAAAATAAAAAACAATTTGAGAAATGTTCTCTCAAATGGAATACAGCAAATATTAAAGTCTTCAACCAAATGTCTATTATTTAAAATCAGCTACCCATCACAGAACAGCCTTAATTGTTAATTCGCCTAATTAGCACTTCTATTTAGCTGAGGGCAGAACAGGACTCATGTTTACAGGTTTAAGAGACAATATTGCTGTAACATGTATGCAACGTATATTACACTAATGACTCCCATTCTGCTGCCGTAAGCTCAGAGATTTCTGCACACCTCTGCCATCACCCTGCGGAAGATGTCTGCTGGTCGAAGCCTGGCTGGGGCTCCCAGCTCCTGGCACCAGGCGCAGCGGGAGACGCTTCCAGGCAAGGCGAGGGCACACCAACTGGCTGTCACGGCTCTCCCTCGACACCCTCAAGCAAGTCCTTGCAGTGTAACACTGCGAGCTTTGATTGCCTCTTTTCCGCTGAGGCGAAACACAGGTTCATTCTGTCTCCTCAGGAGCAAGCCAAGAGCAGAGCACTGGTGATGAGAGCCCCGGGCAGGCGCCTTCCAGCAGCTGCACGCCTGAAGCGGAGCACGGAGCTGTGGGGACTGCAGCATGGCCTCTAGGCACAGCCAGCCAGACCCGCATGGCCTGCAGAGAAACCAGAGGGAAAGGGCAACCAAGCGAGGGGCAGGATCTTCTCCTCCTTCATCCTTCATCAGGATGCCCTGTTTGCTTTTAAAATTTCACCGAGGTGGCCTGTGCATTTTTTCCTGCTGACAACAGGCTGAAGTGTTGAGAACAAATGCTTGTGGGGAGCAGGAAAGGCACTTCACAGGAACCACGTCCTAGAGTTTTCTTCTTGTAAGCAAACCTGCATCCTCCAAACTAGAAGCTTGTAAAGGAATGTCATGGCTTTAGAAGAAAGCCTTACTAAATGCACATGATGAGGGAATTTGTCTCTAAATAAAAAAATAAGTGTAATTCGTTTGGTTGTAGCCCGATTGCAGCCAGTGGAATTAAGTTCCAGAACAAGCCAGATGAGATCCCAGTGCTCAGCTTGCAGAACACCACCAGTGGGGAAAGCCGAGGCTCTGAAGCTGAGCCAAAGAGCCCACACCTGGCTCTTGGCACAAACCAACACAGTCCTGAACCTAACATGCACACTTCTCAAAAGGTCTGTGGGACAAGCACTTCTCTCGCAGCCGTGCCAGCGCCTGGCAGTTGCACGGCTGCAGCCACGCAGAGGGGCAGCACGCTGCATTTTCCACTGCCCTGCACTTGTCCAGGCGGGGGTCAGCACAGAGGGGAGGAGCACATGGGTGGAAATAGTGGAAGAAGAACTTAAAGATAGCTCTTTGGAAATGTTCCCTTTTAGGAAACATTCGACATTCAGGTTGGAACTGGTCCAAAAGAAGACAGTGACTTGAGGAAAACCCCCGGTAAAAGATCAACATGGCTGGGAACCCCAGCAAAACAGAAAAGATTGCCTGTGCCTTGCCTTACACAACTACGATGCCATAGAGTAGCATACTGAAGGCAAAACAAAAAACAGGTGCTCTTCATACTGTTTTCACGAACAACTTGTGAGATGCAGAAGGCAGGCAACACAGCTCATTTTTATGAACACAGCGGCTGCAGCCCTGTGCCTAAGGCTCTTATTTCACTTCAGATTTTGCTTCTCCAGGCCATGCTCTTACTCAAAGCACCAGCTAAAATGCGTGCTGCGGGAGAAAAGAGTGGCTGGCCCGGACAGATGGCCTGCTTTAGAGGCAGAATAGGATTTTGAGTGAGTTGAGCGGTATGACTTAATTCTTGTCCTGAATATTTAAGGTGAACACAAGCCAATCCAAAACGGGTGAAGCACAACTACAGAAATACAACACTGCACCATACCAAAAAGCCAGCAAGAGACCAAGAACGCGAGAACACCCTCAGGAAAGGTGTCCTTTTCCTCCTTTGCTAACCACTCAAGCTCCAGAGCTGCTTGTGATTGTAATTTGACATTTAAATTCAGTACAGTTATTTGCCTATGCATTCCTAATGCACAGAAACCTTCTAGGGCTGTTTTTCTGAAAAATTATAATACTCTTGAAATATGGCCTCTTCTGTCTGATCAGGGAGCAGAAATGTACTTTCATTTTTAAAAATGCAGCCATCTGTTCATTCTGCACAAACCACTGACTTGCCATGCTGCTGCACAGCCAGAACGCCCGCAGATGCCACAGCAGCAATGCTCAAAGTATTTAGGAACTCCTGTCCTACTGCTTTCTCGTTTTTCGCTGTTCTGGCCCATTATTGCCACCGTCCCTATGATACCTCCCAGCAGCACTAGCTGTTCCGCTGAGCCCTAAAATCTCATTATACTGAGTATTACAAACAAGTAAAGCTGTCTCGGTGCTGATGTTCTACATGCCACAAAAAGATGATATACAAGGAGTGGAAAATGTGTCTGCGCACACTCTATTTCAATTTTTCTCCCAATAAGTGCTAAGTATGAGCAAAATGAAACATTTTGCTTATTGGTCTGTGTGTCTGTGTATATCTTCTTCAACAATACCAGGGAAGATTAAAGCACTGCTGTTCTAGGCTTTAACAAGAACAAGAAAGTCCACGTGAGCCTTTTATTTGCAGCACCAGTTTTACAGAGATTGTAACTGACATGAAAAAATTATGCTAAAAGTAAAATTTTTCTAATTTGCCTTAAGAGATACAAGTACTTCGTGTGTTGACTTTTGGGATTCCAAAATGCACGTTGCTGTGGTATTAAAAACAACAACAACAACAACAACAACAACAAAAAACAACGGAAATGCTGGCATGCAAATCCCATTCAACAACTTGAGAATACTAAGAGCTTTTACAAGGCAAAGAACATGTTAAAAGTTCATTAATTAAACAGTGCTTGTGAACAGATGGAATGGCTATCTGGGCTCTAATTACTGTAAGTTGGTACAGAGGTTTGCAGACCTTAATGGGGTTCAATAAAATGAATGATTACACATCAATCACAATTAGAGAAACCTGTAAGATTAGCTGAATTATCGTGGCAACAAGTCATAAAACATGTGAGCACAACCCAGCAGGCTCTGCAAAACCTAATAAAGAAAACGTTTCTGGCTTAAAACAGTTCTTCTGGATTTGAACAATTCTTAGCCCTTGACACCCCCACAAACATGCTCAGTGCTTTAACTAGAGGGTTATACCGTCTTTCTCTCACATCTGCATAATTGATGAGCTGTAGAAAAGTGCAGGGATGGACAGCACTGAAAGGGTTAGCAGAAAGAAGGTGAACAGGGCAATGCTCTGAAAAATAACGGGCTACGGAAATGAAGGGAGTGGGAATCTTTTGTTGCACATTAAATACATTATTGAAAATAAAGACACCAATGTGTCTTTTTATCTTAATAGCTAAATGAAGATGTCAAACGTCAGGTACACAGGCTGCTTAAAACCAGTACAATTAGAAAACAATCTGCAGCTAGCTGGAAAACCGTAGTCAAGGTTATTCAAAACTGCTAGGTGTGGGTGCAGCTGCTATTTCTGCAGTGCCAAGCCTTTAAAGTAACAGGGAGTTTTATTTAGCAATTATGGACAGACAGCAGATCACAGCCCCTTCTGTGTCTTACCACTGGGCCTGCACATGGGAAACAGGACTGCCAGAGCCTTGAGTGTCCCAGCTGGGACAGACGGCAGCAGCAGGGACAGGAAGGTGCTAGGCTGGGGACAGAAATTAATAGTGAGGGGAGGAGTTCACTTGTGATATGCCAAGTCTCCAAACTTCAGCTTCAGTGCTTGTTCCGTGAAGGAACATGCACGGCTCTCTACTTTTGTCATTTTTCCAGTCAGGCAGGCACAGCGCTGAAATACTCCAGAAGTCAACTTTCAATAGCAGGGAGCTCGCTAGAGTGACAGGTATGGCACAAAGTCAGGTAAGAGCTTTCAGACTGAGAGAAAAGAAAAATGCATGCGAGCTTGGGGTTATTTTCTTTAGGTTAACCAGGTCACTTTCAGGTTGATGTATTTTTGATGTCAAGGCTTTGCAGTAATGAACAACTGAGCGAACGCCAAGCCTGTTTCAGTGATAGCACTAACATTTCTAAGTGAAAGTGCTGCTGCTGAAACAGCACCACTTTGTCCAGCTGAAAGGTGGGCAGGGGAACGCTACAAGTTCCTGTTTAGGAAGCCAACACATTGTAGACCAGCAAGGTTTTATAAGATCACCTGTTTTAGCCTGTTAGGCAGGTTAAAATGAACGAGATGGATAATCCTAAACCAATACTGATAAATCTAGCTGTTCAGCAGAAGTTATTGGATCTAAAAAAAAACTGGCCAAGGCCAATTTAGAGACAGTATTAAAAAGCAGAAAATTAAGTTTTTTTTTCTTTCCTTTTTTTTTTTTTTTTTCCAGAAAATGGCATGTTTACTAGATACTTCCTTAGTATTACATGTAAGTAATTATTATAAAGTCATCTGCTCTTATACACACACAAGAACACAATCTTACTCTGAAATACACACAAAGACATGATACTGCGGAAAGAAAATATTCAAGCTGAATAAGCCAGCCAATGAGCCAAGCATTAAAAAGTATCTTTCTCTCATTTCCCTCCCTTGTCGTCTCCAAGCTTTTGTCTCCAACCTAATAAAGATGTCTCCAGTAACAAGATATTCCAAAACGTCTTCAAGTGCATGTAGAAGAAAAAATCTTCCTTCTTTAAGGTATGAAGTAGGATTACAGTGATACCCATTAAAATAGCTCTTGTGTAATACCCATTGACATTACTTATGTCCTTGTCTTAATATTAGATTCACGGAAACCCTGGACCAGCCAGGCTGCATGCAGGCCAGGAGCGGATCTAGCCTCACCTCCTCCTCAGTGTGGCCAACAATGAATTCGGAGCCTCACTTTTACTTAGAGAAAAACAAAGCAATTAAAAAAAATCAAAGCTACACTTAATACATCTCTCCCGTTGAGAAAACTATGACTCAACTTTTGAAGGAAGTAATTGCAGCATGTATGGCTGATGAAGAACATATACCGAATCAGGTTTTCTCTAAAAATGAAAACAAGGAAAAGTTTGAAAAAAATGAGTTAGCAATACCTTGGAGATTGCACCTTTGCACTAATGGAAGTGCCTGTGTAGTCAGGCACGTGCCCGAGAAGAGGCCCACGTGTGTGTCAAGCATCCCCACGCCCTCCCACAACCCCTGGAGGTGCACACGCATGGCTCAGGGCCCTGGGAGCTGCCCTGCAGGATGGAAACCACAGCTCCTGGGGCTGGCACCCAGGCTTTGGGAGAAATGAGCCATCGTGCGTCTCACTGGGGCTGTGACGAGCCCCCTGGCAGGCCGGCATACGGTCACCTGCCTCTCCACAGCTCCCAGCTGCCCCCCAGCTAAGAACCACTTCTCCTCACAGGCGTCACCCGGCACAAGGGCCAGCCCTGCTGGGCCAGGCCCAGAGGCTTGCTGCAGCACGACGTGTGCTCCCGAGGAGCCCGAGCAGCCATGATCCTGCCACCTCCATATTTCATCTCGCATCCCTTTGTTCTTTTGTTGTGACGGAGGAGCGCGGGGCTTCCTGCCACACCACCCCGCTCGACCCCACGTGCACTTCCGTCGTGCTTTGTGCTTTGCAACAAAAGTGGAGGAACCCGAGCTTTTCACTCTCCTCTAACGAGTTTTCTCATGACCTACATAATCTCACTTTCACGCTGAGCACCCGCGTACCATGCAACCAGTATGTGCTTTAGTTTTCTCTGATTTTTGCAGCTTAATTTGATGATCATGCTGTAAAAATTAAGACGCATCCTTTTAATCTAAATTACTCAGGGTAATTCCATATAATTTTATTAAAATGTAGAAATGATCGCTGTACGTTCCGCACAAAGGAATTAGTCTGGAAGGCTAAGAACAAGCATCAGTGGTAACAGCAGCTCCCTCTAGTTGGAAAGAATGTTATTTTTCTCCCCGAAGAACTAGCATACAGGAAACATAGCCAGATATTAAAAGCTTTTTATCACAAGTAGCTAGTTAACTGCACTGTTGAATATGATTGCTGCAGACCCACTAACAACATTGCTTTGATTCTCTCTAAAATGAAAATGACTTTTTATCCTCTGTGCTGACTTCAGACTACTTTTCTAATATGTAACTGCCAAAGAATAAAAACAAACAAACAAACAAAAACATTTCACTGAAAATCTACTTTGGAACAAAAAGAAACAAAACCACCCATATGTTAGAAAAGCGCTCTGAAAACAGCATTTTACAGAAATTCAAAATAACTGTTAGAACTTGCATATGCTTTAAATAAATATAGGGTTTCATTTATTGATCCAGAAGCTACCTCCTTACATTTCCAAGGCTTTGAAACTAAAAGAGGAGGCTTTTTAGCCCGAGGGGTTAAAAGTGTGGGTGTGGAAGTGGGCTTTTGTTAGAAAAATTAGCAATGCTATGAGTCATTGTGCATTAGCGGCAGAATAGTTTTGCATCTTGTATGAATCCAGACACCATATGCCATGCGAGGGCCTGCTACTTTATGCGGTGCCGCTGCTGTCGGGCGGCCACGTGGGCATCCCCAGTGGAAAGGCTGTCTGCGCGCGGCGGCGGGCGCAGGAACCCGGTGATGCGGACACGCTGGACATTGTCGTGAGCAGCAGGAACAGCTGGTAAGCTAGCGGAGCTCGCTGAGCGAGCAAAGCCAGCGCGCCGCAGAGCCGGCGCCCAGCCAGCATGCTAATGAGCGTGCACAAAGCCCCTGTGGCACAGCGCGCGCAGCCTGGTCGCTGGCTGGACTCGCTGCCCCAGAGCTTGGGGCAGTCGGGACACACCTCGGGGTGGCCACAACGCTCTGGCCAGAGCCATGGCTGCATGGCAGCCCAGGGCAGGCAGGACTGGTGGCACAGCTGGCACACACTTTGTCCATGCGAGCATCGCACAGCCCAAGCTGAATGCAAAATCTGTTCAGATAATATTGTCTTTTTGTAATTTTTCCTCCTCCACCTGCAACAAAAGCCAAACAAGAATAACCCACATAATCCAAAGCACAAATGAGTGTGTGGGAGCAAGTTTCTAAAAGATGCAGCGGAGGTTTCGGCTACAGAAATCCCAATAAAGTTAACAGGGGCAGAAGAGCAAAGCCATCACAAGCTGTTTTGAAAACACCAAGAACATAAAATTGTTAATCTGTCTGGTGTATGCCTGAAAAAAACAAAAAAAAACAAAAAAAAAACAACAAACACACAGAACTTTGAATGAAGTAGTTAGTGTTGGCCTGAACACATCCATTCTGGCTGCCATCACCACTGTGAAGAAACCCACCATAAACATGGGTTAGGTGCTGCCTACCGTGATGGAAAGCAGCGCGCAGCAGGCGCTCACACCCCTGCGCGTCTCTCTCGAGCTCACACCTGGCTGCCAGAGGCACGGTTACCAGCTCAGTTGTACACAATACACCACACCGATCTGTACTTGCTATTGCAACTTAAATCACAGATTCCACTGCAGGTAGGGCACTCGCAAAACTGCCCCTTGAACAGAATTGCTTTATTTTTTATGGGGAACAGGAACAAAACTGTGCTTTACTTGGGAACCTCCAAGAGTTGTGTGGTGCTTCCACACCTGGATGTGGAGAAACTTGACTTCCAGCCACCTTAAGGGCAGCAGCAGGACACAAACCCTTCTGCACAACTCGTTTGATCCAGTGCCTAGGACACAGCAGTTTAAAGCAACACTTAGAACAAAACCCCAGCTTCTTGCAAAGTTATCCATGTACAAACAAAACGACTTTTTTATTCCATTTCTTCATCAGTAACGAGAATATCATCCAAAGCAGCAGCTTCTCCATGACGGCAGAGGAAAGTCAGGATTCAAATTCCCAACTCCAAATCCTGACCTGCTGCTTCTATTCTATAATTTGTACAGTTTCCAGCATGATCACGACTTTCAAGTCTCTAGCAGAGGCTGAAATAGCATAGCTGTGTATTTTAATAAGCTTGTTTTCAATTAGTGCATGTGTACATCATTCAACGAGCCCAGAATTGCCTTTTTTTTCCTGTTTCTGACAGATCACACACTGAATTCACTTTTCATTTAAAAAAAACATTACACTCATGATATTACTTAAATACAGGCTCTTTTTTAGGACTATTCATTAAGTCACTTAGCAAATAAAAGCCTTTAAAACTGCTGGGGTTTATTTACTTCTACCGAAGAGAGACCGGCTCCAGCAGGAGCAGCAGTTAGTGCTGCTTCAAACCCTGTTACAGAATTAGCCTGGGACTTTCTTAGCAGCCCTCAGTGATCTATCTGTACAGCTTCCAGTTGTGGAGAAGAATAATGATGCTCTCTATGTTACAGCAGAAAAATGAATTGTATTGTTAACAGGAAATTACAGACATCCAAAAAGGTGAGAAGACTCAGGGTCACTGGCCTGATAATATTTTTGGAGGGGCAAGAGGTATTTTATCACACAAAATAACTCAAAACCCTGAGAATAATTTTTGTAGCCGTCTGTGGGGAACGGACTAGCTGAGAGCAATGAAAGGTGAGAATCCATCTGGAAGGTCGGGTGAGGAGTTGCCACAGTCATTAGGATTACAGGCCAGGCAATCTCTGAATCAGGAATGAGGGACACCTCCGGGGGAGCCAGGATGGCACAGCTTCCTGTTGCCACACGTGTTCCAAAAATAAATAATGGACTGCGCTTTCTTACCCTGCCTAGAGCTCCACTCGCTTTTTATCAACCACTTATACATGGTGCAAGCTTCACTGCTGCCTGCCTTCCTCCTGTAAAACAGTGAAAATAACAGGCCGATAACAGAGGTACATATGCAAGATGTGTGTTCCGAGGGAACGGGAGCAGGGACAGGTGCATACAGATTTGTGCACAAAAATACAGAAACTTAAAACCATTGTGTCCACATGCGAAGTTTGGATCGGCAGAAGCATTATGCGCTCTTTAGATATTCACAAGTGGGATGCAGTAGATTTCTCTGCAAGTCTATGAAGAGCACTATGAATAAGAGCTGAAGGGCCGCCTCCACAATCCCATGTAATGCCACCTAAAAGCTTTGCCACGCATGACTTATTACAGGCTGCAGCAGATTAGAGGCATCGATCGCTGCCTGGTGAAGATTCTGGCTGCGAGGCGGGAAAGCAGCCACAGAGGCAGGGGCCCAGCCATCAACTGGCTGCCGCGGGAGCTGTGCCACACACCAGAGGCCAGCGTTGCCTTACGCCACCCATGCAGCCTCTGAGGCGCTCGCCAGCATCCCCTGAGCGGCATCGCACGCTGCTGCATGGCACTCGCCCCGCCATGCCAGGGCTGGTTTCGGCAACACAACGACTGGAGAGGCGGCAGACAGGCAGCTCTCCTCAGACAAAGCAGCAGAGGAGCCTGTGAGCCACAACCCATCATTTCGGCAGAAAGCTGTCAGATGCTATGTCATATAAATTGTCACAGCTCATGTGACACAAGATTTAGAATTTCATAGTCATTTCTAACAGCATCCATACAGCCCGAGGGCACAACTTCTTTGGATGAAAAAAGGGGAACAAATTACAAACTCTTCTCCAGAAAGAGTAGCAGGCTTTCCATTTTGCTTGCAGTGCAATCGAGCACCCCTTTATCATCAGAACACAGTTCTGAATGCAAGCTTAAAAAAATACAATTTGAAAAGTACCCGAAAACACGTTTTCAGGCATCTTGCTTTACGTGCACCTACAAAATATGACAGTCATTCACACGACTGGCTCAATCACAGCAAATGTTTATTTTTTAGTGTCCAATGAAACACACAACCAGATCAATTGCCCTATATTAAGCTAATCATAAATCAGTTTAAAGCAACAAAAGCAACTTGTTTTGAATTCAACATTGATAATCTTTGCTTAATCTTGATTCCAGACATGACATATTAACATGTAGTAGATATGTTCATATCTTAATACAATGTCATGAATTAAAGTTATGGGTATCGTTTTTTTTGTTTTTAATCCTAGTGAGCTACTTGCTTCGTATAGGTAAGCTGGCATGCCCTATTCATCACAGAGCGTAAACCTTTATGACTTACGCACGTATCGGATTACCTCTCCAAAGGGCTGTTTTCTCCAGGCCCACATGCTTGCAAATCTTAAGCAGGGAAATGGTGACATCCAGTGCTCAGATACTATGTAAAGCATATGCATCCTCGCAGTGCTTTTTGTTTGTTCTAATGCAGACACATTCACCATCTACTGTACAGACGCACTAACACAGAGATGTATAATGTTGCAGCAAAGCCCTGTGAATGGCCTCAGGAAGAACCTCAGGAAGAATTGAAAACTCAGTATCAGATATTCCTCTCAGACTGAACAGCAACAGAAACTGCAATCAACTTTGGAAACAATTCTTCAGCCTGCAGCTGTGGCAGTAACTAAGTAACTACCTAAGTAACTAGTAGACTAAGCAAATTTGGATCGGCCCTTATAGAATTCTATTTGTGTAAATGAAAGAAAGAAGAAGCAGCACAGCTTATACGAGAGATTACTGTGAGGACTGCATCTCCAAGCACACTTGGACAGCTACCTGAAACATTGTTTTGACAGCGAAAAGAACTGCAGAGTGATTGATGAGTTGGCATGTTGCCCCTGCCATGAGATATTTCTTCTTCCCCTGAAGAGCATCGCAGTACTGTACTCTAATCAAGATGCTATAAAATACTACAAAAAACACACAATAATCAAAAGGCAGAATAAGAAAAATAAAATTCCATAAGACCAAACCAATTTATCCTAAAAGTGAGGATGCTTAAAAAGATAGTTTTACAGTAAACATGTTAATTCTTAAACCCCAAGAGGCACTAAATCATCATGTACCCATTCACAGGAAAATAAATGTAGCTTAAATTGCTAAGAAAATATTTCAAAGACTACAAGAAATCATTGGAGAGTATGGTTAAAATCAAATGGTGCATGCACACAGGGAGATTTCATACTTTCCAGCAGGTTCCTCACAAAGGGCAGGTCGAACCTGGGGCAACATCTCAGACATGTCATAATCTCTTCTGCTTTTCTTCAAACTCAGTTAGTGAGAGCAAGCAGGACTACAAGTACAGGGGGGAACAGCAATAAAACACCACAAATAACATCAAAACATTTTTTCAATTAAAAAGAAGCTCTTTTATTTTTTTAATCTTTTTTTTTTTTTTTTTTTTTTTTTTTTAAGTGAAGAGTACAAACAGAGAAATGTGGCCATTCACACTCAGGTACAGGGGTCTGCTTCACAAACTTATCTTTTCCTCTGCATCACCGTACCCATTTTTCAAACTCTAAGAAGCATTTACAGTTTTTTTCTAAACAAACCATGGTATAATCTTTTAGCCACTGCGATTTGAAGAATAGCTGTCTTCTTGTGAAAATAAGCTTGCACTACTATTTTTCTCATTTTTAGAAGGATAAAAGAGAAGAATCTGGGATGTTCAATTCCTGTTGTTATTATGAAATGTGTGAGATGAGAAAGAATAAGCAACCTGGTTATAAAAGTTCATAAGTAAACCTGAGAGTGACTAAAAAAAAATCTAAAAAAAGAACAATGTAATTCAATGAGCAAGGAAATTACTCCATTTTGCATGACAATCTGGATTCAGGATAATCAAAATTGCTTTTCCCTGTGTGTTCTAAGGGGATCTTTTTGTGCAGACATCACTATACCCAGATTCCAAAATCTTTGTGGAGCAGTATATTATGGACCAGCCACCAAAGTGCCTGACACCTGCAGGTTTAGTTACATTTCCACATTCAGTGATTTGCTTGCACCTGAGCTTTGAGACTATCAGCTTCAACAGCATCTGTAAATCAGACCCAAAATAAAATCTTGGGGACAAGCCATGCTTTGTTTCCCCCCCCCCCCCCGTATTTATCTTTACAGATAAGACCAGCTCTCAAAGATGTGTACCACTATATACACTGCAGCTTTGGGCAACTGGGACTCCAGAACGGAACAATGTTGAAAAATCCTTTTCCAACACACAACTGATGTTATATTAACTGGAAGAAAGCATAAAGATACAATTTTTAAAGTATATCACCACCCCTAACATTTTTGGAAACGTTCTGTACTACTGGAACCAGAGCAGACACTTGCTCAGGGGTCCTGCTCGACAGGCCCCTCGCTGAGTGCAAACAGCCAGTTACTGCTCTCCAGCTATGGCTGCCTGAGCAGTTGGCCTTCCACCTCTGCCATGCCCTCTCTTACAAAATACAGATCACACCCAGATTCCCCCAGCAGCCTGAGGGACTGATGCGGTGTTTTCCAGTGGCACCAGTCCCGCTCCCCCCAGCAAGCTGTGCTTCCCTCCCCTCCTCTGGCCCAAACAGCTGCCCTCATCTTCCCCTGACACCTCACCTGTCCCCTGCGAGCTCTCTACCTGCAAGGAGCTCTGAAATCCTGTCAGGCCTTGTAATTGTGAAATGGAAGGAACGAAACAGAAGCCCAGACATTTGTGGGTGCAATCTTCCAGGCCAGCACATGTGAAACACATTGGCTCAGCCAGTCCTGCTCCTCTGTCAGGGGCTCAGCAGGCGACAGAAGTGGTTTACAAGAAAGAAACGGGAAGAACTGGAGAAGTTGCCCATAAGTATAAGGGGAAAGCCACGTTAGTAGTGATTAAAGTAGCTGGGAAGGGTGACTTAACATCGCAATTTCTCCACAGAATGCTACAGGTGGAGGTGGAACAAGGCTGGCGCTGAGGTGCTACACAAGCAGCAGGCCGGCAGCACCTCCAGTTGCAGCTGGCAGGTCTCAAATTACTCACAGTAGGGTACCTGTGCCCTTACTCTGCTCTGACACCAGTAACACACGCAAAGCAAAACAGGATCTGGATATTTTGTGGCAGATTGCATACAAAGAGATAGGCTTTTTTTCCCAGCTCAATGTTTATTTTCAAAGACATAACTCACTAAAATATCCCAATTTACATTTGTTCAAGAGCTACATTTAGGGAGTTCTGAAGAAAGCTGTTGCACAGCTGTGAAGAAAAACACCTGCTTATTGGAGGAAACACAACAATTTGATATTTTATTCAGACGCAGATATATTTTACACTGCATCACATATTTTACACAGTCCATGGATCCATGTTTTCCTCCTTTGTGTCCAGTTCCAGTTGCTGAAGTCTTAAAAACTGACTGGTTTTCATCCCTGCTCTTATCGCCTAAACCCTTCTGCTTATAGACTGGCCTTACTCTCACAGACCGAGATTAGCAGCCTCTGCTTTAACTGGGCTGTGTAAGAGAAACTTCAGTTTTTGCACAGGAAATTGTTTGTCTGGGAGACTGTAGTTTCCTCCTATCTCCATCAAACAATAAGGTGCCTTCAACAAACTCAAAAACTTGCATTAATATATACAGAATCACAGAATCCTCTAGGTTGGAAGAGACCTCTAAGATCACCCAGTCCAACCTCTGACCTAACACTAACCAGTCCTCCACTAAACCATATCACTGAGCTCTACATCTAAATGTCTTTTAAAGACCTCCAGGGATGGTGACTCCACCACTTCCCCGGGCAGCCTGTTCCAGTGCCTAACAACCCTTTCAGTAAAGAAGTTTTTCCTAATATCCAACCTAAACCTCCCTGGCGCAACTTTAGCCCATTCCCCCTCGTTCTGTCACCAGGCATGTGGGAGAATAGACCAACCCCCACCTCGCTACAGCCTCCTGTAAGGTACTTGTAGACAGCGATAAAGTCACCCCTGAGCCTCCTCTTCTCCAGGTTGAACAACCCCAGCTCCCTCAGCCGCTCCTCATAGGACTTGTTCTCCAGGCCCCTCACCAGCTTTGTCGCCCTTCTCTGGACTCTCTCGAGCACCTCCATGTCCTTCTTGTAGCGAGGGGCCCAAAACTGAACACAGTACTCGAGGTGCGGCCTCACCAGAGCCGAGTACAGGGGGACGATCACCTCCCTAGCCCTGCTGGCCACACTGCTTCTTATCCAAGCCAGGATGCCGTTGGCCTTCTTGGCCACCTGAGCACACTGCTGGCTCATATTCAGCCAACTATCAACCAATACTCCCAGGTCCTTCTCTGCCAGGCATCTTTCCAACCACTCATCTCCCAGCCTGTAGCTTTGCTTGGGGTTGTTGTGCCCCAGGTGCAGGACCCAGCACTTGGCCTTGTTGAACTTCAAGCCGTTGGCCTCAGCCCATCGGTCCAGCCTGTCCAGATCCTCCTGCAGAGCCCTCCTACCCTCGAGCAGATCGACACACGCACCTAACTTGGTGTCATCTGCAAACTTACTGAGGGTGCACTCGATCCCCTCATCCAGATCATCAATAAAGATATTGAAGAGGACTGGCCCAGTACTGAGCCCTGGGGGATGCCACTAGTGACCGGCCTCCAGCTGGATTTGACTGCATTCACCACAACTCTTTGGGCCCAGCTACCCAGCCAGTTTCTAACCCAACGAAGCGTGCGCCAGTCCAAGCCAAGAGCAGCCACTTTCTTGAGGAGAATGCTGTGGGAAACGGTGTCAAAAGCCTTACTGAAGTCAAGGTAGACCACATCCACAGCCTCTCCCTCATCTTCCCAGCGTGTCACTTTGTCATAGAAGGAGTTCAGGTTCATCTAGCAGGACCTGCCTTTCATAAACCCATGCTGACTGGGCCTGATCGCCTGCTTGCCCTGCAAGTGCCGCGTGATGAAACTCAAGATAATCTGCTCCATGAGCTTCCCTGGCACTAAGGGGCCTATAGTTCCCCGGGTCTGCCCTCTGGCCCTTCTTGTAGATGGGCACCATGTCTGCTAGCCGCCAGTCGACTGGGACCTCCCCTGATAGCCAGGACTGCCGATAAATGATGGAAAGTTGCTTGGCCAGCTCCTCTGCCAGTTCCCTCAGTACCCTCGGGTGGGTCCGATCTGGCCCCATCGACTTGCATACATCCAAGTGCTGTAGCAGGTTGCCAACCATTTCCTCGTGGATTATGAGGGCCACATCCTGCTCCCCATCCCCTTCACCAGCTCAGGGGGCTGGGTACCCAGAGAATAACTGCTCTTGCCACTAAAGACTGAGGCAAAGAAGGCATTAAGGACCTCAGCCTTATCCTCATCTCTTGTCACTGAGTTCTCCCACCCCCGCCATCCAGTAAAGGATGGAGATTCTCCTTAGTCCTCTTTTTTGTGTTGTTGTATTTATAAAAACATTTTTTTGTTATCTTTAATGGTAGTAGCCAGTTTGACCTCCAGATGAGCTTTGGCCTTTCTAATTTTGTCCCTGTAAAGCCTCACAACATCCTTACAGTCCTCCTCAGTGGCCCGCCCTCTTTTCCAAAGATTATAAACCCTCTTTTTTCTTCTAAGCTCTAGCCACAACTCCCTGTTCAGCCAGGCCGGTCTTCTTCCGTGCCAGCTTGTCTTTGGGCACGTGGGTACAGAGCACTCCTGAGCAGTTAACATTTCCTCCTTGAAGAGCGCCCAGCCTTCCTGGACTCCTCTGCCCTTCAGAACCGCCTCCCAAGGGACTCTGCCAACCAGTGTCCCGAACAGCTCAGTCAGCCCTCCAAAAGTCCAAGGCAGCAGTTTTATTGATCCCCCTCCTGACTTTGCCAAGAGTAGCGAACTCTACCATTTCGTGGTCACTGCCCAAGACAGCTCCTGACCACCACATCTCCCACCAGTCATTCTCTTTGAACAGAAGGTCCAGCAGGGCACCTCCCCTGGTAGGCTCACTAACCAGCTGCGTCAGGAAGCTATCTTCTATGCTCCCCAGAAACCTCCTAGACTGCTTTCTCTGGGCTGTGTTGTGCTTCCAGGATATGTCAGGGAAGTTGAAGTCCCCCACGAGAACAAGCGCTGACGATTTTGCAACTTCTGTCAGCTGCCTGTAGAACTCCTCAACCATCTCCTCATCCTGGTTCAGCTGTCTGTAACAGACCCCTACCAGGATGCTTGCCTTGTTGGCCTTCCCACTGATCCTAACCCATAGGGACTCAACCTTAGCATTCCCAGCCTCGAGTTCCACAACATCGAAAGATTCTCTAATATAGAGAGCGACAGCACCACCCTTTCTGTGCTGTCTGTCCCTTCTGAAGAGCCTATAGCCAGACATTGCAGCACTCCAGTCATGGGAGTGGTCCCACCACGCTTCCATGATGGCAACCAAGTCATAGCCTGCCTGCTGCACGATGGCTTCCAGCTCCTGTTTGTTACCCATGCTGCGTGCGTTAGTGTAGATGCACTTCAGTTGGGCCATTGCCTTCTCCCCCAGCCTTGCCATTGTTTCCTCTGGCACACCTCCAACAAGCCTTATTTCAGCCCCTTCCCCCTTCTTACCTAGTTTAAAGCCCTCTCAATGAGCCCTGCCCGCTCCTGGGCTAGGATCCGTTTTCCCCTTAGAGACAGGTGAGATCCGTCTGCGGCCATCAGGCCGGGTGTCAAGTAAAGCGCCCCGTGGTCAAAAAACCCGTGGTCAAAAAAAGTCCCGTTTGATAGCCTTCAGGCTTCTCTCTTCAATATTATCACTGCCAGCCTGGACTATCAAAAAAGGACAATAATCAGAGGGGTAAACCAGGCTGGGAAGCTTTCTGGCAACATCCCTGACCCTGGCCCCAGGGAGGCAGCAGACTTCCCTACGGGTAGGGTCAGGCTGACAAATAGGGCCCTCTGTTCCCCTAGGAAGGGAGTCGCCTACAATGATTACCCTTCTATCTTTCTTGGTGGAGAAAGTCTTGAGGCATGGAGTTGACTTCCTTGCCCTAGGCATCCTCCTGGGTATACTTTCTACCTCATCCTCACCCACCAGTCTCTCAAGCTCCAGGGCCTCAAACCTGTTGTGTAAGGGCAGCTGGGAAGGTGGGACCAGCAGGGGGGTGCATCGTCTGCGAGGTCGAACAGGGACCTGTCTCCATTCCTCTTCAAATCCCAGGTCCCCTCCCTCTGCCCGACTGTGACAGGGCAGGGGGTCCACCCCCATTTGGGGTGTCCCACCCCTGTACCTCTCCTTCGTGCCCTGCAGGGAGTTGCTCCACCAGTCTATCTCCCGCTCACACTCCCTGATGGCCCTCAACCTCTCCACCTCCTCCTTGAGCTCTGTCACCAGGCGGATCAAGTCATCCACCCGCTTGCACGTCACACACACAGTATCTCATCGAGTGGCCTTGATGCCAGAAAGAAATCCCTGCCTGTCCCGATCCCCTGCTCTGCTGCAGAATGCGTCTGCCCCGGAGCCGAGCGCCTCGGCAAGTTATGTACATTAAGTATATTAAGTATGATAATACATATCATACATTATCATGTAACAATTTTAGAAAGTTTAAGACTTAATCTTTCACGTTCTCATGTAATTTTAAGCCCCCTTATTGTTTGTGATTTCCATAAAACACACAGGCATACTTTAAATGACAATTACTGCCTGAAAAAGCAGAGTGGTGAGGCTGCTGAAAGACATTACCTTGCACTTAACAGTTACTTAAGTACGGTGAGAGCACCAATTAGTACAGTCTGCGGCCGCTCAGTCTCAATGCTTCAGTGCACCAAGAATGGATGGGTTCCTGAAAAAATGATTATTTTGGATATACACTAATATACAATCAGCCATTAACATGTAAACATTACAGCAGTTGCAGAGAAAAATGAGCTTTAACCACTCCACAGACAACTCAGCTATGCGTAAGTGCCCTGCTTTTGCTTCAGTGCAATGCCATGACATGCCATTTGATGTACACAACTTGTAGCCAGAACAGCTTTAAACTAAGATTTAAATATAGTTAATTATTTTTTAATGAATATTTATCTTGGCCTAGAGAGTGCCTTAAAACAGAAGCAGTTACTTGAACACAAAAAAGTGGATTAAAAAACCTTGTGTGTTCTGCCATAGTTACGTTTCTCATTTTCAGAGGTATTCCTAACAGAAAAATGTATTTGGGTACGACAGCGGAATTTGTGTCATCACAACCAAAGGATTACAGTGCAAAGCGAGATTCTCCCGTGGCTCTGTGGTCCCGGTCCCCATGGAAACCAGACTCAGATACTGTCCCCCGCTCGCTGGAGCACCCAGCTCGGCAGCCTTTTGTGCCTGATGAGATTTCTTCCACAACCTTCCAGCAACAGACCCTACCGCTTCCTCCTGATTCTTTCCTAATTGAGATGCAAATTAATCTCTGGCTGATTACACTTCCCTCAAAGCCCCTGACAAGTGCAGCTGTAACCGGAGTTTGCAGACTTTCCAACAAGTGACTTCAGCTGTCACTACTCGCATGCCGCTGCCAGCACCCAGCAGCATGCAACCCCGCACAGCACTCCCGAGGGTCACAACGCTTCTCCCACCTGGGAACCACGGTAGTGGAGCATGAGTGCTTTGCTTTACAGTGAAACTTCCACAGGTGCCCGATAAACCAGTCCCTCTGCCCTCCACTTCTTTTTATTACTGCCCCGTGATTTCCCTTGGATTTGTCAGTGTTTTATTACCATTGAGCCATTTACACCAGATGAAGTGTTCATTCAATTCCTAACCGTGCTGGAATTGAGAAAAAAATTACCTACTAACCCTTACTACAAATGCTGACTTGTAAAATGTCCTGTACAACAAACAGCATTGGAAGACTCTCTGGCTCTGCCTTAACACAAGTGTTTCTGTGCTCATCCAAACTGCAAAGCTATGTGCTGCCAAACAGCATCCTTCCCTTTTCCAGGATTATCGCTTTTTATTCTATTCCATTCAAATACTTTATTTCACCTTTGAGTTATTTTTGCTCCCAGTATGACAAAGTTACTGAAGTCCTTTATTTACCTGTTAAATTGTTGGGGCTGCTCTCCTCTTGTTCTCCAAATAACAGCTAGCAAAACCAACACCAGGGAGAAAAGTCACACTGAGCTTGCACGTTTTGCAGGCTACAAAGCAGTGTTACTGCAATGGACAGGTTCAAATACCTCCTTTATACATCCATAAATTTACATGCCAATTTCTGGCTCATTAAGAATTTTAGTATATCATTGTGTTTATAGGGAGCAATTATTGTTGACCTTTTCTATTCAAATAAATTTAATTTTCTACAAAAAAATGTTGTTGATGTCTTTCTTTCCTACTCCAGCGTCATCCTGATGGGACCTTCCCACCCCATTATCTTTATCTAGTTTCAGAAGTTTCTCAGTTCTCTTTCATCTATCAAATGGAGATGTAGCAGTTGATCCACAAGAGATACCATTGGTGCAAAAGCAGACACAAAAAAAAGGAAAAAAAACAAAACAAAAGTAGACACAAAAAAGGAAAACAGAGGAGAGACAGTTTTAGCTCGACCCCAAACATATGCTGAAAAGTGGTATGTGCTACCACATTTGTGCTGCTCATGTTTCAACAGGGACAACGAAGGACCCAGAAAGGGACCCTGTAGGGAAGTGGGAGCACAGCAGGTGGGTGCAAGCCACCTGCTCACAGAACACTGGAAGCCAAAAGATGAGCAGGATGCAGAAATCTAAGGACTCTTGGGGAGCTCAGTGGTGGGATTGCAGGAAGAGGCAATAGTGACACTTCATTCTTGTCAGTACTGTTTTTTACATTGATTTTTCTACACTATTTCATTATTACACATTGACTTTACCAGCAGATGGATTAAGCTAAATTCCACATAGAAGAATTTTAGTAATTAGCTAGACTGCTCTCATTAAACAAAAGTGGAAAACCTGGCAAGTTTTGAATCATCTGTTAGGTACTGCCATGATTTTGCAATTGATGTACTGCACTCAACTGCTTATGCAGCAACCACCAACTGGCCTTGTTTTGTGTATGAAATGAGTAAACAATGAAGTTAATCAAACATGAATTTATTTAACTACAATGCTACTTTTAAATTCCGAGGAATCTTGAAAAGTATACTGGATACAATTCAGCCTTACTTAAAAGACCATTTTGAAAATACTGTATTTTAAAAATGTGTTCCAAACTAATTAATCAATATTATTTCAAAGCTAAAAACATTTATGAACTCTTCCTAAAACTCATAGTATTAGAAAAATCCTCAAATCAAGAGTTCCCCAAAGAAAACACTGTACAGTAAGTGTTGTTCCGGAGATAAGATTAACAAACAAGCAATAAAACATTTCTTGCATAATCATGGCATTATGAGAAAATCCTAGAAAAAGTGAAACCCAATAATAATGCTATTAGTCTGCACATCATGTAAGAATAAAAGTTTATCCTACAATTTATGTAGGAGAAAAGCATCCCATCTAGTTATCTCCCATCAACTGTTAGAAAATGTGTTCTGAAAATTCCCTATTACAGAAATGGCTTGAATAAGACTGGAATTAGGGAACTGAAACATCCATATGAGAGGCCAAATCCCATCTGTCTTGTTAATATAATGAGTCCAAGTAAAGTCAACTGGACTACTTTCTTGAATAAGATAAGAATACAATTGAGCTATGTATTAGCCTAATATACACTGTAGGTAACTTTTATTGGCATTAGAGAAAACTGATTATCAATACATACGGTTCAAAGCATCAGTGTTAAGTCCAAGCCCACCATCAGCAAGAATGTCTGCAACCTCTGGTGAGAACATTCTTGTGACGTTATGATTTTTTAAAAAACAGTGGATGGCAACTGGGAGTGAATGACTCTTAAAAACATTGAGCTTGACACGAAGAAAGCTTTGACCTTTTCTAGGAAGTATTTTCATTAAAGCTTACCTCTTAGTAGCAGGATATTCAGAAGTAAGAACCCTACCAAGGGAAACTTTGCATCATCAGCAGGAAAGGATACAAGCTCTGGTAGAGAGGGATGAGCGACTTGACAGCTCTGCTGGCGTTGATGCATGTGGCACATATAAGGCTTGGCAGAAGCTTTGCAGTCACAATGGCTCCATCAAAGAGAGGACCAAAAAATGGCACCTGTAGACCCCAGAATAAAAACAACATGTGAAATTGAGCCAAAGGAGGCTGTGGAGCACAGGAGCAAATTCCACTGTTAGAAACAGAAACAACACACCCGATGCCCACAGGGTTTTCACAGCAAGGCACCTGCTGCTTGAGAAAGGTAAGAGGCAAGGGGAGGAAGATTTCACACTTCCCAGCTCTACGCAAAAGACTAGTAAACTATTTTGCCAGGAAGCAGTATGACCACATTGTTTTACATACTGACACTTCTAGTATGATATTAATCCCAATTTTTTTAAGCATTTAACCTTCTGTAACTATTACCAGTAAGTTTGATGTGCATATGTACATGGCATATTTAATGAGGCAAGCACGAGCTCATTATATACATTAACAAAATTTGACAATGAATTTGAAGTTCATGCTCCATTTGGAACAGATACTGAGAGAGGATTTCTGTCTTATATTTCAGCGTGAGACCGTGACTCACTCGCTGAGTGCCCCCCTGGCAGGAGCTTTTGCAAAGAAGTATTTGTTTCAGATAATCCTCTATAAACTCCTTCCATGGACTTCTCTAAAGGAAATAAAATTAAACAAAATAAAACAAAGCAAAACAAAACAAAACAAAATAAAATAAAATAAAATGCTGATCCAAGATAACGAGGTTCAGGGAAAGCAGGGGAGATGGCACCTGTAAGCAAAGCTGGCACACAGGCAAACAGGTCCATCCAGCATACGGCATCAAGATGTTAGAACTGTGTTACTGCAGGGTTACCTCCAGAGGAACCCTCCACATAACGTCATTTGGTGGCATATGGCTCTTCAGACAAAGGCTACATTAGGTAAAAGAGCCACACACACTTTATAAAAGTGAAAAACATCTGCAGTGAGGAACATATAACAGGCTTTACCATGTCAAAAGCAGAGACAATCTTAACGATTAACTGTATAGTAAATTTCAGCATCGACAAATAGTCAAACTCACTTCCCTATCACAAACTCAAAATGAAAAAAAAAAACAAAACAAAACACAACAAAAAAACAAAAACAAAACAACACAGAAGCTAGCAGCAATTAACAATATTTAAGCTGTGGATTTTTCCATCTGTACAGGGGCTTATCACATAAATAAATACCCTCTATTATTCTTCTGCAACTGCTAGTGGGTGACTGTGACAGTCATTCAATAAATGGACAAAGAGAATAATATAAATCCCCTGCATCTAGGGAATTCCTCTAATTAGAAGTGGCAATGAATTACAGGAGAAATTTGGATTTAATATAACATCTGCAAATGACAGCTGTCTTTTCACAGTTTTGTCATTCCTTTACTTAAAATAATGAACTCCCCCTCAAATAAAGACTAATGTAAAATGTTTCCACAGTATTCCTTTTTCTTTTCTTTTCTTTTCTTTTCTTTTCTTTTCTTTTCTTTTCTTTTCTTTTCTTTTCTTTTCTTTTCTTTTCTTTTCTTTTCTTTTCTTTTCTTTTCTTTTCTTTTCTTTCCCTTTCTTTTCATGCTAGCATTACTAACTAGCCAGCTGGAAAGGAAGGTGACAATAAGAAAATCTACGCCACAAAAGTGATAACGTTCTAGAGCATCAAGTTTCTCCAGTTTAAGCAATAACATTTCTAAGTGAAATTTTTAACACACACTCTTACCTTTCAAGTGTTGACAAAAAGAGAAAGAAATGTAAAACTATGTTTTTATATAAGCACAAATAAGCCTGTGAAGTACATATTAGTATTAACATTATATCACACGCAAATGCTAGATATTCAAATCACATTAGCACTTACATATGCTACCGGACAAAGAAATTCATTCTCAGTCTTTTAGGCCAGCAAGCTGAAGGCTTACAGGTTGTTGTTACACTGTTTCAGAAACACCTGGAGTCTAGGGAGTGTGGCAGATTGTCTTAACCTAGGATTACTGAATTTTTATACTGAAAGTATACACAAGGTGTGTTTATTTTGTACACCATTTATTTGCATACATTTTTAAATATCTTTCAATGGGCACTCTGCTGCAAATTTTTCAAAAAATATCTCCAATCTGACAGACTTCTTTAAACAAAAAGTTCAGTAGTGTTTTCTATTGTACTCCGAGAAACCACACTTTACTACAAAAAAACTTTTCAAATTAAAAAGGAGACTCATTTGAGCTGAATCACAAAACTTGGGCATGCTCCTTTGCTGCTTGTGGGTGCTTGTGCCTGCCAGCTTGCCCCCAGCCATAATAACGCTGCCAGCCCAGGTACCGAAAAGGCAACAAAAAGAGGCGTGTGGAACAGTTGTGAAGTCTATTACTTACCCTGCACATGATTATTTTGTAAAATACACAACGTTCAGAAAATGCAGAAACATGCTTTTTCTCAAGAAGAAAACTACATTATTCAAATTATTGTGTCCTAGGCACATACTTTGTCAATAAGTATTTTTCACGAGCCAAAGTTAGCATACACTGTCTGATAGGAAAAGAAAGCAATGAAGCAGAGGATAGAGGTGACTTTGTCAGAGTGCAAATTATTTTACATTGGCAAAGCAAGACAAGCGTAGCCCACGTGAAACCAGAACCAAGAGCAGATCCATCAGGGTCATTAAAGCTAATGGGACGCCATGTACTGCCAGTCTCCATCCGTACAGCGCCTGCCTTAGAGGGAGCACGAAGGGACAGAGAAACCGAATGCCTAGGAACACACTCCCCTGTCAGTACTTTTCTGTAAGCCAGTATTTAAACAGCCATTTGAGGAAAACAGGGTTTCGAACGGTTACAAAAAAAATCAGTAGGCTTAGACAGGAATGAATTTGAAAAAGAAAAAAGAAGTCAAGGGAAATTACCCCCCCCCCCCCCGCTACTCCAAATGTCAGTGCAAGTTATCCACGAACCAGAAATTAATATTCACCACATTGCAAACACCTGCTTCATTATAATTTCCAAGAAAAAAAATAATTATTTTTGTTGCACACAGTAAAAGTAGGCAAGGTTAAATAAACCTTTTGAGCACAAAGACTTCACTTCTATAGCAAGCAGCACTAGTTAAAAGACTGGGGAATGGGTAAATTATTGTACCAAATGGCTGAGAATTAATCTCTGATGACTAGCTGCAATCTAACGAGGCATCTGTGTCCCAGGGAACCCACAGTATGTCCCTGGCGGTATGTGCAGTGTGTAGAGTCTGCCTGGCATTCTTTGTCCTCTTTTGCAGGCAGCTTTTCGTCTCATTGTTCAGAATATCCTCATGCATCTGTGACGCGTGGAATGCATTCACACTAACAGACTTACTATTGTCTTCCCTCAGAAGCTTTGTCGAGCAAAGACTGCATCACGGTGCCTGATAATTATATTGCTTAATTAATCAAGACAAAAAAAATTTGCAAATCATTGCCCGGTTGCCAAGCAGGGAGATAAAAAATGAAAACAATACAAGCTGAAGCAATATAACAAAAGTAACAGCTATCTGATCAGAAATTCTTATATAATGAAGCTATTAATGCTAAATCGGTTAATGTTAACATTGCTCCAGGTGTCTCTACTTAGATGCAAACAAAAAGGCTAACATTATGTATATAAAAGGCCAAATGTTGCCATGGATTCTGTAACCTGATAGAGAGGACAGCCTTTTCATTTGATTAGGGAATGCAATTTAAATACCAGGGACCGAAGCCAAACAACAGACATTTCTTTCTGCAAGCCTCTTTCATTCACCCTGGGGTCAGTAGCTGGTGAACAAAAGGTCAGCCACACTTGCCCTGGAAATGTCTGGATTAATTTTATTACATTGTAATGGTTTGTACTTTAAATGTAGGGATAACACTAAATTTCCAGTTAGCTATTATTCTTTCTGCTGGTTGGGTATTTTTGACTAATATACAAGATGACATAGCTGTTCTCGGGTTGATTCATAGAATTTTCAAGCATGTTCAGAGAGCTAAACTTTGATTTTCCTTACGGAAGACTAAAAGCTAAAATTCCCAAGAAGTAAACTGTAGAGCTCACCATCAAGTACAAGGGAAAAAAAACACTCTTTCAAAACATAAAAAAAAATAAATCAAGTTTGAAATGTCTAGTCTGATTAAAATGTAATAGCTCCCATCGTTCACAACTCCAAAAACATCATATACAGCTGCTAAATATGTCACCTGGTGAATGCATTTTTCCACTGCTGGTTATTTTCTTGGACAAATACTGTCCCTCATAAAAGGGAAGTAGTATTTACCGCATAGATTACTTTCATAAAGTACATACTATATATGCCAGACAAACATAAATACCAAAAAAACAAAATCCATTATTTGAAAAAAAAAAACAACAAAACAACCTAAAAATTTAGTCGTATGACAATTAATTAAATGGCAAATAATAAAACTCAAATACTTTGCTTGATGTAAGGATATCCGATGCCTGTACCATCCCATTGAGTCAGAATAGGATGAGGGTCTCGAAAACATGCGAGGTTATGCCCAGTGTCATATGTACAACAGTTGATAATTCTTATGGGGTGAATCAGCAGCAAATGAGAAGCTTAAATTTTTATTATTTTGCTTCTGTTGGCTCAAGTTGGAAATTCATCATGATTTTAAGCTGTTTGTACAATAACTTCTATTGGTTTAGAAATCTGAAATGTTTGTTTAGGCGCTAAGCAAAATATAACATGAATTAGTAGCCATTTCAATTGCTACTCACATTTCTACATTTAAAACAAAAAATTGTTGCTCAGTATGCTTTTAAACTGAGGACAGCCTATATATAGTATTTGCTGGGAGAAAAAAAAACAAAACCCTATAACACTGAGCTTTATTTAAGCAACAAAACTGTTGATCACATGTGCAGCACATATAATAGATCCAATACAGCACTCAAAACATACCTCTGGTTTCTTCATTATCTCTATGAAAAACATGTGATTCTTCATTGGATAAATAACAATTAAAACATCTCCAAAATCTGTTGGTATAATGCCCCTGCGGTAGTTCCTGGTGTGTTCAGACCAGACGATGTGAACCTCATCATTTCCCAAGTGACGAAGCTGCAACAGCAAATTGGCTCTTTATTAATCAGAGCGATAACAACAGTTTATGAGGGGTCATGGCTTACAAATTGAATTACAATGCTCAATACTAGAAATAATTCATTACAGAAAAAAGTTAAAATATTGTTTTTCTTCAGTTACTCATGAAAAGATCAGCTAAATAATTTGCTTCATTCAGAACACATTGTTATCTGATACCTTAATTAAGTAATTATCAAATTAGCCATTAACATGGTATGTAAATGTACATTACCTACAATAATTTAAGGCGGAAATCTAAGTTACTAGAACAAAATGTTAGGCAGCAAACATCGTATGTCAGTTACAATAATGCAGCTCTCACAGAAATGTGAAATGCCTGGACTCTGGATGTCAAGAAACTTTCCATCATGGACCTCTCTTTCTTTCTCTATTTACTATATTACAAATGTTTTCTTGAGGTCTCCATATCTGGTGAGGAAGACTCCTCTTTTGTTTGAAAATGGATGCAAAATATTTTGGACAACGTAAATTACAGAAGAATGGGAAATACTGGGTAAGTTACTTTATTTGGAACAGTCACATAAAATACGGATCAATTATAAGTAGGACATACCCAAAATCCATCTAAAGATCTGTGTGTTTGCTTTGTTAGATGGGAGGAACTGGAGGTGATCTAACAGATGGTAAAAATTATTTGGCAATCATGTACAAGCTATGCACAATAGTTTCAACTGTAAGCTTTAAAGTTAATATTTAATCCACATGCAGAATGCCAGCCTAATGTATAAAGAGAGTTTTAGTCCCACTTAAACCTTAAAAGACCACCACCCCTAGTTTGGTGCTAGCCCCTGAACAATGTGGACAATAGACCTAACGAAGCTAAAATGTAGCTCTGCTTCCTGCATTCTCTGTAAAAAAAAAATAAATAAATAAAAAATTGTTGGTAAATAATCTCTAGGGACCTCATAGCAGCTGGTATTATACCAAAGAATATTCCCTCTTCAGAACCAGGTAGCATCTTTAAAAGTAAAGAATTTAAATCCTACAAGGTTGGTTGAGTGGCAAACTGTACCCCAGTTGTAAGAGAAACATGCAAAACTGTGAACCATGACAGGAATCAATATGCCTTTTGCCTATAATTTGTACTCTAGCAGAGTGAAATGGAGCTACACTCAAAGTAGGAGTGAGATTCTCAGTTTGTTCTAAATTAAATAAAAATTCAGAGTTGTATTTTGTTTAAAGCTATACATAAAAGCCATTTTTG
The DNA here is from genome assembly GCF_047663525.1 of Anas platyrhynchos. Taxonomy (NCBI): domain Eukaryota; kingdom Metazoa; phylum Chordata; class Aves; order Anseriformes; family Anatidae; genus Anas; species Anas platyrhynchos. Next base: position 3,062,807 of record NC_092589.1, read on the forward strand.
AAGAAAATGCAGTCTGTGCTTACAAGAAATTTGGAAACATTAACAATACTAATAACAGCCTCTTACATGTAGAAAATCAGAATAAAAAACTGTTCTCATGGTCATCCTGACTTCTATTTTATTACTCAGTAAAAACAAAGTCATACCCAAGAAAATACTTATGCTGACAACATCACAGTGCAGACCAGTACATACAAAGCTAGATAGTAATTTAATCGAACATCCTGACTTTGTTTTCACACTCGTATCTGAATAAGCAGACGCAGATAGGTCGCCTCAGAAATGATTAAGGCAACAGGTGAAGTTTTCTATGACCAACTCTACCCAGTGCTAGGGCTTTGCACAGAAAAGTTATAGACCGCGAGGATTTGGCATGGCTGCTCCATACCTGGCTGAAGTCGAGCTGCAATTCCTGCAGAAGCTGGGAAGCCAGGACCTGGCTCGCAGCAGCAGTGCTCAGAGCAGGCCAGGCACTGGGCTCACAAGCCATGACCCACATTTGCTTGGCGGAGCGGAGGCACCCAGCTCACCTTACAGAGTGAGTACAGGCACTTGCTCTGCGGCATGGAGAAAGCCCACAACAGCTTTAGCAACCTCTGCTTAAAAATAAATAAATAAATATGAAAACAGACTTTTGCAAGGCTATGCAGTTGCCCTGTTGCATAGGGAAATTCAAACTGGAGACAGCTCACTTGTTTTACTACAAGAAAACCAGGAAGAAAGGGGTTGGTTCTGCCTTTCCTCATGGTGCCTTGGGAATGGTACATGGCATGTATAGCTACAGAAACAAAATTCAAAATAGGTCCCAGTGCTGGTAAGAGACCCTTTTTAATTCACAATAAATTATTCTCTTAATAATCAAACACTTTTCATACTGAAAAAATCCCCAAACGCTTTATACCTGTATCACACCCCAGAGAACAAGACTCAGTAAACATGAAGTCAGTGCAACCTACACTTGTTTGAGGCTGGAAGTGATGGCTCCAAGCCCCAAATCCTGCAAACATCAGTGCGATGATGAATTACTCTTTGCTATGAGTACCACCTCATCACATGCAGAGAACTGCTTTTAAAGCACAAGTTACTATCTCTTTGGTTTTAAACCATACATGCCTAACCACTGCATTTATACAATGCAGTGCCACAAATGTACAACTGGCATCAACCAGAAGTATTTGTCCTTGTGAGATCATTCCAGCGATAAAAACCATTGCAATAATCTTATCAGTGGCAGCACACAGCTGCAGCTTCCTGGGTCACTCGCTCACAGCACTGGCTGTGGTGGCCTGGGCTCCCCAATGGACATCACCGAGGTTTGCTCCACAGGCCAGAGCCCGGGTGCACGCCGGGCTCCCCGTGTAGGTGGAAAGACAGAAACACCTGCATCCGAAAGCCCAAAGCAGCAAGAGCATGAAGCACATGCTAAAATCCCGGGGAACGAGGAGCAGCCTGAACGCTTGAGTTTATCGTATCCGTGCAGCCCTGCCTGAAGCTGGGCATTGTGCCGGTGCTGGTGCCTCGGGTGCGCTGCCGGCCCGGGTGGCTGCAGCGCGTGGCGGCAAGGCAGTGCTCACAGCATACACCTCGCGGCCTGACCCCTATCCCTGCTAATTGCGTTACAGAGCCAGCTGGCTCCAGAGAGGAGTCGTCTGTTTGACTGAAAAATTCCTGCTTGTGGGGAGGCACGGCTGCTACTTTCGCTAAGTAACAGTCAGGCCTGACATCCCCATTGTCTGGCTGACAGTGCGCCCATCCTAAAATCTAAGTTTTATTTGTAAATTAACCGAGAAACTTCCTGCCAGAACAGTGCTGCCTGGAGACTGATAATGTGTGCCTTTCATTCCCTTTCACTCTTACTGTATCACTGCCAATTTGTTTTTCTGCTGCTCGCCAGCCCTAGGCTATAAAAGCCTTGTAAGACATAAGTGCAATTATAGTCCTGGAGTCAAATGAATTGGACAAATCCAATAGCACAGCTCTGTCCCCACTCTGCAAACCCCTACAGCAGTTAGATTAGCTGCTAAAAATCTAATCCAGCTCTAGCTAACAAATTTCTGCAGCGAAGGAGCAAGAGTTCAGTATGGGGTTGCAACCAGATTTCTGAATTGAAAAATTTCTGCTTTGACAATGGGGGGAGATGGAATGAATCACTTGAAAATTTTGCAGCCCGTTTTTAAACTGTTAGATGCAATTTAGTTAGAACAAGAAAGGGGTCTGCAGGATGCTGTTACTATGATTGATTTTCGTTCTTGCCACAAGACATCCAGATAAAAAAAAATTTAGAACCAATGATGCTGAACCGTACAGCAGCAAGAGCTATCAGTTGAATTTTGATTATTCCACAAGAAAGCATTTCTTTCAGGGCTAAGTCTTATTTTAGAGTGGTTTGTTGCGTTTTATTGTGTTTGCAGCGGTGTTGTGTTTTGTGTATTTTGTGTTTTTTGTTTTTTTTTTGAATGAACGATATAATATGTCAGCATATACTTCATATAAAGGAATACAAAGTGCAGATTACTACTGTATGGCACAAAAATAAGGGGCAAAGCTCATCCTCAGTGGAAGTGCACTTATTCTTGTGAATTTATACCTGGAATGACATTATCGTCTTGTGTTCAGTAAAAATAAAGAAACATAATAACATTTAAATAAAATTATTGCATCTGCTAAATTCCCCAGCCCGCAGAATTTATGGCCTTCTGTACTACTTCCCTGGCCAGCAGGTGGTTAGACCTTCTGTTCAGCTCCAGAGTTTGCGAGCCAAGCAAACTGGTATTGAATGCTTTCTGCCTGTCCAGAGGCAAAATAAGCAGGGAAGAAAACACAGAAATGACAAAGATTTAGGAGATAAGGGGGAGCTTAGAACCCAAATAGTATCCATGCAACCCTATCTGATGGAAGCATTAGGAAGGCAATAAAAAAAATCTGTGACCCCCATCACACCCTGAAGGCAGCACAATGACATTTTCTCCTCCCAGCAGTATTGGTCTCTAACAGCATAAATTCCTTTTGCAGCAAAAATGGAAATGAAGCAGGTACTAACTGACAAGATCACAACCTTCCTTCTTCTCACAGCTGCTATGAAAAAGAAGAATTAACCAAAAGAGGTAGTAGATAAAAAATAACGTTTTAACCATAAAACACCTGGATGTACTGCCTCGTTAATCTGAGGTGAAGACTTCAGCCCACCATGCGCTAACTGTTCAGTGAGTAAGTGGAATTATTAAAACACTCGCAACGATGTTGAGGGCTGTTGCAAACAAAGAAGAGGCTTTCACTGCTGGATGAATGACACACAACATTTTGTTTGAGCGTGCCTCTCTTAGCCAGGCACATTGCTCATAAGTGCAGTATCACCAGGTGGGGAAACAAATACATTTTCTTCTGCTTTAACAGTATGTCACAGACAGGCACACGTTTCTTTTCAAGCATGCACCAGTTGTGGCCTGCACACAGAGGAGCTGCCAAAATCAACATGGGTCTGTGGCAGACCGAGGGATTTTTCTACTAAAGCATCAATGCACTTGCCTTCCTGTATCTCAGTGTAAGGCCTCCTTGCAGCTAAGATTCACAAGTGAAAATCAAAAAATGGACACTTTAGAGTTTACTTTTAGGGTGATAAGAGCTCTTAAACAAATATTGTCTTTAGAAATGGTTTGGATTTACACTCAAATCACTGGTTTCAAATGAGGGCTGTTTCATCCATCAGCACTGCCAAGGAATTAGAGAATTATCTATCTTCCAGAATTTTATGGTGCCTCGTACATGTATCTTGTCCTCTGCATTTACACAAAGTTTGTTAAGAAGTCTGTGCTAATTTGTACAGAAATACATGCTAAACCAACACATTACCAAACAGCTATGGCAAATCAAAGTTTTTTTTGTGCAGAAACACAGCATCACAAAAGATTGTGCAACCCACTGTTTACAGAAGGACCAGCTCCCAAGCTCCATTAGGTTGCTCAGAGCTTTGTCTTCCCTTACTGGAATACACAGTTTGATCCCTGCAGGGCTCCCATTCCTATAGTAGATTTAAGATTTTTTAAAGTCTTAAAGCAATTACTGTGAGGTGTTTTCTGTGGATAGTATGTACTAGAGCTGGCCTTGTTTCCTAACACTTCCTGACCCAGAGACTGGCAACTACTAAATGCTTTTGCTTTTTTTTCTCATGAAGAAGAAATTCTCCCAGAGTAAATTTAGGGAAGAAAATTAAATAGAATAACCAGACTCTCTCCATGGCTGTGTTAATTACTAATACATGTGTAAATTAGGGGAATTAGTAAAATAGACTGTTTGCAAGTAAAGCCCATTTTTCCCTGCATGGTGGGCTGTCAGACTGTGCTCTCTCCTTTCCCAGCTAATTTATTACTCAACAGGTAGACGAGATATTTCACTACCTTTGCTATGCTTCCATAACGTCCAGGAGCTATGACTTACATGGGAAGATTGGACTAAATGACTACAATTTGTCCAGGAAAAGTAAGACTGAAAAGCATGGTAGCAGTTCTCAAACATGAAAAGATCTGCTGCAAAACGATCTCTTTGTAGCCACCTGGGATAGGGTAAGAATAAATGGGCCTAAACTGAAGCAAAGTAGACACCACAAAATATTTTCTCATGGCACAAAAAGTAAGTCATTGGAGTATGTTGCTGAGGGAATCTATAAAGCATTTATCACAGGAGGTTTTTAACTAGCAGCTGGATAAACACTAGCCAGGAACAGTAAAATACAGATAGATCTACCTTGGTTCAGTGACAGAGACTATACGGCTTCTCAATACATGTCACAGCACTACCACCCTACTCTAAATTACTCTGATGACTCTTTTTTTTCCCTATAACTATGTAAATCCCCTAATAAGAAGATAATGAGTTGCATATTTGAAGACAAACGTAATTTTGCTGATATATATGTATATTTTTAAATGAGAGGCATCAGAAAAAAAGAGAGGATCCAGCTTTACTATTAAATGCTGGGCAAGTTTTTAGAAGTGGTAATCAGAAAGTCCAACTTTTGATTTCTAGGAAAAGCACATGCTATTTTGAAACTAACTGGAGAACAAATAAAATCATCTAGTGACTTTTATAGATAATTTTCAGAGCACAATAGTATCACATGGTAGACTGAATGGATGTGGTAGCATTATTAACACACATTAACAATCTTGTAGGACAAGTTGCCAATCCTAATTAAAAAGGCAAAGATTTGGTATGCACCTAAAATCTTCTTTGACTAAGCAGCAGTTGGCAAGCACCATAATCTCAAATCACTTCTTGTTAGTAAAGACAAATGATTAAGTACTGATACCAACAAAATTTTGGGCTGGGTTTTGGCCATCTTTGAAGCAGAGTCTGCTTGTCACAATTGTGAATGACTGGATAATGGCTTTAAATATCAGCTGGCTGCTTTTGGTACTATGCTTGTCACTTCTCTTTCACTTCTTTTCTTTTCTGTTACACACTGGACGATTCATCTGTAAGGTTTTATTATGCTGCATTTGGTTGTTTTGTTCTACCATACTACAGCAGCTTTGGCAGGCAGACAACACACAAACGAAATTATTGCTAATATTATTACTAATGGTGGTATTTGAGGCTACCATGGAAATGTTAATTGTGTTGCAGAATCCAGAATTTAGATGCCATTTAATTCAGATAATCTGGCTGCAGAGCACCATGTGGCACAGAAAAGATGGCCTGCTAGGACCAGTTAGCATGGTCTGTTTTCAGTGTAAACTTTAATTTAAGCACAAGACTACATCAAATGTTTTGAAATACACAGGAAATGAATTACCTTTTTGGTCAGTGAATCATCTGAATCTGACGGCATTCTTGTAGACACATGAAAAATGATTTCCACGGTAGAGGTAGCATAATAGGGTGCTGTTTGTCCAGTGCTGCCGTTGCGCTGCAGGCCACCCATAAATCCACCATGTGTTGAGAGATCAACCTAAGTGATTGAAAGTCATAATTAGAAGAACCATTCTTTCTTAAAGACTGACAAATAACCCTACTTATTAATAAATCAAGACCTGGCAAGTTTGTTACCATCCCAGAGAAAAAGAAATCTTTCCATACAGGTTCGTGATCTTAGCGCTAGATCTGTTGGTTTCCCATTCCTGTATTTGACATTTACTGAAAGTAAACAACTATTAACTAGGTACTGTGTGATTATCTGCAAGGCTATTCTACCTTTCTATCAGCAACCTGCAGCAAGGAAACAAAAGTACTGTCATGCACAGCTGCTCTACGGGTTATACATGGCTTAGCAAGCCCACGCAAAGCATACATAGTGAGAAATAAAGTGCTAAGAAAATATAACCAGTAAGGAAAACTGAAGAAGAAAATCATTTTTTTTACAAGAATAAATATTTTAGAAGAAATTATTCAAAAAGATTGTTCAGGAAAAATGCCCCTCTGAAGACGAGCCTGTGTCCGAAAACTTGCGTGTTTTCCCAACTGCATCATTCTAATTGGGGATGCTACCTCTCCCTGTAGACTCTGTTTCACTTAACATCCTTAGATGTGAAACACAGCTACTGTGTATTTCCAGAAAACCATAAATGTTCATACCACTTAGGTTACTGACACACCATTTCACCAATGCTAACTAAATACAAATGTTTTTGCCTTCTGTACAGCAGTCCTTTGTTTGGGTAAGTGGTCTGACCATGTGAAGAGCTCCAAAGAGCTAAAATTAAGGTAAAAATTAAGCTACAGCTTTTAACGATGCCGAAAGCAGTAATGTCCAGTGCAGCGCCACTTATCCATCAGAAACAGGAAGGATGTACAACAATAGTGCTAATAAATTATAAAATTATATTAGAAGGGACTGTACTTTGTGCATGCCAAGCGAGTGGCAGCAAACAAGTGAGTTAGAAGAACAAAGTGCTGTGCGCTCTTCCTTGGATACGTGCGTACAGATCATCATTTAAGGCAGACCTGAAAATAGCATTTGCTTCAAGCCTAAGAGGTGACAGATATATTTTTTTTTAATAATTAAGTACTTCATCCCATGCATGACTGCACAATGAATGAACGAGTGGTCTGATGGCTTTCTAGGCTGGACATTTTTAAGATTTGACTCAGTTTCTTCCTTAGAGATACCCAACAGCTTTCACTGGTGGAAAGCACAGAAAGAATTCTTTCTTTAGCCACTCTGGCAAAGGATCTCAGGACCTTTGTCAGAGGACAGTCTGACCAATACTGCAGCCTGATAACACTGAATGAAAACCACCCTAAGCATTCTTATTTTCTTGGCTGAGCTAGGGATGAGTAGAAAAAAATGACCAAAAGGCACAGAAAACACAGAGAGAGATATAAATTAAGTAAAAGTTTTGAGAGTATAAAGACATGGGAACTTAAAGAATATGGGAAACTTGACTTGTTTAAAATGATACAGTTCTGGGACACAACTGGCCTGAAACTTCACATCCACTTTCATAGCAGTGTCTGCTATAACAGGGAAAATGGAGAGACACTTTATCCCAGCTTTGCACGGCTGTGTCACATATTAGCCTCAAAAACATCATCTTTCTGCTCTGTAATACAACATTCTTGTTGTATTACATTCCTGCTTTCCTGTTTCTGCTAGCTAACACAAATCTAAAATAGCCTACAACGTATCTTAGCTTGTAGGAACAATACGAACACTTTAATTATTTTGTAACCTGCTAATTCAAACACACAGTTTCCACAGAAACTACTTTAATAAAGTAATGATTAATAATATTTTAATATTAACTAATATTTTAGATGTTTTTAGATTAAAGCTTTTTTAAAGTTAGAAGGAAAGTGTACTTACATTACCCATCATATAACTGAAATTCTAAACAGTGAACTCTGATGATGTTAATGAACTTAGTTTATAAAGAAGGTAAAAACTTTCTAAAATATCTTAAACAACATTTCACTGTTCCTGTTCAAACAGAAGTAGCATGTGGATTTATAGAATTCTGTTAAATTAAGTGATCTTCTCAGTACTGCTAAACATTGCCATACATTAAAATTTATCTTTCTTTTTTGAGAATTTAAAAATATGCAATTACATAAGCAGTTTATTTTCCATTTACCTATTTTAACTGGCTTACACTGATTTTTGTAGGTTTTCAAATCAAATATGTAATTTGCCTAAATTTGTGATTATTACCTCCCAACCCAGTCCAGCAACAAAATCTTCATATGCCTGGCTTCCCCTTGCATTGGACAGTATTGAGCATTTGTCTTCCTGTCCTTCTGCAATGTAAAACACTGCAATCTTGTGAGTTTCACGGCTGTAATTAGATATAACAAGAAATGAAAATTAAAATAGGTTTTAGCTCAAATGATTCTTTAGATCACCTGCCCTCTGAAAGCTATGGACAGATGACCTCCTTTTACTCTACGTCTGCTTCTTTTCTGCACACAAAGACATCACTTAAATTAGAAATATATATGTTCACCATTTTTTTTCCCACATGGCAGAGATAGTGCAGTTTGGAGTGCAGAGCAGGGTATATTCTTTCTGTTTATCAGCAAAAGAACTGATGACCAAGTTCCATTTACAGGCTTTATCACATACATCTGTGCAACCTTGCTGAAGACGGTAAGATTGCACAGGTGTTAATGAGAACATAATTTGATCAACAGAATTTTAATTATGGGGTGATGATACATGAGAAAACAAAAAAGCATATGTAGACTTTCAGCTCCTGGGTTAAATTTTACATGACTGACAGTTATAGTTGGCTCCTTAGACAATGAGTGGATTGGGTATGAAAATTGTTGGGATGAAAGAAAATCAGAACTCTACAATACTGCAAACACTTTTCAAATAGCTATGGGCCAAGGAATGAAAATAAAACATAAAAACATAATATTCAGAAATCTATCCTGACACTACCTGGCTGGAAAAAAAAATAAAAATGGAAATTACCCCTTGAGTACCGCTCTTGACAGAGGGATCATTCTGAAAAAAAGTCTTTTGAGTGAATCAATGCAAGGTTATCAATAAATTTTGGAACTTCTTCCCTCCCCTCTCAAGTAAATAAACCAGGAAAAGGGCTGTTGTGTCTTATTGTTCGCTATTTTGAATTCTATGTATATAGTACCATTGAAAATAGCTTCTCTATTCAGTCTATGGAACTCTTTAGAAACAAACAGTCCGTTTCTCATACAAATATTTGTATTGCTAGCACATGCAATTTTATTTTTTTTGATGAGGCATTTATTCTTTAGAAACTGAGTTTATCCACAGTGTGCTTAGTAAACATTACCTACCATTGGCGAGAATCCAGATTTTTCAGTTCTCTCAGTAATTTTGAATTTTTCTTAAGAATATGAAAGCTTTTCCTACAAATATATTAAAAAAAAAGAAGGAAAATGCAACACAGATAGACACAGTATTTTTTCATTCAAAATCCTAAGAGAAGTAATCAAACTAGCGTGATTCAAATGACTACAATCAGACCCAGAAGCAACTCAGATAATTTCAAACTGACCAGACTTGTTTGGATGACTGTAAGTCAAAAGAGCAGTGCTAGAGCAGGGAAGGGACAGTGGGTGGATCTCGATTTCTTTTCAAGGTCAGAAGCAGCAAGAGTACTGTAAACATGTTCTGAACCCTCTGTTCCTACCTTCTATCCCAGGAGTTCATTCCCAAATCATTTAGCAACAGCCGACAGAAATAAAAGGATGCTTGAGGTTCAGCAGGACACGGTTCTTCTTGACGGGCCACCTTCATACTGAAGCCTGAGCTGCATTTAAAAATATAGTCTTTTTCCTGGGCACTCTGCCTCATCAGGGCTTCGGTGATTGCATTCTCTTGTTCGTAGCTCATACCAAAGGGTGGTGGCGATGGCTCATTCAGCTTCCGCTGGGGATGTAAAAGGCATTCAGGACTAGTGTTACCAATCTTCTCCAGCAACTCGTCAAGAGCATCTTCTCCTTCTTCCACCTGAGAAATGTCTTTATGGGAACTGAACTGGTGCTCAGGGTTGCCTGAAATCACAAATGAGCTCGGAGTACTCTGCCGTGGAAGGCAGCCCTCCAAAGGTCCATATAATATTCTGCCATCCCAAGAGTACTTCCCTGAGATATCTCTGACAATTACCCTCACATCTGAGGGGGCTACTGCTGGCTCAGTGTCCTTCTTCTTTTCTGCAGGGATCTGGAGGTATGATATAAGAGTACTGTCATTAAACACAAAGAGCTGCAAGTTGGGGCTCCGGAAAACTTCTGATGAAAGCTCAGAAGATTCCACATAGGAGTTGTCATGATTCTCACTAAGGAGACTGTGGAGGATGGCAGGACCTCCGCTGAGTGGGTAGTGGCTCAAGTGGTTCACCAGATGAGTCATAACCATCCGTGCCGTTAAAGGTATTAATTCTAAGTTCCTTCTTCTTTTTTCTAAAACAATCAATAAAGAGATTACAGATCAGTAAGAGCAGGAAGAGGTAATTAAAAAGAGCATCTGCAATTTTCTGAAACATTTTGAAGCTTGCCTTAGTTGTCCTCCAAATCATTCATTTTCAGTAAATCATTTACAACCACTGCACAAGAAATTCTATGCACCACATGTTCTACACTATTTCTTTGCATGTTTTTTGCAATTCTACGCAAACTCAAACCAGAGATGCAACTGGAAAACAGTACTTCTCCAGAAACAATTAAACCGAAGCATTTGTAGAGCACTAACACACCCAAGATGAGAAACACCTTGTTCTACCTAAAATGGCAAATGTACCTGACACATAACTTTTTCTTTCTGCTGTTCACAATATGTCCCTAATCAGCAAGAAATCTGTGTAAAATAGGTTTTTAGTTCTTTTTTTGTTGTTTTTTTTAAACTGAAAACACATATACAAAAAAAAACAAAACAAAACAAACAAAAAAAAAACACAGGAAAACAAGCTGTAGAACTCAAAAACAGTACAGTAATAAAATCTGAAAATACTATTTTAAAGCATCATTGCAAACCCAACAGTAGCTCACACTACTTAATATTGCATCTTTACTTTGACTCTTCTGCAAAAATATACTAATGCATATTAATATATTATTTATAATATATGTAATCCATTGTTTTTAAAGTTTTTAACAAGTGTTTGAAATAAAAGTGGTCTTTAAGATAGAACACTCAAATATGAATTACTTCATATGCTTGGATTCATGCCCAAGGTGATTTCATGTAGTCTGTAACATGATGCAGCTAGATCCAAATAATCTTTTCACTTTTGACACAGGTAGAATTGTGAATCAGCAGGAACAGCTTATTTATGCAGATTCATAATTTGGTTCAAATCACACATGTCCTTCCAAAACCACTCAGAATAGGTAAATCATCTGTGACAATGGATTCATTTCTACTGAAAACTTCAAAAAGGCAGCTGCATGCTTCTGAAAGAAGCTTGATCTTAGTTGTTGAAATTCTCTATACCAAATTTTAAGTCATACCGAAGGCAAAAACAGATTCTCAGTCTACTCGATACCTGCAGAACTTTTGCACTGTATGGCACCACAATGTAATTTTCTTTCTCCTGTGACAGTGCTAAAGAGCATCGTCAGCAACAGATTCTCTTACAGAGGCAACAGCAGTTCATAAAATAAATAAATTAATTAAAAACTTCAAGGAGTAATTGCTGCATGCAGTAAGATAAGCACATTTGCAAGGGAGAGATGTAACCTGGAAACTTTTGTTTCCTAGCTGCTGCATGTAGACATGCTGGTCCTCATCACTGTAAATTCTCTTACCCTCAGCAACAGTAAGCAGGTTGCCCAAATCTGTGACAGAGTGGCACTGGGCTGGCTCAGAGCTTGTGACATTTCCCAGTGGCAAGAAAGGGTCATAGTCACTAGACGAGAGATCCGCAAGACTCAGAAGGTAATGGCTTTGCTGAGTATACGTACTGGAGCCATTCACACAGCAGTGCAAAACCTGTGAGCAGACAAGCACAACACTGAAGGAGCAATGAAATATATGCCAAAGTACCCACTTAAACAGCAAGGAGTGACCCACCATGATTTTACATTGTGAAAGCCAGCCCCTGCTACAAAAAAAAAGCTCTGTCTAAATTCAGTGTTTTTAAAATAACTCTCTTTTTCATGACCTATTCTGTACTTTAACAGCTCACTTAAGGACTTATTTTGTATTTTAACACACCACTCCACATAATTCAAATATTTCTGCCAAGATTATTTTCCCTGGCTCGTTGTTTTGAGTATTTTGCCTTTCTCTTTTCACTGCCCTCTATGTTGCACGTCTACCTCAAACAAACTGCTTTTCTTCCTTTTCAAGATCCTTCACATTGATCTTATCCTCTTAATATTTTAAATTCTTCACATCTCCCCTGTATGACTCTGCTCACACTTTGTGCTTCTCTACAGCTTGATAAAAAATGCTTCTGTGACTAACAGGATCTGTAAAAGGCATCTTTAAACATCTAGATATAATAAATCATGTGCATTCCTCATACTCACTCTATAAATATAGTCCAGTAAAGGAGCTTTGGATGCATGTTGATCTTCAAGGACACCAGCAGACACTGGCTCCAGAAGCACTTTCATGGGTAATGCCATGCACCAATCCAACAAGCAAAGTAGCAGTGAAACTATAAACTAAACAGAAACATGTAACACAGTATTTAGGTATTATCTATCAAGCTCACACAAACTTAGAGGTACATTTTTAGAAGTTTAAAATAAGACTTTGGTTCAAAGCCACTTCATTTAATGAGTAGTTCAAACAGCACAAAGAAAGACAGACACTGCTCACTTCAGCAACAAACCTTTTTATCTGCTTCCACAGAGGAGTACTCCGCGCTTGGCAGAAGAAATGCAATAGTGGCCAAGAGGATCTATGTTAAAAGAAACAGAATTCCAGGAAGACATTTATCTTCTTTCATTACAAAGACAGAGAACTAACTTCACTTGAACAGGGTGTGAAAAAGGTTAAATTCTCTTAAGAGCATCTAACTGCTTTTGTAAATAAATGTCCAAGTGAAACAAAGTTTCACTGAACATTTTAAAAATACATGACTACAAATGAGAAATGCACAGTGCTCCTAGGATTACAGCAAACCTAACAATACTTGCAGAAGAAAGCATTAACAGAAAGCTATGGTTCCAGCAGTTTAAGTAAGGAATTAGGGGAACTTTGCACACAATTTCCATAAATATGGTTTAAAGAAACTGACATACTTCAGTAATTTTTCTGGACAGAGAGGATTCATACTTCTGCAGCTTTTGCCAGTAAGACACTAGCAGTTGAAGAACATCACAGGCTACCTGAGCTACCAATTTATTAGAAAACTGTAAGAGAAAAAAAGGTAATTAAAAACAAATAAAATATTTAGCTATCATACAGTACAATTAGTTTTTCTACTTCTTAAATCATTTTACATCTATAAAAACAATTCAAAATGTTAATGCCACAAAATCACACAGTCAGCATTAGGAAACATCAGACAACATTATTGACATAATCCTAGCTTGGTCCGCTGTGGTAGGGGTCTTTAGGTGCATAATCACATCCTACGTTTGCAAGTATTTTGCACTTTTATATAGGATGTCACCTTGGCCCCACTGAAGAACTATGCATATACTCCTTGGCAACTTCATAGGAGCCATAAGGATCTGAACCACGCTCACTAGAGATAATGAGTTACTAATTACATGTAAAGGTTCAGAACCAGAAGGTATCTTTTAGAAGATGACCAATGTCATATCACTAATACTATGGAAAGACCCCCAAGCAACTTCTTGTCAGTGGTTTAAGCAATGAAAAGAAAAACCAGCACACTGCACTCCATATAACCAGCAACTGTTTCAAAAAATAAAATGTCTATCAATTACAGAGACCACCTCAGTACTACCTTTAGTGTCACACCTATGACATTGATTGCTTCCTTCACTTGGGGGTGATTTGTACACTGCATTAGTTCTTCACATATCCAAACTCCAAGGCCACAAATGGCTATGCATCTTTTTTAAAGGGAAAAAAAAAAGAAGTCAGAAGTTTTAAAAGTATCTTGTCTTCATCTACACTTCATTCTTTCCAAATTTGCACTTTGGAAGGTAACCACTCCTCCACCAGACAGCAGCTATCACTGTACAGTAACACTAGACAGCTATTAATAAAAAATCTCAAAGGAACAGTGACTTTTCATCAGTCAAATAAAAAAGTTAGAAAGAAACCAGTTAGAAATAAATCAGCACTGCAAAGATGTGATTTTTTCCAAATTTACTTTTAAGTAAATTCAAACAGAGCAGAATTTTCTAAGTTCTAGGCATTTAACCACAGCATATACCATCCTTGGAAACCAGGAATATTCCTTGAAATCAAAGAAAATATAAGCAGGCCTTGTAAAAACAAAAAGCAAACAGGGAGGAAAAAAGCAATAAATGAAGGATGTGCTCTCTTCTCCCTCACACAGTAGGTCTACATCTTCACAGCACAGAGCAGACCTCATCACAATGCCACAGTAAGGAACTCAACTCAACAGGGTCAAAAAATAAGGCAGGAGTAACAAATCAGCTGTACAAACAGAAAAATATGTACGGAGAAAGTTTTTCCAATTTTCCTATTTTTAACTTCATTCAATATTTTACCTTGCAGCTTCACTTGGCTCCTCTGTAGCATTCTTCAATAAAATATTTATGAGGTAACACTAAAATGATAAAATAAATCAGAGTAAGTGTCCTTTTCATACATGCACTTTATTTGAAGTTGTTTAATTTTGACATAGTTGTAAATGAAACGAGTTTTAAATCTTAGTCTATTCTTAAAGGACTTTAACTACATTTTGTTTACTATTCTTACCACAATTTTATTTCATCAAAAGAAGATTGCTTACTGATTACACTTCAAGTATACAGACCCTTGCAGATAAAACCAATCAATCCAAAATCATGTACAGGCAGCAACGTGGAAATCAATTCATTTTCAGAGTTGGAAGGTGTTTACTATGAGTGTTCAGCACTTGATAATACAAACTATGGTGTACAAACTTTCAGCAAGTTAGATTTTGACCAAAAAAAATCAACACCTTTTTTGATACAGAAAAAAAGACTTCAAAATCTAGCCTGCTTTAACACTCATCTGATGAGACTCTAGGGTGTGATGAAGAAATCCAGAATGGAAGCACTGGAAGAATGCTTTGCATTCTGTCCATTTTTACATTCTAAAGCCACACAAGGAATTCAGAGATTCCTCCCCAGTTTTAGCTAATTTTCCACAGTGGATCAGCATGGTGTCTCAAGTTTATCAAGGAGCAATAGAGGTTTGTACAAGGGCAACCATCTGAGCAGGTTTCACCAGCTAGTGATGCTCTAGGTCGCGTTTGTTGGGGTCTTTGTGGGAGGGTGTGCATGTGTGATTTTTCCTTTCAACGTTATTTTTTAAGGTCATTAAATTATGAAGTTTTCCGCTGAGCAAAATAATTAATATTGCAGGGTATTTCACTGAAGTTAATGCCTTGGGAAAGACCATTCATGTTAATCTAATGGTTCTGTGTAAGAGTGGAATCAACTTAGCATTTTACTGTAATACCAGTAAGGCAGAAACTGTCTCCCCTCATGCACACCCCACATCTCTTAGAGAACAACCTAATATACATAGATGCAATGAATGGGCACTTTAAATAATACCACGTCCACTGTTTAATGAATTGATGTGACAGGCATCTGGCTGGAAAACATAGCATTTGATCATAGCCAGTTCACTCTCCTTGAAAATAAAATGTAATTTGTACTATCTAAGCTTTGCTAATTTTATGGTGCATGTTAGGAAAAGCAATGCTTATCAAGTAAGTACATATAACGTGCACAGTTGTGGGATTTTGATGAGAAGGAGGGATTTATTATTTAAACAAAAAGTGTACAGTAAAAAATAAGTGATTAAATAATAAAGATATGTTAGACTTACTAATTAAATGTGGCTTTACCTTTACATCTGCACTTCCCGCGATGATCTCACCAGCTTCTGAAATGGGCCGCAAGAGTGGGATTTCTTGGTAGATATTTGGAAAGCAAACAAGAGAACCAAGGATGGTATGAGCTTCTGAACGGGGAGCCTAACGCAAGGAAAAGTAAACAAAAATATTTTCTTCATCAAGTTATGAAAATAACATAAGCTGTGAGGCTAGTGTATATTACTGCAAATACTAAAAGTGCTGTATTCACAATACAGTGCAGAAAGTGTCCTGAGGAACATGTCCTGAGTAGCTTTTCCTTTAGAACTACTGCAAAATGAGCACTAAAGCAGTGACTAGCAAACGTTTCTTTGTCTGTGCTTTTTGCTGCTGTGTTTTTCTTTTTTCTGGTACAGAACTCCTCCATCAGTGTGGATCTGGCACTACTCATGCTTTTTTTTGTAACACTGAAAATACATTGCACACTGTTTTATGCTTATAGGAGAAAAGAAAGGTGTTTTGCGTTTGTTTTTTTTTTTAGAACTCTTTCCATGGAAAGTCAAGCTTTCACTTCTTATTCGCATTTTAAGATTTATCAGAAATCAGGCTGATCAGCTTTTTCAGAGATGCCAGAAAATTAATGTCTAAGCGCTGAGGGACAATGGAACCAGACTCACTGTTTTGTTTCTGGTGCAAGCTGGGAGATCTGTGTCCCCGTGCACCACCGTCTGCTCAGAAGCACAGACATCATGAGTAGCAGTAAAAACATGTGGCCAGAATGGATCAAAAGGTCTCCCCTAAATTGCGGTTCCAATGCCTTCCTGTTTTTTTTTCCAGGGCTGTCATATCGTTACCCTTATTTTGGCATCCACCATTAATTTGCTGGTTTATTTTACTTCACTAATTTCATGGTTTAGAATCCCATTTCTGTTCGTGTTGATACTTCGTAAAACATTCTGCATTATGAAACAAGTTCCATATCTCAATCAGTGAAATCATCTCAGTGAAAAATGCTAACAAGATTCTAAGACCCAAGTCCTGCTTGTAGCATACAAACACATGGCAGCATTGGTGAGGATATGATTTCTCACACTTTGGCCTTTTGATGAAACACCTCAGCAATGCTAGTATATCACCTTATCCCCCAGTTTCACACATCAGCTGCCATGGTATCTGCTCCCCAAGAGCCCCATTTCACCTTGCACTAATAAGCCTGCACCTGTTAAGAGTGGAGACATCCCAAGCTTGTTAGCAAGTGGGCTCCCACGGGCCGGGCACAGGGCATTGCCATACTCACCTCCAGCATGTCTGCACTCAGCACTCTGGCTGCTGCTGTAATGAAGTCTCCTATCAGCATCGTAAAGCCAGGTAGGCCCAAGAAGAAAAACCAAGGTGGGCAATGCTTTATGACAGTGTTCAAGATATCCTGTAAAATGAAGATAAGTTACCTGTTTGAGTAAAAAGATGAAAAAAAAAAAAAACAAAAAACCACCAAAACAACAGGAGAGTTTAAGAAGATTTAACTTTGTAATTCACCAGTTCCCCACTCATCGAAGTGATGTTTCCCAGAGCCACACGCCTTGTCGCATAACAACTGCAGCTTTCTTTTGCATGTACATTTAGTAAGAAAACGGCATTTTGTATTTCAGTGACATTTGCACTCTTAAATTCCTATGAAAAAAACAAACACCCATGTCTCTTCATGTCTACGTGTAAAATAACTGTTTGCTTGTGAAACAAGACTTTGGATAAAGCAAGACATCCAAACTGTTAATCAATTTAAGATGAAGTTTTACACCATCCCAAATGAGGTACCTCCTAAAACAGTATTACTCCAAATTCTGTAGCCATAACAATAATGAAATGGCACAACTTACTGTCGCCTTTCACCCAAAGGAGCTTGAAGCACTACCTGACAGCAGGTAGCTTACACCTGTTAGGCTGCTCTAGCACATACATTTCAACTACACTGGGCTGGTTGAGAAGTAGTGATGTCAAATGCAAGAAGTGATTGCACTCAGCACAGTACCAAAAATAAACCTATAGTAACTAGATTGCTACTATTTGCTATTCTAAATAATTTAATTGCAAGTACAGAAAAGCCTTGGGGGGAAAAAAAGATTAAAGACTTTTTGCTGAACTTTTAAAGAAAGTTTTCTTACTATTTTTTAAGAGGTTGCACTGTACTTGTAATACTAGACCACCAGCAACAGCTTTGCTCTCATAATTACCCCATGACACAGACCATATTTGAGATAAGCATTTCGAATTTAATCCTTCCTCATGTTTCAATTCTTCACAGTCTCTTCAAATCTGAGAAAAGTTCCTGCATTTAAGACTTTCTTTCTAGGACATTTCAGAAGGCTTATCATTAGGCTCAAAAGCTAAATTATCCTTACCTAGAGCATTACATTTGCAGAAGAACATGCTACAGTTATTTCTGTATTGAGTAGAAAATTATTTTTCTTCTCAATAAAATTTCAAAAAAAAATTATGAAGGAAAACAATTGTCAGTGTCCACCCTTACTGCTTTTATGATGTGTGAAAGATGGTTTGAATGTAAATTTTAGTCTGAAAATACGTCTTTATGCTCACTTTCTACATCAGAAGCTAGAGAAGTTAAGCTGATTTTTCTCTGTTTGAAGATATGCTTTAGCCACACTGGTATTTTCTCAATGCACTGCTCAACACCTGGGCAAAACCTATTTATTATTCTCCTGAAGTATTTACAGCAGTAACATCCTACAAAATAACAGTGTTATATATTTAAAATATTACCAGATAAATATTCGTTTCTAACATAGTACCAGATAATGCTTCCACTTTCCTGAATAAGCTAGAATGCCACTCGAGTTAATGTTTAAACTAGTTTTAATCACTTCCTTTGATACATTTTAAAGTCAATATCAGTCAATGCAAACATTCAAAAAGAAAGAACAGATGGATGCAGCAGCTCATAAAGTGGGTGGTAAACTCACGCTCCAAGCAGAACAAAAGACCCACCTTTTCATAATTAAGGGGCTGATTAACGCACCTCACTCCTCGCAGCACAACGCACCTGTAATTACGAATGGAGCCAGGTACTGAGATGTGTTTGGTCTCTGAATAATTGGGCATCAAACCATAGAGCAACAGATGGGAGTACACTTCTGTTGACATATGCCGCAATAAAAGAGCCTGTGCTAACCTGGCTTAAAAGGTAACAGAACATAGGAAGTACAAAGACCTGCTACAAACAACTGTGTTAACTCCTGTCCTTGCTCCATCAATCCCATCTGTTAAATACCACTGTAACGATCGCCTTGCATCATCAGCTCTTAGCCATGGTCATTGAACAGAACTCTTAGAAAATTAGGATAAAAAAATGTAATTGTAGAACTGTTGTTTTAACACCTTAATACCTATGAGCTTACAGCACAGCATAAATTATGCAATTTTCACATACGCTGTGACGACACATTCACTACAGAAAGCTGCTAGAGTTCCGTTGCATGGATCAATTTGCTGTTTATGAGATGTATAACCACTAAAAAAATATATTTTTCATAGTTAGAAGGCAAAAACCTTTGGGAAGTTTCTTTTTGGAAAGCTAATGAAACAATCCTCAGCTCTTCTTTTTTGTTACGTAGAAATACAGACCTGCTGGCACAGATCATATGCTGCGATGATACAACAGACTCAGGACCAATAAAAGTTAGCACTGTGCACAAACAGCCTAGTTTTCCATTAGTTTCCAGTGCCATTTTTCACCTCAGGCACTTCATTCAGTATTAGTTTGTGACAGTTTTAGTGACTTCATTTACATTAGTACAGGGCAGAATACATCCTGAACATCATCTTGCTCTACTAGAGCTTATTGCAAACGGAACAGATTGGAAAGAAACCACACCCCAGGAAGGCGTTTGCAGGTAAAATTTGACAATTTTTCTACTGTTTCCCAGAGAGCACACTTCCATGCACAACACAGCTAACAATAAAACCATGACTTCACGTATTAATTCAGTAGCATTGCAAACTTATCAAAAGATTCAGGTTTATGAGAAAGTGGCCCAGTGAGAACATACGTCCTATCAGTGATATTGCAAAAATCAGGTAATTCAAACAGAGGCAAGTTGTTTCCTTCCCTTTAAAGCACTGTTCTATAAATGTAAACTGTGTTCAGCAGCTTACAGCTTAGTAAATGAATCACTTTAATTGAATGCTATGTACACAGTAACTGGAAAAACACAAGCAATAAGAAAAACATATGGTGATGGCAATAGAAATTGGTTTACTCATTCTGTACAGTGTTGTTTCTTTACTTCTTTCATAATTGACCTTTAGAATGATAAATGTGTAAAATAATTTTGGTTTATTATGGCTCCGAACCTTTCAGCAATTACACAGAATGAAAATTTAAAAGGAAGTATTCATTCTGGAAGCATTTCAATTGTTTACATAATTGCACAGCTATAATTTAGTGTTCATGTTGTTAAAGAAATGTGAAAAAAAAGGACCATTATGGACTATTTCAATTCAAAATGATGCTCTGTAGCGTTAAAAATGGGAAGGAGGGGAGAGAAGGGGGCAAACACACACACATCTGTTTCAAATGGATTAACCCTATAAAAGGCATAATATTTCTGTATAGGGTAATCTAGTAATCCAAATAATATGGTCATAAACATCCAGTGAGTAAGTGGAAAAAAAATTCAAGTTCACTGAAAGGTTGATTACAAAAATATTCTTCACCTAATTTTTGTTCAAGGTTTTGCAGATTACAGGTGTAACAAAATAGCCTGCCATCTGCCTTCCTCACGTTTCCAATTGTCCCTCAACAGGAACAACATGGATTTTTTACTTAAAGTTCACTCTGTTCTTCCCAGAGACATGCCTCATTTGGGGCTGAAATCTACAGCACAGAGAAGATTATTAATTTAAACAGGACATAAGTGGTAAATCCTTCATTTTCCTTTTTTTTATTTTAAAGTAACGACTGAGTCCATTTACTTATTCCCAGCTGGCATTACATTTTAGGTAAGAGTTAACTTGTCAAAAATTAAGTTCCGATAAAAGTTTGTGAAGAATTTTGACACACTCAGAAAGCACAGGACTGCTTGTCAGAAAATCTATTTCAATCTGTCATTTAAACCTAACCTTCAAAAAAAATTATCTTTGCTGAAGTATCTTGTGATTAGATGCAACAGAGAGAGAGACTAAAAACCAGAATACATGTAATATATTGGATTTGGAAAACAGATGACAGACAGATTATCGCATAAATTACCTGCTGGTAACTGTTCCTTGCCCCCAAACTACATTAGAAGGCTCTTTTAAAGGTGCATTTGGAACATAAAAACAACCTTTGTGCTCATATGGAGAAGTGCCCAGATGCCTTATTACCAGAGATCAGACAAACATCTTAAGTGAACAGAAGTTTGTCCCGTTTTAAAGTATGTTTGATATTTCTATTGCCTACTGCCTGAAATGCTGAGACAGCTTTGTGTTGGCAGACAGACTTCTCCCAAACACCTGTGGCAGGACCACCAGGGAGTCTGGCAGTGAGATGCCAGCACATGGTGCCAACCCAGCTGCAGTGCTGGGGTGACCCCCTCATGGGGAAGGTAGCTTAGGGATGGGATGATGAGCAGGCATTTGTTAGAAGAACACACAGCTCCTACAGTTGGCATTACCTGGTTCTGCCTTTCTTCCAGTCAATCCTAGCAGCTGTTTTTCTCCAGCACTGCCAGTGTATCCTCCTGGTGTGGGTGAGCAGAGGGGCATGCAGCATCTTCTGAGAGAACTGCTCACCCAGTACAGAGCAGGTAAATGTTCTGCAGAAGGGCAGATGTGGGGGAGACTACAGAAGGAGAAAATTGAGGTAGCTACTGGAAGGTCACAGCAAACTAAAATATGTGACTCTAAGCCTTATTATCTAAAAACTACATTATGATTCTTTTTTAATGGCAGTCTGGAGAGAAATGTAAATATGTGCTATGATTTCTGAGATGTTGTATAACTAAGAGTCCTCATGTGAAACACTATCAGACAGAAATCTAGGCAAGAAGTACTTATCCCACCGCATACATGAGGGAAGCTCCCATCTACAGTGCCTTTGGAAGACAATGCCCCA
This sequence comes from Anas platyrhynchos, assembly GCF_047663525.1. Classification (NCBI taxonomy): domain Eukaryota; kingdom Metazoa; phylum Chordata; class Aves; order Anseriformes; family Anatidae; genus Anas; species Anas platyrhynchos. The sequence continues at coordinate 3,084,803 of NC_092589.1, forward strand.
CACAGCTACCACACATCCCAGTGCACAGCACCAGTGATCTCGCAGCCATGAGTTGAACACTGCTTCTTGTTGCAGAGTAAGAATTTAACAGAAAGATATAAAAGCTTACAAGCAACTCTATTACAAAATGTTCCATATTATAAATCAGCAATCATAAACAAAACCTCAATCTTGCCATACTCTGCATTTCTACATGAGCTTACTTTGTAACTGACAAAGTTTTCTTTCCACAGTAAGCAACAGTTTATTTTAAAAAAATTAAGGGGCTTATAGACAAGCACAACATATATTAATATATCATTATAATTACTGGTAAATTATTAAATCTAGCTCCTTTCTTATACCACTAAAAGGACCAAGCTAAAAACGGGGCTGTTAACTTCTCCATCTTCAGCTGCACTGCATGCTGTGGGCTTATGCTGTTCTGCATAGCAAAAGAAGCCAGGTCTCTGTGTGCTGAAATTCAATCACCAGGGACATCTGTCAACTCATTTGGATCTGGGCTTTTCTCCCCCATATTTAAAGTTAGTACTGCATTTAATATCATTAAACAACAAAAAGCCCTTAGTGCAGTCTTTAGCTGTCCTTTTCAGAGAATCTCTGAAGTACGTATTTTTTATTATGTTCCTTACTATTTCTTTATGAAGTAACCTGCTCCAAAAATATGCTGGCAAGCCAGTGTAATTGCAGATTTACTGAACCGAATTGTTGAAACTCTCTTCAAAAGCCAGGAATATAACTATCCTGTCAGCTCACTTTTCAGATAACAATCTCTAACACTACAGGCCAAAAATGCAGTGGCATATGTTGTCAATAGCTTACGGCAAGTGTGTTAACTGATGCCAAAGCCCTGGTAGCAGGGTGAGACTCTCCCCAAAAATGACACGAAAGAGCTGGCAGTTCCAAAACTTGCAACATTTTGAAAAGCTGCCTCTTCTTCTACAGAAAAGAATACCAAAAGTTGTAGGAATTAGAATTATCTCAATAGTTGTTTTTCTGAAAAGGGGGCTGAGTAGCATTAGTAGAATTTTGGAATAGAGTTTTAGGGTGTTTTTTTTTTTTTATCAGAAAAAATAGGGAAGCTATAAAAGAAAAAGCTTACATACTTCAAGTTCATGATGCAAAAATTACTGCTACAGTAAGCAGCCAGTAGAAATAAGAAAAAATACATTTCTTTTCTACACCTAGACATTTGTACATTGCAATATTAGAATTCAGTTGAATTTTAAAAGCTGTATGTATCATCCAAATCAAAAAATAAGAATTCTTACGATTGCTGCAAGTGGGGGCTTTTCAACCCTTAAACTCACACAGTTATGCCCACCCAAGCTGCAACAGGCTCTCCTGTGGAATCCTCTAAAAATCTCTTCCCAAGAACATGCCATGATTCTCCATACTCTAAACCAGGAGCTGGAGCAAATGCAGGTGACACCAGGATGGCTTTCATGAAGCTGCAGACTGAATGATACAGTAAAGAAATGGATGTTGCTGGGAAAGACCTAGGCATTCCTGTAACCATTGCTGCCTGGCTGAGTTGATACCAGAAGAAATACTGGATAGAAAAAGTCTGTCCTGCACAGGTGTGATGGACTAGAAAGACCCTGAAGGCATTTGAAGGCTCACTCATCTGAGTGATTCCTGATACATTGTCTTCTCAGGATTCTCAGTCAAGCTCTGGATGCAAGTGGAAACATTGCCTTCGCTACCAGGTGAAGATAGTGTATAAAAAATGAAACCATGCTCTAATTCACTTTCCTCTGTACTGGTGAGGGAGGGGAGGTGGAGAACCTGAGTGAACTTTGTTCATAAAAAGCAATGGGAAAATCTGAACTCACTAGAGCATCAGAGAAATGCCCACTGGCTCGAGTGGTACAGGAGCAGAATTGTTGTTGCACAGTCACCTGTGCCCTGGGTTCAGAGCACTTGGCACACTGGAAGTAGTTGTGGCGCCAGACTGTGACTTACTTCTCCCACCTGAAAAGGTGATGCAATTGTTGCGGAGAATTGTACACTTCTTCAAGTGGAGATGTTTGTTGTTTGACACTCAGACATGGATAAATTAGACATGGCTTAGCTACAACACTGTCTCCTTTCTCATCTGCTGAACTAATTGCTAAATCTTGAACTCAAAGTATCATGGGAGCTTTTTATAAAATACACCTTTACATTGCTCTTTTATATGCTCCAGGGGACAAGTCTTCAAAACTAGGTTGCACTTTGCATGACTGTATTAATAAATGTATTATTTTGTTTTTTACCATTACCAAAACCTACACAATGCAGCAGTAATTTTGTATGCTCATACCCTCAAGAGAGGAGCGAAACACAATTTAGCAATTTAGAGTAACAGGTAATGGAAACAGTGCATACATTAGAGCAGGAGGGCTGCGTTCTCCCAAGTCTAGGAAAACCCTTTTTCACCTATCCAGATAGCTACGTGTATCTGGACATGTATCTACTGAAATAAATACAGCTACTATCTGCTCAGAAAGTCCAATTAGTGTCTTTGGTAAGGTATTTATCTTTATATTGAAGTCCGGCTTTCATTAAAATTAATTGTATAACTGCACTTTGCTCATGTAATACAAGATTTGTGGACTTTTTTTTCTTTCTTCTAAGAGAAGTACATTTCAAAAAGAAATATTTCTGATGCTAAAATACTGATAATCATATTCAGATTATAAGGTTTCTGACCATAACTTTACTAAATTATGTAGCCATATAAAAGGCTCATCTAAAACAACCAATGTGATTTCCTGGAGCTGGTCTACCTTTGTGTTGCTTCTCTCCATTAATTTTTAAAATTGTACTAGTCACATACATAGAATGAAAATTCCCCCATGAGAAAATCCCCTTCTCCTTTCTTCTGTTAATGTTCCATAAAAGTGAGAAATATATGCTTATGCTTAGGACAAAAAAAAATCACAAAGCAGATTGCTCTTTCTTTCCACTACAAGATCTCCAATTTCCAGCCCCTTCACGCAAAACAGATCAGATTTCCCCCACACCTGGGTAGTTTAATCTTTTGGCGGCAAGGTAAAAGGCTGGTGAAATACCTTGCCTGCGCCATCAATCTACCTGTGGAAGAAAGACTCTGTGTTCAATCATTAGGGTACCAGATGGCATCTAGCATAAATAACTCCCTGGCTCCACCAAAATACTTGAGAAGTATATCCATGACCCATATTAGCAGTTATTCTGTTATTCTGCCTCAAACAATACATTCCTGCAATTGTATTTATTGCAGGTGTTACCTTCAGCATGCAAAATATTGAGCTACTCTAAACACCCATTGAGCAACGTGATCCTAATCAAACTGCAAATACGGAAATAGGTATAATGAACTGGCTTTGCATCAACATGTTGCATGAGAATTGAAGCCCCAAAGCACCATGAGTGAACATCTCACATCATCCAGTATCATAGCTAATGAAAGCAGAACTGGAAGGACAGTAACACAAGAGAAAACTTGCGGTCAAGTGTGCCACCAAGAGGCAACAAAAGCAGAACCAAGAGAGCCAAGGAAGAATAAAAGAGCAGCATTTGTGTGCAAAATATCTGGGAAACCATGGAATGATCTGTACTGCCTTCATCAGCCAGTCTTCACTTCTTGATCTTAGTGTCTGCATTGCAAATTTGCACACAGACTGAAATATGAAGTGCAACAAAGCAACAGGCTTAAAATCAGTGGAGCTGTTATTAACACCAAACCACAATGAATGGTGAGAAATACGGCTCATCAAGAATCAATACCAGGTTTTAAAAATCACCAAGTTTCTATGTAAGAAACTCTTTTCCAGGATTTTTCTCCAGTGTCACTAGTAGCACCCCAGGACAATTAACAGAAAAACTCTGGCCCAAACCATCAGTAGGAGACCCAGTCAGTTCTCTTCCTAAAAAGAGATCATGCTGTGAGTCTGTGTAAAGAAAAAAACAAGTTATCCTAAATGCATGCCTTAATTTTTGAAGGTGAGAACACAGGAAGATGTTTTTGCATGTATCATAGTATTAGTGTTTTGCTTTTAGGAAGTATAGTTCAAAGAATATTCTGTTACTAATAGCTTTTCTTCTTCCATACCTACAGAAGCACTTGGGAGCAGGTGGAAAGCTTGCAGAGAATGCGCGACAGATGGTTTTCTTTTGTTTATTTTTGCAAAACAGGGACACGTGAAGTTTTCAAGTGCAGGGTTATGCAGGCCAGCACAGAGAGACGGACTGAGTTGCTGATAGCAGCAAGGCACCCATGTTCAAGGTGTGAGCAGCATGTTGCACGCTGGTAAAGCTAAAAACAGCTTCACAACGTTTAAAAAAATGCACCACTAACCCAGCACTAGTTATGCAAAAGGACAGGCCTTCTTGGGGATTACAGGAGTAGCAAAGATTGGTAACAACTAGCATAACCAAATCTGTGCAAGACTGTTCCCTTTGGCTTGATAAAGGTGCTAGAAGTAACTCCCTGAAGCAGCAAATACCACTACAGATTTTATAAAGAGGTCCATGTGCCCTCTGCTGGCATCTGCAGTGCAGCTCGCACCATTGTATACATCAGAGTATTTCTTTTAAGGATGAAAACACACTGTTACAGCTATAAAAACACAGGCATGGTTTTAGAATGTCTATTTTGCTGAGAGTATTTCTTATAATTCTTATGCATATTTAGCTGCTTCTGTGGTCCAATAATCCTTTTACAGCTGAAGTTTTTTCCTCATCTCCCACCGACTACATTATTGATTAGGCCAAACCATGGCATATAAACCCAGAAATGGCATTTATTCACATATTTATTCACAGACACAGAATGTTTAGCCAATAACAGCTGTCCAGAGTGGTAAGATAACCTGGAGGGTATGGAGAAAGTTCAGACTACATAATCAAAGAGAAGAACGGACTAGGCTATACATGGATAATTTCATACAATCATTTCTTTCTGCTTCTTCAAAAATGAAACTAAAAACATTTCCATCAGCATATGGAAAAAAAAAATATATTTTTTTTTAAAGAAGGCTTTTACCTGGTCTTCACTTGTTAAGCCAAGGTGCATCACAAAATAAAAATGAACTAGGAAATCAGAATTCGGCAGAACATCTTGACGCCTAGTCATCATAGCACAGATCAGCCTGTATGCCTGAAGTTTTCCTTCCTTATATTCATTTGGCAGGGTGGTTGCCTAAAAAGAGCAAAAGCCTTGTTTTATTACATTTTTCCTAGTAGTCAGTTAATACAAAATTGTTATTTTCAGCAGATTTTCCATACAGCAAATCTACTGTATTTATTAAAATAGACTTGAGTCCAAATGTCCTCTGGAATATATCTGTTGTCTTAGAAAGCAGTGATTGTGACAATTATGAATTATGCAACTGAACACTCATAAATTTAATATTTATAAAGAAAAAAACACTAATGTGGAAATTTTAGAAATAACTTACCTTGAATAACCATGATGCAAATATTCTGAGCGGAGGAATTAAGACAGGAGGAGAGGGAGTTGACTGATTATCCATACTTATAGCAAGGTTGTCCCTTATCTGGTGTTTTTAAAGGATGAGAGTTAATAAGCACAATAGCTTACTTTATTAATGTTATTTATTTCATATTATTATTTTTCTATTTTATTTTATTTTACCTCAAGGCACTATACCCTGTGCTACCCAAACAGTTCCTCTTTAAGCAAACACCTCCAGGAAAACACATTCTATAGTACTATATAGCCTAACCAAATATTATCATTTTAGGTTGTACCATCTGCTTTTACACTTAACACAACGTTTGCAATATTCTATTCTATACCTCTGTTTTCTTTGCTACCGTTTCATGATGCCATGTAAATCAACTAATCTAAATTCTCATGATTAAACAGGAATATTTTTTTACTCAGGATAGCTACTAGAAAACAAACAAAATCTGACAAAACTTATGACAGAATCCTCCAAGTATCATGCTTGTGTTCCATATACTAATCCTAAACTAAACTTAAGTATCATTTTTACAGGAAAAAAAAAATATTATATGAAAGCTTGATATACTATACCTTTGCGAGTTTATACCACAGCTCATAGAGATACCCAAAAACTTTTGCATGAATTTTAGGTGACTGTATATTGTTCACATCTCCAAGAATTCCCAAGATCCTCCTCCATAGCACAGCAGCAGAATCAGGATGCCAACCGATGAGACTTCCACCAGCAATTATACTGCAGTCATCAGCAAGATATTCACTGCTGTCTGTAAATTTTAAAATGCTCAATTTCACTGAATTAAAAATGCAGTGTACAATATAAATGGAATCAAAAAGTGGGAATATCAATACAGAATAGGAATAGTAATTCTGAACATTTCTGATGGGATCTCACTGAATATAAACACTAAGCAAATACAATGACTTGGAAATTACAAGCAAACATCAGAAAAACATAAAGCATTAGGCTGGATAATAATTTAAAAACATCAATCACTTTTGCAAAAATATCACAGTAGTTCTACAAGTTGTACAAAATTATGTCTATACCTACTTTAGAGTAGAGATACCTGAAAAGTTTTGGTCTCAACAAACAGAACATACGTAATTGTCATAAATAATTTGTCACTGAGTCGCACCATTTTATTTCTAAAGAGTACGCCTAAAAATGCTTTGTGACAGAAGTACCAAAAACTTAAAATGTTCATTGTGAAGTTTGGAAAGTTTACTACCATGCATAAAGACCAGAGCTGTGGATTTATTTGTAAAAGGACACTTTGGCCTTCCTGGGTAAGCATACTCACAAATTAGAGGGGAAAAAAATGACACAGAAAAATAGTGAAGGCATATTGCCACTCCTGCAGGCCCTAGGAACAGGTAGACTTTCTTGATGATGATGTACCTGCATGAGATGCTGCCTCCACGCATCGCACATTGCAGAAGAACACAATGATCATCTTCCTAGACTAAACGCAGAAGGCTGTTAAGACCTATTACTCCTTATAATTTTTTTTCATCTCAGAAGTGATCTCTCCCACTAAATCATCTCCCTCTTCTACATTACTTAAGGGAGCACATGGTTCAAAGCAAAAACTGGCGAGAAAACACAAGCTAAAGGGCCTTCTGTATAGAGACAACCCAGCTATAAATCAGTTTTGTATCAGACAGACTGCCCTCACTCAAGGCTTTTTTAGCAGGAAGGCAAACGCAGTTAAATGTACTCTGTACATGTCTGAAACTCATGTACTCTGAAGATATATTCAATCAATAACTGGCTTTTACAGGTAGTATTTCCATTGCTAAGTGTCTTTTCTCTTTTAAGATCACACAGTAGAAAATTATCTGGAAATGCAACTGAACAAAGGGACTAAAACCAATGCACTACGAGTGATGAAGTGTATGCTCAGGCACATCCTTTCACACAGAAGCAGTTCCTGAGAAAGCAGCATACAATCCGAGAAGGAAGACAGGGATTTGTGCAGATGGGCAGGATAATGGAATTAATAATGCCTAAATAGTCGATGAAAAAATTCATACTGAAGTACAAATTTTAATGACAAAAGTTGATACACTGTCTTCTATGAGACCAAGGAAAGCTATGTAGCAGCCTGTCTACAAGCAGAAATCAGTCCAGAATGGTACCATCCAGTGCTTAGCATCCAATGTTTTGAGAAAAGGTGCACGAAACATCTATGCAGGCAGACAGAGATAACTTGCACCCTTCCAGGTTCCAAAAATAAAAGCCATTTTAGAAGTCATATTTATCCTTGCTTTATTTCACAGAATCACAGAATTTCTAGGTTGGAAGAGACCTCAAGATCATCGAGTCCAACCTCTGACCTAACACTAACAGTCCCCACTAAACCATATCCCTAAGCTCTACATCTAAACGTCTTTTAAAGACCTCCAGGGATGGTGACTCCCTGGGCAGCCCGTTCCCATGCCTAACAACCCTTTCGGTAAAGAAGTTCTTCCTAAGATCCAATCTAAAACTCCCCTGGCACAACTTTAGCCCATTCCCCCTCGTCCTGTCACCAGGCACGTGGGAGAACAGGCCAACCCCCACCTCGCTACAGCCTCCTTTAAGGTACCTCTAGAGAGGTACCTTCAATAAGGTCGCCCCTGAGCTTCCTCTTCTCCAGGCTGAACAACCCCAGCTCCCTCAGCCGCTCCTCGTAGGACTTGTTCTCCAGGCCCTTCACCAGCTTCGTCACCCTTCTCCGGACTCTCTCGAGCACCTCCATGTCCTTCTTGTAGCGAGGGGCCCAAAACTGAACACAGTACTTGAAGTGTGGCCTCACCAGAGCCGAGTACAGGGCAACAATCACTTCCCTAGCCCTGCTGGCCACACTGCTTCTGATACAAGCCAGGATGCCCTTGGCCTTCTTGGCCACCTGAGCACACTGCTGGCTCATATTCAGCTGACTATCAACCAATACTCCCAGGTCCTTCTCTGCCTGGCAGCTTTCCAACCATTCCTCTCCCAGCCTGTAGCTTTGCTTGGGGTTGTTGTGCCCCAGGTGCAGGACCCGGCACTTGGCCTTGTTGAACTTCATGCAGTTGGCCTCAGCCCATCGGTGCAGCCTATCCAGATCCTCCTGCAGATCCTTCCTGCCCTCGAGCAGATCGACACACGCACCTAGCAGATCGACACACACACCTAAACCTTTCTTTTAAAGCTTTGGGGATTTTTTTTTCCTTTTTTGTTTTGTTTCTTGCAGCATTATGAATTCCCAAAGTGTTAAAACAGACATTATTTTTTAAGTGTGTTAGAATGTTCCTTCAACAGAGAAGATCATCTCTCATCAGAGAATTTAATCCATCTATTCTGTTCAGGTGATAGCATTACACTATTTTTTGCCTTACGCTGTGGAGGTTTCGACAGCAAAACAAAAGTTTTTTATTTTAGAAAGCCTCCAAATCTTAAGACCAAATATGTATTTTGTTGGAAAAGAAAATTAAACATCCAAATGAATCCAAGTAACCATATGACATATCAAAATCCTGAAGGCTCAGCTGGTGACATAATTTTACTACAACAGTAGACATCGTTCACAAGTGAAAGATGAGCAAGGGACTCAGATCCTTCCCGCGTTCTCCATGTAACAACCATGCAGCAAACAGTAACAGGTTTGACTCAAATAAGGTGTTCAAAGGAACAACGTGAAGGTGTTCTCTGGCTGTGTGGATGTACAGTGAGCAAAACGAGGGTTGTGTACACCATAAGGATAACTTAGATTTTCTAACATGCCAGTCTGAAATAAGCTGTACACTGTCTTGTACGCAGCCACGCAGTATGAGCGGACACGCGGACAAACAAGTTGGACAAGAACCAGAAAAGCAGTAAGAGCGTGCCAGATCTATCGGGTAATTAAACATTTGTTACCACACTACTCTTTTAGTCCACATTACCTTTCAGCTTATTTTATATAGCTCATTCTGTTTGTGAACACAAAAGAGCAATTTCTTGTATCACAGACAAAGCAATGAATTTATCATACATAACAATCCTTGCCAGGTACTGTATTACTACCTTTTATACATTGGTAATCTGAACTATGGAAAAAGGTGCACTGGTTCGTCAAACCAGCAGTATTTTAAAGAAAAAGCGATCATTAAAAAAATACCCTTGAAACTATACAGCTCATGAGTAAAAACATCTGATAAGATAGTTTCACATGTTACAGTATTAAGTTATTGAAGTAAAAACCCTGACTCACATCTTGCATATTAGATGGAAAGGTACCTGGCTAAGAATCAAAACATTTTAGCAGATAACTGTAAGTGTTGGATATGTCAAAGATACTATAACTAAAATTAAAAGGCAAAAGAGCTTTATTTCCATATTAACTTTTCTGAGAATGCTACTTATCACATTCTACTGGAATATAGGCAATGCACACTGTGAAGTATAAATAAGGAGGGTAACAGGATTAAGATGAGAAGAGTTGTTATGCATTAATCAGTTATTTCCCATCAGTTAGTATATACAGTAAGGAATTCCCTGCACTTTCTTAGGCAATTCTGTTATGAAATAAAATCTATTAACTTAATAGAAATTTAATTAATTTATTTTACTTGAACACTAGTGCAGGCTAAGAGAGCACAAAGATCAACTATCACATCTCTGCTGATTAGCAGTAATTTGACATAGCAAGCAATGCAATCATTTTCAATTGTGCTTTCATTTTCTGGATTAGAATGTATTGGCACCTATGTCACCTTCATTCTGATTATACAAATTCCTTAAACTCTGGCCATTTAAATCTCTTTTTTGACATAACAAAAGCTTGGTGACATGCCTAAAGGAACATACTTTTTAATATGCAAACTGAACTGTATGAACTGCTTTTTGATACAAAAATCTAAAATAGTAAATATAGTTTCTGGACTAGAGTACCTGTTAAATTTGCATTATCTGAAGGACTAAGCTGAAGCCAGTGAGGTGCATCAGTATCCACACAAACATCTGTTGATGCGTTAACTTCATGGTCTTCTTCAGAAGCTTGCCAGGGGATGAGTGCAATCTCTACTTCATTATTATACCCAATGGATGTGTCACTGCTAACACTATCACCTAAAGCAAACAGAAGATTAAAAAAGATCTCAGATCCTATTTTTAAAAATTGCATTAGCAAAACCTCGTGAGGAAAGTGCCTAATGTATCTGTAATAAGAAAAAATTATCACACTGATTTAAATTGCTAAGCTTAAGAAAAATACTGTATTTCTTGGAACTCACTTTTTTCTCTCTCCCTACAGTTTCCATGTGTTTGTTGGAAGTCTGCTTTCAAATCTAATTCAGCTGTACTATTGCTCCTTTGTACTAGTACCTTCAGAGAAAAAAAAAAAAGTATTAATCTGAGTTTATTAATTACATTTTTGAGAACTACATATTCTTGCAAATTCAATACACAAACACACATACAGAGAAAGTTACTAAAAGTTAATCATAACTGAGTCAATATATTTTAATCTATATCTGGACTACCAAATATCTTTAGATGTCTTAAGGACACCATGATGTTTTCAGTTTCTATTTCTCCTCCCTTTCTTAAACTCAGTTTACCTACTAAGAGGCACAACTTTCTACTGATGTTTTTCCACAAGGCTGAAACCATTCAAAACTTTCAAAAGTATCAAAAAACCTTTCAGGAAGAAATTGGTAGTCATCTCTTATGTTGATGCATTACTTTGTTGCAAAACAACCCATTTGAAAGCACCTAATCTTTTGTTTACCTTATTTTTTTATTGTTTTTTGTTTTTTTCCAAATGGATTTATAGCCTACTTGCTAAAAAAACATCAGGCAATTTTCTGCTTCTAGATGATACTCCTCTGTCCCTAAGCATAATTGTAAGCTTTACATCTGGTAGATCACTTTCAAATTCACATTTCTTGCATTTCCATGTCATCTATAATAGCAAAACTTGGTTTCTGCCAGAAAACAGACTACCACGTTGTTTGTCACTATGTAAGTATGCAACAAAACCCCCATGTTCTGCACCTCACCCCTAGGAGCATACCAGATCTAACTGCTAAAGGAATCTCTGCTCTGAAACTCCTCAATTCAACTAAAAATTCTGAATTTCCCTTTTAATTTTGTATTTGTAATTAGTAGTGTTATTTTTAAATAAAATTCTCATTTTTTTCTGATTTGCTGTCCAGACCATTTATCCATTTTCTTTCTCCATATATCTGAGAAAGTAAATTATTGCCACCAAAGACATAACTAACTCACAGAAATTATTATTATATTAATGAAGGCTGTAGGTTTGGTTTGTTTTGCTCTGAGCTGGGCATCATTAAAGCATTCCCAAAAAAGAAATGCTTCCTTGTGCTGCCTGATAGACTGCAGAATCATTTCTCCTCCATGGCAAATCTAGCTTTTGGTGATTAGTGATGACAATATGCAATTGTGTTGTGATATTAAGTCAAACTGGTCCAAATAGAACATTAGCAACTTATGTTGTATATACATGGTCAAACCTCAGCTTCCACTTTCAAAAGAAGGTGAAACTACAATGTGTTTGACAGCCCCAGCAGCATGTGCTTGTAAATATTTTATAATATATGCCACAGGAATAGAATGGGGAGACAGATTAATTTTTAATTCTCCACAACTACTGAACCTATTCCTCTCCCTCTCCCCTCACCTCCAGCACATGTAGTCCACTAGATTTTCCTTCCCATTGTAAGGCACTTTGTTATTCCTGACGTGATTAATGAAAGCACTTCCCAGAAAAAGCCTTGGCTCTCCAGAGCAAAGTACTAACAGTACTTTAAGTCCAGATATATGGGAGAGCCACGGACCAGAGATGAGATTCATCTTGAACTCCTCCATGTTGCATTGCATTATACTTCCACAAAGATGAAGTCATTTATTATTTCTACTGCTTGTTCCAAAGTTGCATTAAAAATTTACAAAGCTTGCCTGTCCTAATGTTAACTTATACAAATAATCTGCAATAAATAGCTAGTGTTACAAGTTGTGCTGAAGGAAATTATTTTCCTCAATACTTCAAACCATCAACCATTTATTCCACTGTAGTGTAGCTCTATAAAAGCCATGAATTATTTACCAAAAAAAAGTGGTGAACTTGTTTATAATTAATAAAGGAAAGCAAAGATGTCTTTTATAAGAATAGCATATAGCCAATTACATAAAATTGTGTTGGCAACTTACAGTATCAGAAGTCACAGAACAAGCATACCAAATAGCATAATGAACAGCTACAGTTTAATCCCAGATCCTATATTGGAAACGTGACTAATGAATTTTCATACTTTCACGTTGATAGTTTCAAAATACTAATAAAAATCTGATCAGAAACAAAACATTTGTTTTATTTAAAACATGATATCATCAATAATCGTTCTCCATTTTGCCTTACATGCTCAGCTTCATGTTCCTTCTTCATATATTCCTTATTTTCCTGAACTGATTTGGAGTCTGAAGAAGATAAATTATGAGAACTTCCAGCCTTCTTACCTAGAAATTTTAGAAGGTAAAAAAGAAGTATAGAAATTTGTAGGATGAAAGTACATAGCAAATTGCAGGAAAAAATCAGCTACATTTACTTATATACTTTTCATATTTACAGGTAAGTGAAGTAATATATACTACATAATTTTCAGGGCTTAATCAATAAGATGGAATGTGACGTTTTAAAAATCCTTCATAAGCATAACGCACTTACACAATCAGAACAGAAGTAGAACTGTTAACTCAGATACACAAAATTTAAATGCAAGTCAGATAAACAAACATAAAGAGTTACACTGAAAATGCATGCTTTTAACAAAGCCCTAGTTTATTAAAGGTTGTGCTCTGCATTTGTAGTCCACAGCTTCTTAAAAACAGTTTTTTCAACAAGATACCAACAAGAGATTTACTACGAAAATGGGATAAAAAGCATTTTAGAACCATGGCTGGAAAACAAAGAAGATAAGAGCAGCATCTGTGAAGCTCAACAAGTCTCAGCACTTTTTCTTCTAACTGTAGCATTGCTATATTTCATCAATATTACCTTGAAAAAAATCGGATGGAAACTGATCTGCAATATCTGAAGTGCTGCTACTTCGAGTTATTTGCTGCTCTTGGTCTACAAATAGGCCTGTGACTTCTGTTCCTGCTGAAGTTTCCAACTGCTGGGATTCTTCAACTTCTGTTGATTTAGTTAAAAAACAAAATATTTGCACAACCTCAGAGTTGTATATGAACACTAACTCCTTAGCTACAAAACCTACGTGAGAAAGCAACCCACCCAAATATTTGAAACTCCAGGTTACAAAAGCTAGAATGTGACCACTAGTTAAAGAAGTTACATTATTCTTAGAAAAAATGTAAAGATCAGAGAGAGATGTATGAGCAGTTTCAATGGCAAAAGATCTAGAAAAAAGAGAAGAATTACTTCAGGGATTCAGTGTGCACAATGAAGGGTTGGAGGACGTCATGAGAATAAAGCTATCTTTTCCATTGCTAGATACCTAAACTAGACTCTGTTTGTTCTGGAAAAAGAAAGAAGAGAGGCAGCAAAACTAGTATAGAGTACTGAGAAGGTTACTGTGCTTACTAACTTTTCCTCCATAAAGATGGAATAGGGACATCAAAAAGGGAAAGAATTAAAAAAAAAAAAAAAAAAAAGCACAGATTCTGGAACAATTTGTGAAGACAAACTGAATCATGCAGCTTTTTTACTGTAACTGAAAATCCAAATAAAAAGAGAGGAGAGAGAGGCACGAAAATTCAGGTGAGAAAGTAAATTGATACACTGGGGAAGGAGCAACTGGAAAATTTTAAGATGAGCTAGCAACACACTTACAGAAATACAATTCTCTTGGCATTAAGTGAAAAAAGACAGTAACATTTGGGACCAAGTGTGCTCCTATTCAGTAATAATGGTTTTAGTTATAGCACCAGTTAATGCCACCCAACCTAACTATTAACTCTTCTAGAAATCAGTCAAAGAGGTGACCCACAAATCCCTTCAAAGCTGACCTAACAGAACTGTCAGACTGTCCAAGAAGATTTATAACTGAGTGTTACACACAGTGAATGAGATTTTTTTTTTAATCAAGTAGCTCAACCTTACAAATTTATTCACTTGCATATTTTGCTTGCACTATCTCATACATTCAAGCATGTAACTAGTTTCTACTCAGTTCCTTGAAAAGACCTCGCTGTCCTCATTTTCCCTTAAAAGGTTACTTATTTTGATAATGAACACAGTTCTGGTAACAGAATAACAAAAACATTTACCTAACCACTCTTTTTCACCCTTCGTAACTTTGAAAAAGGACAAGATATGCTTCCACTGAACTTGCTCATCTCCTACTGGCTACCAATATTACTTAACACTGTGTTTTGAACAGATCCAGGCAAGAGACACAGAACCAGAGAAAAATATCTCATTCCACAATCCTAAAGAACAATTAACTGGACAGAAAGAAAGCAGACAGACAGCAGCTTAAAAATATAAAGAACATTTATATAAACGATGACTTTAAAGTACAGTACCTGACAGTCTGTGAGAGCAAGAAGTGTAAGAGATACCAGGTAAGAGAGAGCTCACAGTGTGAAGCAGAAGAGGTACACTTTTAGTAGCTGGCAAAGCCTCATAAAGATGAACACAGTTGCTGATAGATTGGCTTCGCTTAGCTTCCAGGAAAAAATAAAGCAAGAATTATGTCAGAAAAAATAGCATAATATTTGGGTTTTGGAATATCATGATACAACAAAACACATAGCTTTTGAAAAAATTTTAAAATGTTAAGCTCTGAAATATTTCCTAAAGGCTGTAAGTCAATAACGTGCAATGCATCTCACACACTGTAATTACAATAATCAGTAATTTCCGAATCACAATTCCACAAAGTGGAATCTTTCATTTTGTCAGCTTGTGATTACCATTCATGAGCTAATTTGACTTACCCTTTTTCCTTCTCAGTGAAGTACCTGTAGCAGTACATACAGCTCAAAACTGAAGAATAGGAAACTTATTCAGCTTACCCTCAGTTAGCTATGCTCCACCCTGACCCCCTGACCCCCAGACTAACTACCTCTTCCATTCATTCATCTCTGCTGAAACTAATCCATTTTCATCCAAGAAGTGGGTTACGGTGCTTCTCAGAAGTTAATCTAAAGATACAGGTACCTCTGCTTTTGCTTTTAAAATTAGTCTAGCTCCGGCCTGGATAAAGCCCTGAGTACTCTGGTCCGAGCAGACAGCTGAGCCTGCTTTGAGCAGGAGCTTAGACCTGATGACCTGATGTTCCTTACATGCTGAATTATCCTGCAGACTGTGTTGGGGGTACTGAGTCTTGCTTTCTACATTTATGAAGAGGATGATGAAACGGATACAAATTATGTGAAAGGTTTTGGACTCTTAAGACATGATGGGAAGGTAAAAGCACTCAAAATACTGTTGGACCTGTGAAATTTTTCAAAACTAGAAAAGAGAATGAGAAATGAAAATGAGAAATGAGAAAAAAAATCAAAATGAGAAAAACATCTCTAAAATAGCAAAAATGCTACATTTTATATCCAGTATTCTGTTGTCAACTTTTCTCATAATTTGTAATAGAGATGAGCAGCTCTCTCTCCAATGGGATCTGAAAGTGGACCTTTTATAACTTGTGGATTAAATACTCTGTATCACGCTACAAGAAAGCACTTTCTAAGATAGCTAATGCTTTAGAGACTTTTTTCCAAAATAGTGGTAGTGTTCCAGACATCCAGACATAGGTATGAAACATCTGTGTTTAGGCATTTAGTTAAGTTGCACTATTTTTGCAAGCTGTCACAACTCAAAGGTTGATTTAAAACTGAAGTGTTATTGAATGTTTGGGAACATACACAATTAGTTATGGTCTATACCTGTCGCTCTCTGACGAACAATATTTCTTGCTTTCTCAACTCCTGGGGCTCCAGAGGTGGTAGCACTTCTGAATCTCATTGGCTCTACAACTTCTGGATGACTTTTCCAGCTTAATGAAAAAGATCTTCCAACTACAGCTGTCTTCTGAGGCTCTAAAATGCCACCTTAGAGACAAAGAAAACAAACTTTTCTAGCATCGTATGCTTTGGCATGTATTCTACTACAGTATGAATGGTACAAGCACTCCAACGTGAAAAAAATATTCACCTTCAAAACAGCATAGTTGAAGGAGTAATTCTTTTTTAATTATAGTAAAAATTCAGCTATGTGCATCAGTTTCAAGGTGGCATATAAATGCAGCCAAATAACTGTAATTAAAGTTCGATGAAATTACATGGAAAGGAATTTTGACATTGATGACTATGCCAGACTACAGCACAAGAAACCATGTTTCATTCCTGTTCTAGAGAAAAGACTGATTTTGAAGGCATACTGAATCTGCTAAATAGCTACTATCTATCGACCTCAACTACCTTTCCTACCACAATGAATGATGAGAATATAAAAATCCAAAGCACTTCATATTTGATTAATCAGGTTCTTACACTAGGATTAAGAGGTATTTAATGTTAGATTAAATTAATTTTTAAACTTAAATATCTAACTTGTTTGATACGAAAAGCACTGAAGCATGGAGACTAACCCTTTCCTCTCTGCTTTTTTTCTTTTTGTTCACTGAGTTTATCCAAGGGTAAGTTTGTCATTTCTACCCCATACACAGTTCTTGCCAGTACTGCTGTTAGAGAGTCCATGATATTGGCCCACTCGTTTATGAGCTCCTCCCAGTCTGTCAGGGCAGACAAAACACTGAGCAGTTCATCCCACAGCTCCCGAGAAATGTAAACGCTCAGATTTGCTCTGATCCAAGCCACAATAAGGGTCTGAGAGGAAAGAAACAAGTGATAGGTCATGCATTTTTACTGAAATTAATTCAATGCACCAATTCACATGCTGCTAAATTCAACACCAACCTGCACATTAGCACTGATTATCAGTGACACACAGATACTATGCACAGATACTTTTCATCAAAAAATACTCCCAGAAATTGGCAGGTACATATATGAGAAAGTTACTAAGGAAATTTGAAAATTCCAAAACATATGTTTCAGGTGATCTTATGTTTCCAGGTAAGCTGAAACAACACTTTGTTTATATAATGATAGAAAACAGAACTGCCTGCTACACCTTCCAAATAATTAGTGATTGAACTATGCCTGTGACATTCAGGCTTCAACACTGTAGCTGACCACATAATGTACCAATGATGACCAGATATTTTCATCTCATTAAAAAGACCTAGTTTTGAGATGCCAGATGAACTTCCTCCTAGAAAAAGTTACATATAGCTCCCATTTTAGAGGAACTCATTGAAAATATCCCACACTGAGACAAGTGTTTGCTACCATGGTTTGTAACAGAGCCCTGAAGAACTGATCAAATCAGCTGCTTCTGGCAGCTGGAATTAAGTGTATTACTGCAAAGGAGACTTATTTCATGTTTTAAAAATAGGTTGTATAGTACTGCATAATACTACTTAAGCAAAACCATGGGCAATCAGCACTGAAAACAGGTGTCACACGTACACAAAAAATACTTACGCGAAAAAGTAACCCTGACATGCTCTGAGCAAACGTATCCTTTATATGTTTTTCTTTTGGCTTCTGCATCACAGCTTCTGTTATTCTGAGGAGTATCTGTAACATCTGTTCCCTGGTTCCAAAATAAAATTGCACTTTTTGTTCACATATGTTATTAAACATGCTTGTTAATTTTCATCTACCAGAAAAAACTTAATTCTCAATAAGTCTTACACATTGGGAATGTGATCTTACACGCTCACTAAGATTTCAGAACTTTCGCAAAATAACATTAGTTGGTTGTGGACTGTAAAAATTAATTTTTGAGAAGGTGAAGTCAGGAATGGAAGTAATGACCAGAATCTTTAAATGAAACAGAATCATGATGAAGACATGGCAGAACCTACAATCTCTCAAATCAGTTCATATGGAATTCATAAATGTGATGTGTAACAAGATCTACACCTGAGTAAGTCCACTCTCCCTCCCTCCTGAAAATTTTCCCATAAATTTTAAATGTTGATATATTTCTCTTAGATGCAGAATATAATAAACTTACCATGTCTTTTTATTCATTGATAATTCCATTATCATGCGCCTAAAAATGCTCAGAACTGCCTTGCAAGCATCAACTTGCTCCTTCAGAAGCACAGGGACTTCAGTGCATGGTTCCAATAAGAAAACATTAGCAGAGTTTGTCAAGAACACCTTCAAGACAGGCATTTACAGTCAGTTTAAATAGTGTACAAAAAAAAAAAAAAGGTCAAAGACTTAAAACCAAATACTTGTCATCCTCTAGCCAAGCCTTTCACTTTTCTTAGAGCAAACTTCATGTTTTACATACTGCTTTATTTTTCTAAATAATTCTGGTAAAAAGTCAGGTAGCATTATATGCCCAACAAAGGCATGTGTTACATAGTCTATGTCTTGCAGGTATCTATTCTATTCCCTCAGGCAAGAGCACCATTCCTCCAGCTACTCATTTCCCAGCATTACATGCTTAAGCAGTCACCAATATTTTCAGTAAAAGAGGTACACTGAAGCAAATGTACAGTTCTAATTCCTAGTACCAACAGTAGAAAAAAAAATGCAGCTTTACCTTAAAATAGGTATCTGGCTCTAGGACATGGGTGCATGGTTTAATATGCTTTTTTAAAAAGATAAAAATGAAGTCCAAATTGTATCTTATGAAAACCATCAACTCTATAGTTTCTTTCCTTAATTTCATAGTACAGAAAGACCTGTACACAAGCTCTCCAACCAAAATGTGGAATTATAATTTATATAAGCAAGCAGAACATTATTTCAGTAATACAGAAAATGATAATTGAACTACACATTGTAGCTATATCTCCCTTTTTCCATTCCCAATACAGGGTGTCTATAATTGGCAAGAATGAGAGCTGTCATGTGCTGAGCTCAGCACATCTGTTTGCATAACACTGTGTGGGTGCTAACCTAGAACCCTCGCAAATTGCTCTAACCATAAAGTTTTATATGACTATATAATAATATGTAGTAAAGCGACTCCATGACTTTTAGAGCCTTCTAATCTCTATACAGCACACCTGTAATGCAGCTTGAGCACCAGCTTTAACATTTTTGTCCTCGTCTTCTAATACACATCCTCTGTTGACAGCACTGGTAAAGGAGTACGTTCTTCCCCAGCTGGATGAGCGCTTATGTCCTGAGTGGTCAGAGGAAAGCTTTCAAAAACATCATTCAGTTAGTGACCAAGAAGAAAGGAACATGTCCACATTTATGTCCTATCCACACACGTCCTATGTTCCTTTCAACAAGGAATTAATGTCGAATATTTACAGATTCTAAGCAAACAGCATATGGAATTTAAAGGTTCATAAAACTTCTAATAGCTATGTTATTTCAAAATATTCTATATTCAAAATATTCTATATTACATTTTGTTGTCACTGACTGTAGTAGTATTTGAATTTAAGCCTGGAAAAAATATAAATTCTTTATGAAAATAATCTGTCAAAACATCGCAATTTTTACTACTATTTTAAGAAGTGAACCATCTTTCCTTGTACAAAAAATAATTCCCATTAACTAGTTTTGCATGGCAGTGTCAAAGTCAACATTTACTGATGATTCATTATAGGACATGAAAAAAACGATGCCGCAGAATTTTTATCTATAATTTAATTTCCTAGAGTTAAGGATCCAAAGTTTTGATAAAGTATATATAAATTAGTAGATATTTTCAAACTCTTAAATAATTACCACTGAAATTAAATAGACCTACATGCACTAGGCCAACAGACAGTGTAAATTTTAACACTGCAGCATATATTATTTTTTTTCCATTACATTCTCACTACAGTATTTGTATAGACAGGGAATAATAAAGAAATTTTATTTTTCAAAGAGCTGCAATCTTTCTTTGCACTCAGTAAGGCCTACTGAACACAGTAATATTTTAGATTTGTGCACCTTAGATAAAGCACTTTTTAATCCTGATTTTCTGTACTTCTTAAATTTTTACTTAAATTTTACAGAGAAAAATTAAAAGATAAATAATGCTTTGCAGGCAAATAAAATAATGTAAATAACTGATACCATACATGTTTACCATCCGTTTGCACTGATGAATCCTCTAAGCTGACAACAGTATCCTCTCTGTTTTCCTTTTTGTCTGGCTCCTCCATGAACACAGGCTTCTCTTGTAATATCCACTTTCTATAGACCTTAACCACTTTTCGCGTTGCAGATATATCAGAAGAAGGCAACAAAAAAGCCTGAATTTAAAGTTAACTACTTTTACTATATATATTTGGGCACAGCAATTCATGCATATATAAACACACATGCAGCATCATCACCCATAAATAACATAACTCAGAAATAGAAAGGAAATGCGTTTTTTACATTTATGTCTGCACTAGGAGCTATGGTTAATCAACAACATATGCATATACCTATAGCAGTGTGGGATTTCACAATTCTGTAAGCATTAACTTCAAATGACTTCCATGTTGTATTTGTTCAAACAATAAAAAAGAGGTGGTTTTGTTCATACCAAGTTCTCTAACTTTGGGTGGATTCATCGCACAAGTTGTTACTAAGCCAGAGAGGCCTGGCAGGCTAAACTTGGATACCACGCTGCACTTTCTGAAGAAGCTGACTTCAAATTACATCACCAGGATATGATATGAAATGCCATTTCAGCAAGTGTAGGTAAAGACGAGACAGTAAATTATGATGAGGACAGAAGTGGCAGGCATTTGATCGTTTTCTGATAAAAGTCAAAAATCAAAATAATGAATTTACTTTCAACTTGCTACCCAATGTCAGTATTTGGAACCATTCTGTAAAGATGTCCACTTCGAAAGCTTTCAAAGACCATACCACCTGCTTTCCCATATTTCTGTCGGTCTTAGGCATCTAAAAAACCACATGTCTACAGTAATGTGTGTTAGCCTCTTCCAATATTTTAAATCCTAAGAAATTACACACTCACTAAACTGTGAAAAATGTCTAGAAATTTTTATTGGCTGAGTATTATTCCTTGTTTTGATATAAATTTCATCTGATCACAGAAAAATTTACAGACTTTAAAAAACAAATATCACTACATACTAGCACCAACCATTGGAAAACCTTTGGACTACAGAGAACTGGCACAGAAATCAATATATAAAAATTTTATCTGGTAGAAAACAAATTGTATTTGGTCAAGACAAAATGCTTCTATTTTGGCATTACTATGTACTATATTACAAAGACACTGAAAAAGACTGAAATCCATTTTTCAAATTAAAAAAAAATCTCTTCCAACTGTGAAGAGATTACCTGCTCTCCATAGTTAACATGGACAAAAACTATAGCATTGCATTTCAGAATACACACTGATAGCATGCCTTCCCATAACCATTTTAGCCCCAAAACATTAAAAGGGTATCTTGCTCAGGTTGGTGGAAATCTTTGCATCATATAGTACATTTCCCTTTCTCTAGTCAGCACGAAGTACAACATCCAACAGCTTAATGGGGTTTTCAACTAATAGTCTACAGAAATTAAAGGGTTATCAAAAGCAAGCTTATATATGTCATTCAACAGTTATAAGTGAAATTTCTGAAAATGTCTTCACGGACACTGTCAAGTTATTAAAGATGCAGAAACTGAAAAAGCCAAAAGACAATTGCTAGACTATTAGAAAAACAACAGCTCATCTATGGGATGAATGGCTACTACAAAAAAAAAAAATAAAATGCTTTCTGTAAGGCTGAGAAGCTAGGTAGAAAGAAAATATATATATATATATATGTATATGTATGTATGTTTATAAAGCATTCCAGAATTCATAGGGACTAGTGAGATTCCTCTAAGGGAGAGATAAACACAGAAAGGATCCAAGTGCTATTATTATCTGCTTCAGTTACTGAACACTGGCCATATTTAATAAAGATAAAAGTGCTGCATCGTACTAGCCTTTGTTCCCTGGAAACTGGTCTAAGCTGGTCTAACTTTACAGACACTCTGAACAAACACCAGGAGACGGCAGCATACCACAGAGGTTCCCAACATACACAAAACACTCCCTGTCAAAATCACATCCATCCCACAAAAAGCACTTGTACAAGTTCTTACACTGTGCCACACAAAACACTTTGTAAAGCATGTGTGCTCACTCATCTTCTGCACGGTGTCTCCTCTAAATTTATGTGACCTAAAACTGATGTTTCAACCAACTGCTGCCTTGATAACACATCTAAAGAAGGTGAATTTCCAGTAGATCACGTATTTTTATCCCAAACAATACAGAAGATGTTAAAGAGTACGAGCAGAAGCAAGCAATAATGTCCAAATAGACATTAAATGCTGTCTTTCACCACAGGAATTAGAATCTTCCTATTTCAAATAGCAAGCTAATAAAGTGTCAAATCCAAGTATGACAAATTGCTGCTTAGCATCAGCAACAAGTTTCAGTTCCCACAGAATTTTTTTACTTCATCATTAAAACTAGACCTAGGAAGGAATCCAAAATAAGTGGGTGCTCATGTGATTAACATCATTTGACCAGTTATCTGACCAGCAGCCTCCAGTGTTCTTTCTAATGATGATGACATTTCCTTCTTAAAAAATCATGTAACAGCAACTACACATCCACACGTACCTGTCGAAACACCTCATTAACAAAGTTAACATATCCTCGTGTGGACAAGAGGATTCTCTGCACCATCTCATAAACAGTTCGATGCTGCTCTTCGATGCTGCAGAGGCTGGAACTACTGAGCCGTCGGTCAGACAAGGTGCTGCTGTTCGAATGGCTTCTCTCCTGCTCGCCTGCATAAGACACGCCAGTTTCCAGCTCTGGGTTTTTATCTTGATTTACAACACCAACAGTCTACACAGAAGAAAACATGTGCCTAATTAACTTACTGGAGTACTGCATGTCAAAAATCTGGGGTACTTAACTCAGAACTCACGATAGCAACACTCATTCACACTGCATGCAGGGATTCCAGCCACCAGGAAGTGCAACTTTCAATCTACTTCTTGATACAGGAAGGAATTTGTTCTTGTACTCTGTATGATATATACTTTCTATGAGTCCTCCCAGCCCAGCACAACTGACTGACTCATCAACCACTCCCTAAGACAAAAAAGAAGACATGCAGTGGTGGGAGTGGAAGGAGGGACACACAATGGAGAAACATCTCCAAGTCCCTTTGATTTTTGAGAAAAGATGGATCACAGCTCTATACATGGCTCGTACTCTTAGGCATTCCTAACCGCTTTTTGTCAGGCATTGTTCTGCCATAGTGTTGCATGTCTTTTCCAACGTTTCATCTTGAACCATGTCCGGCTAAAACGATCAGTCCAGGGAAGAAAGAGGATTTAGCCCTTGGAAGACAGTCAGTAAAACTGGAATTGAGTTACCAGAAAAAGAATCCCACTTCCACCAACCGAAAGCATTGCCCAAATACAGTTCCGCTTTTGTTTACTTCAATAAGGCTGCCGCCTGTTCGTCAAAGTGAGCAGTAACAGAGCAGCAATAACATTTCTACTGCTTTTGATAATGAATGTTTTTGTACAGTCCTGCCACACCAGTGAAGCATAGGCTACAGGCAGTGAAATTTAAGACCACTAAAAAGTCAGCATGTGCCAAAAGCTGACACACTACTGCAGCTAAGTGATAACTTTTGACCAGTTTCCATTTTGAGGGCAGGAATATCTTTATGTATCGTAAATATCTAATTGGTATTAGTGTTCTATAAAATTCAGTGAAGAGAAAAAAATTCGTTTTCCAGGGTATGTCAGTTGCAATGGTACATAAACTATTTATACAGAAGGTGCAAATTCCAACGAGAAAAAAAAATAATAATAAAAAGTGCTTGCAGTAAGTAAGCTACATCTAGCTGTTCCAGGGTTTCAAAATTCTGCACTTTAAAACAAACTACAAACTTCAAAAGCAAGTAACATGAAAATATGCAGTTTGACTTTCAGAGTTAATAAATGCTTTTCCACTCAATCCACATGTGACACTGACCTATGATTCAAGAGAAGAATATAGAATTGACACTGATTCTAGATTTGTAATGAGAAGCTGGAGAGTCTCTTAAAACAATTTATTTCTGCAAGTTAATCTTAAATCCCTAATCCTACAGAAATCTCAACCAGCAATTTGAAAGTAAAATATTTTTCTATTATCTCATTGAAAGAGCTGCTATAATCAAGAGTAAAACAAAATGGCTTTTAATGTTACTGGAAAACGGTCTATGCCACAAATAAATTTGACAGTTTACAGATTAAATTCCAAAAGTCTAAAGATAATACTGATGAAGCTGTTAAGTTAAATACCTATGAGAATAAAAAATACTAATAAATTACTAAAGGGATTCCCTTGAAGACTCCCTCCTTTATCAAAGAAAAAAAAATAATGAATTTATGAGTACATAATTTATTCACTGGGGAACTGCATTTCTTTCTTCTTTCAGTTGTCAGTGTATTGTGATCATTTGCAAGGTTTCTAGCACATATGCAAGCAAAATTAAAAAAAATGAAAACTTTAAAGCACACCTGAATAATTTTAGGGAGCATTTCTCCTCCATTTTTTGTATTCTGAACAGCAGTTAAATATTTCTTTTCAAGAAAGAAGGTAACAAGCCACTTAATAAAAACAACTCGAGCTGCCATATATGGAATTTTTGTGCTATAGACATTTTCATTGTTTCGTGTTGCAGTAATGTATACTGGTCTTGGTCTTATATCAGGAATATCTAGTGAGATAAAAAGAGAAGATGTAAAGAAAATTTAATATTAAAAAACTGTAATTGCTTCCAGACTTCAGTTAAATGCATCGAACATGTCACCAACAACATTTTGTCCATATGAAATAACAGATGCAATGATTTACTATTTTTATTATATTAACACTTATATTCATAATTTTATTAATGCTAAAGAAAAGCAAGAGAATAAAAGCACAAATCTCTCTTGAAGTTCGTAAATTGTATCAGGCAAAACAAAGGAAAGCAAAAGACAAGGGCTGCAAGTAGAAAGGTAAAATCTGAAACGAAGAACTACTCCTTCTGCAACATAAGTTAATTTTATAACTTTCAGAGTTTTATTGGTAATGTAGACAGAGAAGGTGTTACAAGAACACTCAATAGTAAAAAGATGAAGAAAAGGGGCACTTAGCACATGGAAAAGAGATATTAGTCGGGTGCAAAGAGCATGGCACAAGCTGAAATAAAAGAAAGAAAATGCATGGGAAGAAGTGGAAGATTGACAAAGGGAGACAGGGTGGGTCATAATTAACTCAGAGGCATAGATTTGAGGGAAAAAAATCACTTGTATACAGCTGAAAAACAGGGAAGGACTGTGCTCTAGCTGTCAGCAACGCAGTTGAAGTGGTACAGAGGTGACTTTAGACACTAAATTGCAAAGGACGGGAGCTACAAGTCAGAGGAGGGAGGGGAAGGATGACGAAAACAAGGCTGCAGTACATCAGGTGAGTATTAACAACAATGCTCCTATTGACTCTAATATATAATTCAATAGAACATTAGCAAAAGGTCAAAGAAAAATTTAAGCATTCCTAAAATAACATGCTTTTAATCCTACAGCTGTGCTTCCTAGAGATACTTCTAGCAACACAAACTAGCTCATTGTTTCTTTCATAGCTACATCTGTTTCCTTCCATTTGTCCCTTCATGTTCATTTTATTCTCTTCAAGGAAACAAGAAGTAAAATAAGAAAAACTTTAAGTTAGCTGCTTCCTCACACTTAGGCAAATTTCTTTAAAAAACCCTGTCAGAGAGCATGTTCTGTCTTGATTGCACATCACAGTTACATCAAGTCCTTGTTCACTTGATATAAATGCTATGCATGTGTATTTTAAGGAAACATTTACAGATTCTTCTTAGGAAAGGAGAACCCGGCCAGCCCATAGGCAGCGATGAACAGCAGCAACCTCCTGGACTATCACAAAAATTAAAAGTTGTACTAGGAAAAAAATCAAATCAAGAGAAAAGAGAGGAAAAATCCTTATTCACCAGAACTGTAGTAGTATGCCACTAGATAACAGAGATGCTACTGAAAACAGTCACCATTAATTATTTTACTATTTAAAAGACAAAATTCACTGCTTACCTAGAACAGGTTTGTAGAGGTTAGTTAGCTTTGTAAAAGATGGAAACAAGTGTGGAAGGTAGTATTTTCTAAACAAGGTAAAGAGAAACTTAAACCCAGTGTCTTGGTTCTCCTTATTCTTCCACTCCAAACTTGCAGCCTTTGCCATGGAGTTAAAAAGAAAGAAACACAAAAAAAGTTTCAAATTAATATGTTATACTGAGAAGCATTCCACACTGATGACAAAATGCTGTTCTACAGAATAAGTAAGATGAATAATTGTGTTTTAATAAGAAAGATGAAAAATTATCACTGTCCCATTTTTTTTTTTACAATAAGAACAGTAAGAATATAGGATATTACCATGAGGACTCTAGCACATCAAACAAAGCAATCTCATTAGAAGTAAGCATATCTGTGCTGTTTTAAGGCAGTGAAACACCAAAAATGCAGTATTAATGTTTTTAACAAACTTGCTGCTTACCTGTAAATTTAGACAAAGTTATGAATGTCTCTGGGCTACACTTTCATCACGAATAAGTTTTTAATCAGAAACATACCCAATGCCTAGGTTTAAAATGGCTGCACACATATGCAATACTCCTTCGATATACTTGACTCAAGGCACAAGCAATTTCCATTGACAAGGAAGAGGCTGACATCTATGTTTTTAAAGGCACTCTTTTGTTCCTGAACAGATCAACGCCAAGGAATCATACATGTAATTTCAAGAGAAATTTTTATGGATGCGAAGTAAAACTGTGTGCAAGTTTGGGTAACATTAATAAATTTTGTTCACATTTCTGAGAAAATTTAGTATTTTTACCAAAAATGGCACACAAAACAATATCTTGGGGATGATTTTCCCTTTAAAAGAAAAAAGAAAATGCAGACAACAGCTTCTTCCTGGAAAAGCACAAGAGCAGCTCTGTACAGAAACAGTGCAAATGATGTTCTAACACTATACAGTCCTTCAAACACGAATAGTTAAAAACATTATATCCTCCGCACCTGAATTACCATATATTTTAACAGTAGCTGAAGAAAGTAGCAGGTCTGGTCATCAGCAATTTTCTCTCCAGAAACAGCTGGCAAAAGTGGGGTAATTTCTTCTGGAAAAATCTTAGCTGAAATAAAAGGAGAATGCGTTAAACACAGAAAACCTGAAAATAATGAAAAAACAAGATCAATTTGATGATTACTAATGTGCTTATAAATTGCACAAAGCCAAAACTGCTTGGGCTTCCCGTATTTTTGCCAAGTCCCACCACATGTAACTGAGGACAGCACCAACCTTTGATTTATTGCAGTTTGGAAGGGTTAACACAGTCACTGCAGGTTAACCAGTAAACTGTAAATCTACATAACAACATATTTTGCAGTAACATGTTCATGTAACTGCATCTCAATTCAAAAAAAAAAAAAAAAAGACAACCAAACATCCCCACAACTGTTCTGAGCTCAAAATGACAAGACCTGAAAGCGCTACAGCTGCTACAAAACCAAAATCTGAACCATCTCTGAATTACAAAGACAAATTGCATCATCCTTGTGACATCTTTCCCGCAAGCAGCTCTACAGCTCCATGATGACTTCAGGGAAAGGGGGAAAGCAAAACACCTAGCACAGGAATTCTGTTAGTTTACTCACCATCTGGTGAATTAGGAGGACTAATGAGGTTATCTAGTGTACAGGGACCTCGTGAGGACATAATTGGTGGAAAACCAGGCACAAGGCATGCAAATATTAATATCTGCTCTTCTGCACAGTTAGTCTGAAGTGCTTGAAGCCAGAGAAGAAACAGTCGTATTCCTTCACATCTTATCTACAAGGGGATGATTTTGTAGAAAAAAAAATATTAAAACAAATTTGAAAGTACAGTAATACAGTTAAGTAGTTAAGAAAGTGCAGGACAAGTACATTCATTCAAATTCTGTGCTAGCAAGTCTTTCGGTCATACCATGAGTAATCACATCACTAATTTAACAAAAGCAGAGAAGGGCGGGAGCAAACTGTAACCAAGGCGGTGGCACTCTGAGGAGACAATATTACTGCCCCAACTTCAGCTAGAGGTCAAAATCCCATGGCTGTGCTCCCCCGACTGATGGGTCAAAGGCAGCTCAGCCCAGCGGTGTAGGAAGAACAGCAGCAAGTGGATCGTGCCGGGAAGCTGCCCCTGCTCCAGCCCTGCCGAGCCTGAAATCCTGGCCCCACACAGCCCATGCAAGCCACTGTCTTCAGCATCAGCAGGACCAGAAGATCCTCATGAAAACTATGATGCAACAAACAACCCAAGGTAGAGTACTCCATAAATTTACTTTCTTCTTTTTCATTATGCAAGATGCAATTTTAGTTTTAGTAATTTATTTAGAAAAGTGGATTTAAAACTATTTAGCAAACAAGCAACCAATGTATTTAATACAACGCACTTAATGCTAGAGAGATCTGAAAGATGAAGAATTAAGCAAAACACGTTTCTACCTTCTTCGGGTAAGTTTAGAAAGGTCACAAAATAGCAGAACAACTGAACAATATGAATATTAAAATAATCTAGTTACAACGTTAAAATTTGTGATTAAAAGGTGAATAATTAAAATTACAAAGCCTAACAATCTTAAAAATTGATACTGAAAATCTGTAAAGTAATATGCTTCATACAATTTAAAGTAAAAAGAAATAAGGATGCATCATCAAAGAGAGATACCTTGAGGGAGTTTCCAGTGTGCAAAAGTTTCTTCAAAATTGATGCTGGATTAGAAAAATGAAATAGACATATATCAGATACTAAGATGGTCACTTTCTACTAGAATGCTTTCTAAAAAGCACTACAGAAAAAAAGCTACTTTCATGCTATTTACTATGTAGCTACTTCACTGGTAAGAAAATTTGAGTGAGAAAAAACAAAATGAATCAATTTACAACCATCATCATCATCATCAGGTAAATAGTTCTTTAACATCAAATATAATGTCTCTTTAGAGCAAGGTACTTTGTTTTTAGTCAGATGATAATCTTCTCAAATTATTTTCATTAAAAAATAAAGTACCTAGGGAAAATGTTGACCTGCTAGTTTGGGGAAAATGCTTTAAACAAGTGTATTTAAAATTTTAGGCAAATGTATTAGTTTCTGCAAAGTAACAAATGGACCATAGTAAGTCCAACTTATAGGAATAATGCATTCAAATAGAGTAATATGGACTATTATGATAAGAAAAAATGCTAGCAATCGGTATGATATTGTATATGTCCATTAAAAATATTAAAATTAAACATTAAAACATTAAAATTGCAAAACATTTTTATTTTTGTTTTAAAAATACCCAGTCAACTATCCATAGCTTCAGAAATCTGATCTAAAATCAGAGATCTTATACATCAAATGCTTTAGTTACAAAACATTTTCAATCCAATTCTTAGAAAAATAACATAAAGTAGCACTCAGCTATTTCACCTGGATTTGAGAATTATGTGCCTTACTTAAATGTGACACCTCAAGATTCACTATTTCACAATTTTAAATTATTAACATATATAGCAAATACATATTAACACACATGAACATTAAGCAAAAAGCAAATCACAAGGCACACTTGTAAATAATTGCAACACCACATCCTTTAGCTCATTTACTGAACACAGATGTAAATCTATCCAAATATGACTATTCAAGAGGAGCATAAATATAAAGAATATATTAGCTATAAAACAACTGACTAAAAAACAATTTGTTCTAGACTAAGTCAGATGAAATGGAAGTAAAGTAGTCAAACAAATGTCTCCTTTTATTTTTGTCAGTGCTAACTGGAAATGTGAGAACAGAGCCCTTGCCCTGACCTTTAACTTCAACTCATTATTTCTTCTGCAACAGCAAATACATTGTTCTGAGAAAACACATTGCAGCTGATGAAATGGTGCTGGAAACCAAACCAACAAAAGTACTACATAGAAGAAATATATCCCCCCTCTCCTCCCAAAGCAGCATAATTTGTCCTATTTCCTTTAACAAACAGCAAGACAAAATATTGTGACCAGTTTGGTAGCACTCAGAAGCAGAATTTTCACAGTAGTAATGAATCAAAGATTTTTAGTTCAGAGGAAATCATCAAGTTAACCTACTTCAGTGGATTACAAGTTGTTTTGACTATCAAAATTAAAGTATTTTACCTTTCAGTATTTCTGCACCCATTTGACTCTACTTTATTCAATCTGGTCAAATTAGGAGAAGAATAAATTTTTCTTTCTGTCTCCTGTACATGATCTCAGGGCCAAAATATTCATTACAAGGGCACCTCAGGCCACAGGGAACATTTAAATAATTAGAAAATTAACTACCTTGAAAAAAAAAGACAGTTAAACTTTTTCTCCTCAGCATTTTTAGAATATAATTTTAAGATCTACTCAAAATCCCTATACTACCTACATGAAAACCTAAAAAAAAAAAAGTTCAGAAAAATTAGTCCTGCTTTTCTTATTTCTGAAATTCACAAGTGACCAAACAAAGCCTGTGTTGAAGTCATAAATGAAGTCGTAAGCCAAGCACTCTGAGTGCCTTAACTAAGGTGACAACTTCAGTCTGTTGTTTCTATGCATGAGTTGCAATGCATCCTCCAGTTCTATGTTTATGAAGTTTTCTGCAAAATACTTGCCTATGAAGCATGCAGAATGGACAGGGGAGTAAGAGAAAGAAGCAGAGCTTTACCAGCTCCAAGACTTCTCTCTGTTGGACTCCTCCCATTCCCTCCCTTGCTCCAGCACCCAGCACACGTACTGGAATACCATGGAGCGCAGACAAAGAATGGATAGCCTCTTGGTTTGATGAAGTATATGCCATCCACAGGTATCTATCTCATGGCTGTCATGGCCAGCGTCAATATTGCAACGTGGTGCTTGGCAACTCCTCCATTAAATGAAGGATCACTGGGACAGCTGGGGCCAGACTTGCAGACATACTGTGTTCAGAATCCCACTTTAAAAGGCCAACAAACTGTGTGCTGCTCAGAAAAGATATTAAAAAAAAGAGCTCCTAAGAAGTTTATACTTTTGTCCTTAATCTCTTTGCCTTACCATTCTTGCACTAAACCACAAAATTCCCCTTTAATTGCCACAGTGTGATAACTGAGCGCGACACAAATATTAATGATCTAAACTGCCCAGAGAATAATATCACAGGAATATCACAGAAGAAATTAAGCGCTTATCTACTGCAGCAGTCCAATGGTTCACGTTTCATTCAGCACAGCCTCTGCTCAACTACTGAACAGCCACCAATTCACAGCAGAAATGTTACAGAATATATTTCCAAAAGGAGACAAGGTTCAAGTTCAACATGTATTTTTACACAAAGAACGATCTTTATTACTATGAACTTGTATGGGCAATCTCACACACGATCACTCGTGAAAGATTGTCACAATGCAAATTTGAAAGAGCGTCAAATATAGATTCCATAACCCTCCTCAGTCTTGATTTTTGGTGTTAGTCTGTGAATGCAAATGGAGACCTAATTAGGAAAAGGTGTGCTGATTTAAATCCCTCATCATCTAGTAGCTAGAAAGAGATGAAAGGGAAGAGGACCCATGTACATCCAAAGGTAAAAAAAAAAAATCCAAGAGCTTTCATGCAAAAATAAAAGTGAAGCAAGCAACCAAAACCACACAAAACAAAGAACACACAGAGCTATCTATCTTAGCAGGTAAACAGATTTTCCAGATGTTTCAAGAATTTTCAGCTGCAAATCTCATACAGAAGTACAATTTGTGTATCGCGTAAAACGAAGCGAGTCTGTGGTTTACAGGACTTGCGGAACCAGGTAAGTGACTACAGAAAACATTGACTTTATTTTTACTAGAATATTTTTAAACCATTCCTTCTTACCTATACTGCGAAAATGCCATCGATAAAAAATCCTCTCAGGTAGTAGCTGCAATATTTTCTGCAGGAAACAAAACTAAATAGTCAAATTTTCCATAATAAACTGGCTCATTCAGAGGATACAGACAAACTAATACACAAAACATAAATGAAATGGTAACATACAGAGAGAGAACACAACAGAAAGCAGATACCTATTGTAATCAGAACTGCTGCCCATTACTTTACTCTCTTGTTACGGAGAAAGGTACTTGGAACAGTCCTGAATCAATACCATGGCACTGGCATGAGCTGCTTTTACCTTCCCCCTGTCTTGGAATGCCCCAGCATTTCAGAATATAAACTGAATTATAACGAAAAAGTTACAGGTAAAATTTTCCTCTAAGAGGCTCACTTTGGGTTACATTTTTCTGAAGTGTCTAGTAATGACTGCTGTTAGATTGATACATTCCAGATTTGGAGCTTCAGTGGCTTAGGTCTGCCTTTTTATCAGCTAATGTGGTCTGATCTCCCAGCTAAGGCAGAGATGGACAGCGGTGCAGTTATTTTTGCTGTGAGATGATTTACCTGTATTTTCAGCTGCTGAGTGAAACCGAGCCAATTCACACAAAGACAGACTAATTTAATTCATAGCGCATGCAGTTAATAAAGCACTTCTGAGGAATAAAATGCAGCGATCTTCCTCTGTAGTTTTGGGCTGATGCTAACCGAGGCAGATCAAACAAAGAAAGAGATTTGGTCAAGCCCATTTCCCCTTAGTTTTGTTACTCTGCAGGGCACCAGCAAAGCAAAGCAATTTAAGCATATGCCTAAGCGCTTTCCTAAATGGAGTCCTATAATCTCAGTTGCAAAGAATGTTCGGGGCTTCCAAATGTGGACAATAACGTTTATTAGGTAATCTGAATAAACCCAAACTATTTAGAGGTCTTACTTTGGTAAATATGGCTTTTAAAGGGAGTTTAAGTCAGCAGGTTCCAAGGCACTTTTTTTTTTTTTTTAAAAAAAAAAAAAAGGATTGGCATTTTAGACTAGGACTTGGCAAGTAGGTGTCTTGTTAGTACAGGACAGCTAAATTACTGATGATCGGCTTCTCGAAAAAGCAAGAGAACACACATGGTTTTGCATAGATTTCACATAAAAATGCATCTGAATCTTACAACTTTTCAGCCATTTGGATATGAAATTAGTAAGTTCTATATAAATGTGAAACTAGTTTCGACATCTACTTTTACAAATAAATTAAACAAAGCTATACATGACCAGCAGTCAGATATA
Source organism: Anas platyrhynchos (assembly GCF_047663525.1). Classification (NCBI taxonomy): domain Eukaryota; kingdom Metazoa; phylum Chordata; class Aves; order Anseriformes; family Anatidae; genus Anas; species Anas platyrhynchos. Next base: position 3,118,519 of record NC_092589.1, read on the forward strand.
TATGACCAGCAGTCAGAGTTCCTTGTAATTATCAAACAAAATTACCAGAAGCAATTTCTGCATAACAAAGAGTCATTAAGTCTTCAGAAAAACCACATGCAGGATGCAAAATGAATGACAAGTCATCTAAGCAATGGTGACCCATTTGCTGGTCTTTTGCACATAAAAGGTCACAAGAGGAAATAAAGCATCACAGCAAGAAAGCAAGAATTTGGGTTTTAGACAGTCCTTTGGAGACAGCCAACACATGAATCATTATTGCGTTTAAAAACAGTATGCTTGAGAGATGGATTATGACAGACTTCTTTTAATTTTTGACAACAAAGTGCTTCAGCAATTGTATACAACACTCAAAGTCACAGTCTTTTTGAAAATGGAACATTCCTTTCTCCATGGCAGAGGATGGAAGTCATGACAAGTTCAGAGACTTAGGGAACTAGACCTCGGGTCACACAGACAGACCGGTCTTCCTTTATCTGTACCACAGCACATGTTCCTCAAACAGGATTTGGCATTTCTAAAAGTTTACCCAGAATAAAAGAATAAATCAGGCACATCCCTTCTATGTCCTCATGCTTTGTTTCAGTGATACTCACACTGCCCCGTCCCCGGGCCATCGCGGCAGCAGGGACGGAGGACCGGGAGGCAGGTGCCGGAGGTCTAGCTGCCTGTCTGTGGGCAGGACGATGCGCTCGGGATGGAGGATCCAACTGGCTAAAAATGAGGCCATGACTCACATTTGGGCTTTACCTGTCAGTTAAGGACCACGTTTCTGCCAATCAGATTGCAGGATCCACAGACAAAGAATTATAATTATCCACATAAATATTAAAATACTAGCAGCCCACCACTTTGCAAGACTATTTCTGACATTAATCATTTATCTGCTTGGCATGGGGCAAAAAGGAGCTCCTGACCAACATCAGGAACACCTCAGGTCACCAGTTCCAGCACTGCAGTAGCCACCAGGTGCAGCGCTAGGTCTGTGTTCAGGCAGCCCTTAACCCTGGCACACCGCGTGCCCACACCGCATGCCCACACGTACGTTAAGCAAACCCCTCATAAAGGTGGGCAACAAAATGCTGTCTGAATTCAGGTACCAGAATGCACCAGAGGGAGAAACCTTCAAATATCTTCACGTTTATTACAGGAGAAACAAACCAAAACACGTGCATTTTATTTCCATTTTTAGGTCACTATAAGAAGCATGGTAGATCATTACAGCAAAACCAATTTCCTTTCACAGGCCACCCTGTGACAAGCATTGCAACAAGATACCTTCAGCTTCTCTTTGGATGGAATTTCTACCTCTTTTGTTCCGAAACACTAACTACTGAGAACCAACTTTGTTAAACTTCTAAAGAATCAGGCACTTCTGTATAATAAAGTTTCATTAGAAATCTGCCAAAATCTGGTAATAATACTAGTGAAAATGCTTATCTTCTTATATTTAAGATGTTACAGTAAAATTCTTTATTTTAGAACACAAAAAAAATAGAAAATATATGCCTTTTTCACTAAAGAAGTCTGAGTCTTAAAACACTAGGCATGGAATAATCACGTATTATTAATGACAGTTTGTGGAAATAATCTGATGATGCACAACTGTATTTTCCTTAGTTGCAAAAAGAAATAATACCCATTTCCCAAGTTGCAAAAAGAAACAATACCCATTTCCCAAGAGCTTCAGCAATGTTCTTAAACTTTTCAGGTTTAAACATCTCAACTGCTCAGGAGGGAAACAAATAGCCACCCCTTGTTAGCTGTTTCTGAACACAACAGCACATTTGGGGAAGCTAGGTTTTACCATGCCCACTCTGCAAAATGCAGAGCATGGTAACAGTTATTTGGGAAAGGCCAGAGATGTGACAGCATGAAATACAGGCAGTATCTTACACGTTACAAAATTTCCCTCAACTTAGACACAAAATTCGCTTCCAGAAAGTGAACTATGATAAGGTGTAAGTTGCATAAACCGATAAGGTGTCAAAGCTACATAATGAAGACTACTCTGAAAAAGAACTTACGAATAACTCTTGCACCCACATGTTACTGAATTGTAATATGTCCACATCAAATCTGGAACACAAATGCTCTTCCAGAGTCTGACAACCACCAGGAAAAAGCAAGACTTCAAACCACATGAAGCTTGGAAGTTAGGAGAAAGAAATAACACACTTACAATTTTGTGCAATTTTTCTTAAAAAACAACAAAAAACACAGAATCAAAACACCCTGACCAGGTGGCTGCATCACAACAATTTAAGGGTTGAAAGAAGTAGTAAGAGGACAGTACTAGTACACCACTAAGATGGTGACATAATACTGTATCATGAACAAGCACTGGTTGTTGTGTGCTTTCAACTTAGTAATTCAAAGAACATATTCCTTACTCTCCCAACCCTTGGTGTTCTAAAAAATCTCATCTTGCCATTCCTATAAAACAAATGATAGCTTCTTCCACTATAGCCTAGACTTTTAGCAACACTGCTGTGAATCCAAACTGGCTATTGACATCTTGCTTGTAGTTTCACAGTACACTAATAAGAAATATTTTAAGAAACCCCACAGTGTGAAATAATGTTGGTTTTTCAGAAAACACATAGATCTATTTAATGCTTAGTGCTTTGCTGCATCTATATGGTAATCCATTATAGCACACTTGAAATAGAAATTAGGTATTACTACTGATCAACACATCAGGGTATCTGTCAGTTCTTTTAACTGATTATCCATAGTTCTTTTTCTTCCAGACTTCCTGCATGACTAGGAATAATGTTAAGTTTAAATCTTAGTTTACACAGGACACTGCCTTTTGCAAGATCTCTCTCTATTTTAACAAAGTAAAATAAAATAAAATAAAATAAAATAAAATAAAATAAAATAAAATAAAATAAAATAAAATAAAATAAAATAAAGGGTTGAATTTCAACAGATTCCATCTGACTTAACTAATACTGAAATTTCTTTTAAAAATGATTTTATTTTTGACAACTTTACTGAATCTTATCATGCTCAGTAGCTTCACATCCATTACAGCATGCTAGACTGCCCTGATGTAGAATGCAGAGAAAGCCAAGGCTGCTGGCAAATCTTCCACTGATGATCCCTAGCCTGTGGATGTTTTCCAGCTTAACTTGCACAAATGTGAGATGATAAGCTTTGCTGCTCTGCAACACACTATGCAGAGTGTCTTATTAACCAACAAAATCGAATGTGTTCTTGCTGATTGATTGTGTTCTTGGAGGCGATATCAATGACAAGTCCAGAATAATCATTCCAGGGGAATGGATGCTGAGGAAAAAAAATAGCTTTTTTGATACAACCTGTACATAATAAGCAGTTCCTATTAGTCTGCTGGCAAGTGTATCTACTTTAAGGAAAGTCAAACGTAAAACAGCTCTACTACGCCTATATGTGTAAGTACTAACTATTTGGCAGTATCTGTACAAGAGTTTCAGAAGGTTCAACTATTAAAATCTGCAAAAACTTAGAAATGTTCTTGCTATCATTCACTGATTTACCTGAGGCCATGAGCTCAATGAAGTTAGTATGCCTGTGGCAGCTATATCTACATAAAGGGATACCCTAGTTGATGCATCAATAAATTATTTATAGTAAACAAATAAGCCTTTATTACCCTATTGAGTTTGAGAATCAGCCAACCAAGTCTGTGTGACAGACTAAACAGGAGAAGTTGTATTCACAGTAGGAAATGGAGCCAACTAAAAAGCTGTAACAGAACCCAAAACCTGAATTTAAAGCTGAAACTTTTAATGGTAATTTGATTTGAGGCGTAAGATAACCTACAGAGGAGGAAATTAAGCCACCTACATGAGGAAAATCCAAATAGTAAAAAGAAAGTTAAATAAAAGGAATAACGTCAAGGAATTAGAAACCAGTACCTATGGCAATAAGAACTCAAGAATAAAAACTTGACTTGATTGTTCCCTGCAAACAATTTTACAAGTACTTTTTACATTGTCTGGCTTTGCTGCACAATTTTGTTCTGCAGAATTCAATTTTACTCATATTTCTGTTCAAACCAAAATGTAAGTAATTAGGAGCAACACCCTCAGATTAGAAAACCACCCTAAGGAAATGTTAAAGATACTAGAACAGCATCCTTTTGCACATAATAACAGCAAAACACCTCTAAAGCCTTCCAAAATAGTTATGAATGAAAAACTACCGCAAGTTTCACTGATGCAGGTTTTTATTAAATTGAGAATAAGCTTTTAAAATCACAGCTGGTTTGAGATTAGTTTTAAACTGCTTAACCAATATTGCTAACTGATGCAATAGTCCGTATAAAGTAGACATACAGTGCAATCAAGGAGTGCAATATTTAAAATACCCTCTGCAATCTTAGACTATAATGAACAAAATTATATATTGTTAATAGATATCGGTGTCTATTACTAGGTGGCACTAAAAAAGAAGGATACATTCCTAAACTGCATCTGTGCACAGACCTATCTATCTGGTCACCCACCATCACAGCAGGTGTTCCTCTGACAGATGCAGTGTATTTACTGCGTATTGTCTGTAATCTACTTCTCAAAAGGGTCACTAACAGAATATAGTCAATTATAAACCTGTGCTGAATTGTCATTAGCATTTGCAGAACCAGTAACTTGTGCACATCTGCAGTAATAAATTTAAGCTATATAGCTGTTTCTGCAATTGTTGCATTCAAATTCTGACAGCAGACCAATTCACATTTCAATGGATACGTACTGCGTGTTAATCTTCTGGGTATGTGGCTATTTGTAGTTTATATTTAGATGCACTTCTAACAACAACAATGCTGTATTAAAATTAGTACCTCCTGCTGTAAGATAAACAGCCCGATGTATGGTTGTGCAAGTTCAAATAGTTTATTGATTATCATCTCTGGAAAAATGCTTAGTGTTACACAAAAACCAAAGCAGACCATGAATATGAGTGTATAATATGAACACTGCAAAAGCTATTAGCACATTTATTTTCTTCTATTTTACATCCACTTAACATTTAAATCTACCTGCTGTGCGCATATTCAGGATACTCCAAATCATACCTAGGAATGACACATTAAAATTTTACTGCTGAATTTCTAAGGAAGGTCAAAACAGACAGCTTTGTCTGTTCCTGATTGATAACCAAGGTTAGCCTCTCCCCTTTTCAGCAGGAGAAGCTCCATACAAATCGTGGATTTACAGGAATTAAGAGATTACAGCATAAACTTCCTTGTACAAAAAACACAGTATGTTTTTACAAAGAAACCATGAAACCTGAGAGCGCTTTAAATTATATTAATGTGTATTGGTAAAAAATGAACAAGCAAAAAAATCCAGACTGATAATCTTTTAGTACATGCATGGTCTGTGGGAGGCGGGAATACCAAACCCATCTTCTTATCTGTCTACAAAACTGCAGCCATACCTAGCTACACTGATAGCACCTGAAAAACTTAACAGTGGCTACATTGATCAAGTGACTTGGAGAAACTTTACTACATGAGAAGGAGTATTTATGAAATTCTAAGAACAAAATATTTCATATAGTGAATATGCAGTGAATACACTGAATCAGCATACTGAAGTTTATGACTTCACCAGCATGACACATGGTTGTTCTTAAGCATCATTATAGAGAATGGAAAGAAATGTCTACATCAAAAGCAACAGTGTGTTTTTATTTTGCTACAGATGCAGGACTGTAGTGTCTGAGGAATCAGTATCTGATGGTGCAGGAAAAAAAGAATTATAAAAAAATTTGAAGCTTTCACAATCAAGTGATGGCATAATGCTTTTATGGGATGTAGCAAATTTATAAAAACATAGTGCACCTTTTACAAGTTCTGTGATATATGGTGCTCCACTGACAGCCCTAACAAGCAATGCCTCCAAGTCACAGAAAACAATAATACAAGAAACAGTATGAACATGTTCTGAAAACACACTGTAACTCTACAGATGGCTATCCCCTACCAGAGGAAAAACAAATTTGTTTTGCACATCATTTTGGTCTTTTAATGGAAACAAGGAAAAAATAAAAAGGTCATTACAGATGTTGTATCATTTCTTGTATTTCTGTTTGGAAAGGGACAAGGTCAAAACACTTTAGAAAATATAAAATTAGACCTAAGAATTCTGTAATATAAATTGTAAAAACATTTTTAAATGCACAATTAAAATTTCATATTATGCCTTTTTTTATTTTCTCTTTGATTAATATGTTGTTTGATGTTCCATTGAATGACCAAACTACGTAGCTGAGGTGTAAAATTAAGATTTCAACAAATTACAACTGAGTAAACTTAGTTTTCTGAGCATTTATGGAGAAGAATGTTACTTTTGCTTAATATATACGCTAGGTGTCACTCAAGAACAGCAGCAAAATGTCCACCAAACTACACCAGAAAAGACATAAGTCAATTCCTTTCATAAATATTTGTATTGATTTTCAGACAGCTAACCCTCAACACCTGGGTTCAGGATTTGTTAATCCTAAGTAATTACCTAGTTAGCTAATTAGAAGAAAACCCTAGCTCATGCTGACAACAGATTATATATGGCAAGCTTAACAATCAATTAGTTTCATTTCCTATGGCTGACAATATGAATGTTTAATTACCTGGCATTTATATTTTTTTCATGTCCTGTATTCTGATTGACATATTCTTGGTCTGTGCATTAAAAGCTGTTCTGTGAAAAACTGTTCTCCTACAATGCATTAAGCTATCGAGTGTCAGAGATGTAAATGGATTGCAAACTTACTTCTAGTAGATAAACACCATGAAGCAGTTCACTCCAAATTTCACACAAATCTTGAACTATTCCTCCTTCTTCTCAGCTACTGATGATTGGGCTGTAATATAAGTCTCCTCACCCTGGACCAAATCAGCATTTTGTTCATATACAACTACATGTTTCTTTCTTTCTTCATATTTTCCATGTAGTATCTTTTCCTGACGCTTTTAAAGCTATACAAAATGGTTTTTAGACACTTGTTTTCAAGACACAGGCATACATCTTTATTCACTTTAACTGGGTGAGTAAGCATTAGCTATTTTCCATTCAATGACATAGTTGCAGAAATTTAATTACTTATTCAAGACCACAGAGCAAGCTTATTAATGAGAGGTAATTAAAATGCACAGCCTTGCTCAGTAAATGAGGTGATACCTACTCCACTTGGGGGCAGGAAGGGATAAGCAAAAGCATTTTTCCTACCACCGAAACAGGCCTAGCAGATATACGGCCTCATGTAATTTGATGCTGCCTTACACAAAATCCTAAAGCAGACTGTTCTGCTGATAATTTGAAAAATAAAAAATAAAATTTAATGAATAACAAACACCCTGAATTGGAAGATTGTGACTGTGGCAAAAATAAACTCCCCGCCAACCCCAATCTTCTGCAGGATTTGCTGCTCCAGCTGGATGCACTTAAGTCTATGGGGCCTGATGGGATTCATTCCAGGGTACTCAAAATGCTAGCTGATGTCATTACAAGATCTCTCTTTTTTTTTTTCTTATTTTTTCTGGAAGCTGGCAAATGTTGTCCCAGTTTTCAAGAACTGTAGGAAAGAAGACCCTGGCAATTACAGACCTGTCAGTCTCACTTCAGGGCCTGGTAAAATTATGTAAGAGTTTACTGTGGGGAGTTACTGAAAAGCACTTGAAGAATAATGCAGTCAGTCACAGCCAACATGCGTTCATGAGGGGAAAGTCCTATTCAACAAATTTAATTTCTTTTTATGACAAGGTTATCCACCTAGTTGACCAAAGGACACTAGAAAATGTAATTTTATTGGATTTCAGAAAAGCTTTCAATGCTGTTTCTCACAGTACCCTTCTGGGCAAAATGTCCAGCATACAGTTAAGAAAAGTACATAATGTGATGGGTGAACAATTGGTTGACAGGCCGGGCTCAAAGGGTTATGGTAAATCAGGTTACATCAAGCTGGAAGACAATCACTGCTGGGGTTCCCCAGGGCTCCATTTTAAGGACAGTTTAATGTTTAAATGTTTTCATGTTTTTATAAATGATCTTTAATATTTCTATAAATGAACTGGACACAGGACTCAAATACATACTAAGTTTGCAGCCAATACTTAAATTAGGAAGAGCTGTTGACCCCCTCAAGATGGAGAGGCCTTGCAGAGAAATGCTGACAAATTAGAGGGCTGGGCAATCACCAGCAATACGAAGTTTAACAAGAGCAAGTGCTGGATTCTGGACCTGGGAAGGGGCAACCCTTGCTGTATGTACAGACCGGGGGATGAGAGGCCACAGAGCAGCCCTGCAGAAAGGGATCCGGGGGTTCTGGGTGATGGCAAGCTGGTCACAAGCCAGCAGTGTGCCCCAGCAGCCCAGAGGGCCAGCTGGCATCAAGCACAGCACTGCCGGACACCCCAGAGAAGGGATTGCCCCACTCCCCTTCATGCTGGTGTGGCCTCACCTCAAACACTGCGTAAAGTCCAGAGCACCACAATCTACGAAGGATATCAGACTAATAGGGGGGTGCCCAAAGGAGGGGTACAAGGATAGGCAAGGGTCAAGAGGGCAAGACATACCAGGAGGAGCTGAGGTCTCTGGGTTTGTTCAGCCCAGAGCAGGCTGAGGGGAGGCCTCATGGCAGCCTGCAGCTCCCTCACGAGGGGAGCAGAGGGGCAGGTGCTGAGCTCTGCTCTCTGGGGACAGCGACAGGACCCGAGGGAACAGCATGGACCTGGGACAGGGGAGGGTCAGGCTGGGTGTTCTGCACCCAGAGGGCGGTCAGGCACTCAGCCAGGTTCCCTAGGGAAATGGTAAGGGCCCCAAGCCTGCCAGAGTTCAAGAAGTGTTTGGACAATGCTCTCGGACATAGGGTTTGGTCGTTGGGTGGGGGGTTCTGTGTGGAGCGAGGAGTTAGAATGAATGATCAGTGTAGGTCCCTTACACCTACAGATAGCCTGATTCTCTAACTATCATAAAACGCAACCCCATTTTCAGATGCACTCTTGTAGCTCGAGGAGAGAGAATAGGAAGAGGGAGAACAGGAAAAGGGAAATGAAGTCCTTGGCCTCAAATTCAGAAGATGAGACCACAAAATTCCAGGATTTCATGTAATTAGTTTCAGAGATATTTTTCATATTACAGGCACGTTAGACTGAAGAGCATCACTCTTAGTCTAGTTAATCTAATTTTTATATTGACAAACTACACAATAATGCAACAAAAATGAAGCCACATCTTTGTGGCTACTTTTGGTGGTAGTTTCTTTGTTTTAGAGGAAGGGGAGAGGAGTTAAGAATATTAATCCTTTCATTAATTCCAAATCTTAGGTGCCATTGAAAATTGATTTTTTTTTTTCCAAAAACATAAACCACAATATAAAAAAGTTAACATTTTTATCATTGAATACTCAAGTGAAAACTAAAAATCCAAGAGTAATTAACTAGACGTTGATTGCAGTTCTCTGAATTCAGTGACAAGTAAAGCGTATGTTAAGACTTCTGGTGTGCATTATGAACAAAATTGTACATGTCAGACTTCCTTCTGCTCCAGTGAAATTTGCTCACATCCAAATATATTACACATTCAAAATAGATATAACTACACTGACATACTGACAAAGTGTAAGAAATAAGTAGTATTGCCTTGAACTAGTCTACCCATGCGATACGGAACTGAAATATATTTAGTTTAAAAAAAAAAAAAAAGAAAGACTATTTAACAGCTTTAGCCCAACAGAGGCTATACAGTTATTGATCACTTGCTCACAAATTCTACTAGAAAAAAAAAAGGACACTTTCAGAGGGTTGATCTTCAGTTCCTTCAGACATATATATTACTGTATAATCTTCAATTCATTTTGAGAAGATACATCACAGGATCATCTAAGGTTGGAAGAGACCTCCAAGATCACCTAGTCCAAACTCTGACCTAACACTAACAAGTCCTCCACGAAACCATATCACTAAGCTCTACATCTAAACGTCTTCTGAATACCTCCAGGGATGGTGACTCAACCACTTCACTGGGCAGCCCATTCCAATGCCTAACAACCCTTTCATTAAGAACACTTTCTAATTTTATCCCTGCTCAGCCTCACAACATCCTTACAGTCCTCCTCAGTGGCCTGCCCTCTTTTCCAAAGATTATAAACCCTCTTTTTTTCTTCTAAGCTCTAGCCACAACTCCCAGTTCAGCCAAGCCGGTCTTCTTCTGCGCCAGCTTGTCTTTGGGCACATGGGTACAGAGCACTCCTGAGCAGTTAACATTTCCTCCTTGAAGAGCGCCCAGCCTTCCTGGACTCCTCTGCCCTTCAGAACTGCCTTCCAACAGACTCTGCCAACCAGTGTCCTGAGCAGCTCAGTCAGCCCTCCAAAAGTCCAAGGCAGCAGTTTTATTGATCCCCCTCCTGACTTTGCCAAGAGTAGCGAACTCTACCATTTCATGGTCTCTCTGCCCAAGACAGCTCCTGACCACCACATCTCCCACCAGTCCTTCTCTGTTTGTGAACAGAAGGTCCAGCGGGGCAGCTCCCCTGGTAGGCTCACTAACCAGCTGCGTCAGGAAGCATCTTCCATGCTCCCCAGAAACCTCCTAGACTGCTTTCTCTGGGCTGTGTTGTGCTTCCAGGATATGTCTGGGAAGTTGAAGTCCCCCACGAGAACAAGTGCCGACGATTTTGCAACTTCTGTCAGCTGCCTGTAGAACTCCTCATCCATCTCCTCATCCTGGTTCAGCAGTCTTTAACAGACCCCTACCTGGATGCTTGTCTTGTTGGCCTTCCCACTGATCCTAACCCATAGGGACTCAACCTTAGCATTCCCAGCCTCGAGTTCCACAACATCAAAACACTCTCTAATATAGAGAGCCACAGCACCACCCTTTCTGTGCTGCCTGTTCCTTCTGAAGAGCCTATAGCCAGACATTGCAGCACTCCAGTCATGGGAGTGGTCCCACCACGCTTCCATGATGGCAACCAAGTCATAGCCTGCCTGCTGCACGATGGCTTCCAGCTCCTGTTTGTTACCCATGCTGCGTGCGTTAGTGTAGATGCACTTCAGTTGGGCCATTGCCTTCTCCCCCAGCCTTGCCATTGTTCCCTCTGGCACACCTCCAACAAGCCTTATTTCAGCCCCTTCCCCCTTCTTACCTAGTTTAAAGCCCTCTCAATGAGCCCTGCCCGCTCCTGGGCTAGGATCCGTTTTCCCCTTAGAGACAGGTGAGATCCGTCTGCGGCCATCAGGCCGGGTGTCAAGTAAAGCGCCCCGTGGTCAAAAAATCCAAAATGTCTGTGTTGGCACCAGCCTCTGAGCCATGTGTTTATCAGGTGCGCTTTCCGTGTCCTCTCTGTACCCCTCCCTGCCACTGTAGGGATGGATGAAAACACCACCTGCACTCCTGCTCCATCCACTACCCATCCCAATCCCCTAAAGTCCCATTTGATAGCCTTCAGGCTTCTCTCTTCAATATTATCACTGCCAGCCTGGACTATCATAAGAGGACAATAATCAGAGGGGTAATCCAGGCTGGGAAGCTTTCTGGCAACATCCCTGACCCTGGCCCCAGGGAGGCAGCAGACTTCCCTACGGGTAGGGTCAGGCTGACAAATAGGGCCCTCTGTTCCCCTAGGAAGGGAGTCGCCTACAATGATTACCCTTCTATCTTTCTTGGTGGAGGAAGTCTTGAGGCATGGAGTTGAATTCCTTGCCCTAGGCATCCTCCTGGGTATACTTTCTACCTCATCCTCACCCACCGGTCTCTCAAGCTTCAGGGCCTCAAACCTGTTGTGTAAGGGCACCTGGGAAGGTGGGACCAGCCAGGGGGGTGCATCGTCTGTGAGGTCTAACAGGGACCTGTCTCCATTCCTCTTCAAATCCCAGGTCCCCTCCCTCTGCCCGACTGTGACAGGGCAGGGGGTCCACCCCCATTTGGGGTGTCTCACCCCAGTACCTCTCCTTTGTGCCCTGCAGGGAGTTGCTCCACCAGTCTATCTCCCGCTCACACTCCCTGATGGCCCTCAACCTCTCCACCTCCTCCTTGAGCTCTGAATTTCTTCTCCCATTCTTGCTGCTCTTCTTTTCTTGACTCTTCCAAGATTTTCTTACATTTTGACACTACTGTCATGACGTAATCTCAAAGAATGATGTCTTTCAGGTTTGATGTATTTAAAGAACAGTATCATGTAGGAAAAAAATCTTATTTTGAAAAGTATCACGAGGTTTAAAGAAAAACTCCGTTCACATCATTACTTCCTTGCTTCAACAACTGATTTTATTCCCCAAATGAAAATCCCATTTTTCTTTGTTATATGAATGACAAGATTCCTTTACCTAATTGTTTACATTTGTTAGCATTAAATCTTCATTCTTCAAAAGGAAAGGAAACTGATGACAGAGATCTTGTCATTTGAAGGATTTTTTTCTGTGAATTGAGTATAATCAAATACATTTTCTGAAAGAGACTTCCATTTTATTTTATTTTTTTCCTGGTATCTTCCTGCTCACTTACTCCTGCATTCAGTCTAGCCAGTTGCTGTGTCATCTTTTTTTATGGAAGAATCATGACTTCATGAAACTGTATCAATGAACTTTTCAACAGTGAGAAAGCATGCTCCAGTCTGGTAAGACTGCCTTGTGCAGAGAAAGCAATTTCATACATCCTATGGCATTCAGAAGCACACATTTTTATATTCTTGGAAACAAGCTATTGACATACGTGGTTATTAAATTCACATGGAAAGCCCTGTAATGAGACAACTACTCTTCACGCATTTTCTGTTTACCATCTTGGAAATCCTGAATTTGGATCAAACCCCACTGATGCTAGAATTTATTGTTCAATAATGGACAATAACAACTTGCAAAAGTAACCCAACTTTAAGAACTGAAGTCAGAAGTAGTGTACTCTAAGAAGTGTCAGTGAAACACAAGTTGCAATGGTAATAAAGAAAAAGGCTAAAGCACAAAGCAAGGTATTAAACACTTCCTTCTAACATATTTCAAAAGAGGGTTTACATTTTAGCAACTGGCAACTTTTATTTGCAACTTGCATTTCATCATCGCAGACATTATTTTCAGACTTGGCAACTACATAGAGAAATATATTTCAGGAAAAAATTGAGTTATAGGAAGTGGCATAAGGATTTCATTAACTGTTATTCTGCTCAAACTAACAGCCATACCTTCTTATCAACAAGCATCCCACCTTCTTTTGACTTCTGAGGTATTCTTATTCACTCTTCAAATTGTGAAATTTTGACTGGCTGTGTTAATTAAAACTCTCCTTCATACATCATGAGTTACCATAATATCAAGTGTGTTCAGTAATTTGAAAAAATTAAAGAAGAGCAAAACTGAATGACCTACAATTTACTTAGAACTGATGTACTGCTCATATCCTGAATGTATTCTCATTCAAGCACTTCAAGGCGAACTACAATAAGGCATACTGCTGGTGCAGAACAAATTCACCACATGAGATTTCTCAGGACTAAGCACCTACATTTTTATAACATAAATGCTTTACAGATACAAAATAAGATTTTTAGTTAATCTTTAAAATTTATTTTTTTTCCATTAAAATTTACTGGAAAGCCTCAAAATTTGATGAAGCTTCCCCCAGCCCCTCCCTCCCCGCTTTTGGTTCAAACAACCTGTCTTCCACCTGAGAACCAATTAATAAAATAATTGTAATTAACTACATATGACACTATTCAGAGGCAGATTTCAGACTATTTTTCAAGCTAAATTAGTTGGCTTGTCTTTAATAAAATCTCTTAACTCTGGATATTCCTTCAAGCCACACATTTCCATTACATAAGATTATTTTTTTTTTAATTATTGTACCTGAAAACTTAATGCATGCCCCAGTTCTTTTCTGCCTTTCACCTCATATAATCATGGACGCCTATCGTCATTTTGACTGATACCTGGTTTTAACCCTCAGTGTAAATGTATAAGCAAGCACATGACAAGATTTCAAACAAGTTAGTTCCATGGTATGGAAAACTTACTTCAAAAACAAGAAGAATGGAGTCCAGCTCCTCCCTTTGTGATTTATTCCCTGCCAGAGAGAAAACAATAATGTTCGCTGTAAGTAAATGGTATGGTGAGACAGATGTAGAAACTACAGTGTTGTTATTCAACTGAGGTCAACAATGCTGTATTTGGCTTATTTTTCTTCATCTAAAAAGAGCAAAATGTTTCTAAATTTCAGTCTCTCTCCTGACATCCCTCATTCATAGTCAAGAATCCCAAATCTGCAAAGCAACGTGATTGGACTCATCTTGAGGCAATCAGCTATTCTTAACAAGGTACACTATCTATCCTCAACATTCAGATTTGTTCTGAGAATTTCTGATGTTTTCAGGTGGACAGACATATACTTAATATGGGAGTGTGGGAGACAATAAAAAGGGTTGTTTTTTTTGTTTTTGTTTTTTTTTTTGTTTGTTTTTGTTTTGTTTTGTTTTTTTACATATGTGAACACAAAAAGAAGGACGAAAGAAAACATAGGCATGCTACTTGATGGGGAAGGTCACCTCACAGACAAGGACATAAGCGAAGCAGAGATAGTTAATGCCTAAAGAAGGCATTAACCGTCTCTGCCTTCATCTTCAACACTAATGATGGGCTTCAGGACCCTGGGTGCCCTGAGCTGGAGGACCATGACAGTGGGAATGATAAACTCCCAACCGATCCTGAACGTGTGCAGGAGTTGCTGCTCTACCTGGATCCATACAAGTCCATGGGTCCAGATGGCAGTCATCTCAGGGTGCTTAGAAAGTTGGCTGATGTCATCGCAGGACTTCTCTCAATTATTTTTCAATGATCTTGGGAATCTGGAGGGTTTCCAGTAGACTGAAAGCTGACAAATATTGTACCAATTTTCAAGAAGGGCAAGAAAGAAGACCCTAGCAATTACAGGCCTGTCAGTCTCACATCAGTGCCTGGTAAAATTATGGAGAAGATCCTTGAAGCTATTGAAGACAACATGAGTTCACAAGGGGTAGGTCCTATCTAAAAAATTTGATTTCGTTTTTATGATAAGATCACCTGTCTAGTCGATCAAGGGAAACCAGCTGACATGATCTTTTTGGACTTCAGCAAAACTTTTGACACAGTTTCCCATAGGATCCTACTGGACAAAATGTCCAGCATACAACTAAACAAAAACATCATACGATGGATGAGCAATTGGCTGATGGGCAGGGCTCAAAGGGTTGTGGTAAAAGGGGCCGCATCAGGCTGGCGAATGGTCACTAGTGGGGTCCCTCAAGGCTCCATTTTAGGGCTAGTCCTCTTCAATGTTTTTATAAACGACTTGGATGTAGGACTAGAAGGTGTTTTGAGCAAATTTGCTGACAACACCAAACTTGGAGGACATGTGGACTCTGCTGAGGGTGGAAAGGCCTTGCAGAGAGATCTGGACAGATTGAAGAGCTGAGCAATCACCAACCACATGAAGTTTAACAAGAGCAAGTGCCGGGTCCTGCACCTGGGGCAGGGCAACCCTGGCTATACGTACACACTGGGCAACAAGATGCTGGAGAGCAGCCCCACAGAGAGGGATCTGGGGGTTGCGGTTGACAGCAAGTTAAGTATGAGCCAGCAGCGTACCCTGGCAGCCAGGAGGGCCAACCGTATCCTGGGGTGCATCAAGCACAGCATCACTAGTTGGTCAAGAGAAGGGGTTGTCCTGCTCTACTCTGCACTGGCACGGCCTCACCTCGAGTACTGTGTGCACTTCTGGGCACCACAGTACAAAAAGGATGTAAAACTATTGGAGAGTGTCCAGAGGAGGGCAACGAAGATGGGGAAGGGACTAAAGGGGAAGATGTATGAGGAGCGGCTGAGGTCACTTGGTCTGTTCAGCCTGGAAAAGAGGAGGCTGAGGGGGGACCTCATTGTGGTCTACAGCTTCCTCACCAGAGGGAGTGGAGGGGCAGGCACAGATCTATTCTCCTTAGCCACCAGTGATAGGACCCAAGGGAATGGCGTCAAGCTGAGGCAGTGGAGGTTTAGGCTAGACATCAGGAAGAGGTTCTTCACCGAGAGGGTGGTTGCACACTGGAACAGGCTCCCCAGGGAAGTAGTCACTGCACCAAGCCTGTCTGAATTTAAGAAGCGATTGGACTGTGCATTTAGTCACATGGTCTAAAATTTGGGGTAGACCTGTGCGGTGCCAGGAGTTGGATTTGATGGTCCTTCTGGGTCTCTTCCAACTCGGGATATTCTATGATTCTATGATTAATTACAGGGTAAGGGCCTTCAGTATTTCAAAACAAGATGACAAGATACGTATATAAGTGCGTAGTACCTGATTTTTGTGCTGAAATTACACTTAAAGCAATAAGCGTATTTGGAACTCTTTTCAGTTACCTACAACATTTCAAGCAGCACTTTTCCATGCTCATCTTTACTGACACCAAAATTAAGGTGCCAACAAAACTCAAAAACTTACCTTTTTGTTTCAAGCTATTTTCCAGTGTTATGAAGTTTTCATAGACGATAAAAAAGAATTGCGAATAATTGTTCTCAAACAACTGCTTCAGATCACTTCCATCCACAATATCTGCAGAGGAGAACAAATGGAGTTTTAACACAACATCAGGAACCTTAAAACTGTTTTCTTCATGCAAATTGGAAGATGAGATAAATACAATACAAAACAATTTTAGTATAGAATACATAATGATATTCCCAAAATTGTGATTCCAGTGTTAGAAGTAAAATATGGAAGTTTACATTTTTACTTATTTTTTTTTTTAAAGTCTACAGTGTGGTTTAGGTTCATTTGTTTTCTGTTAACAAAATAAAAAGGGGATATGTCAATATACCACTTCCATACAAATTCTTAATCCATGAGACACATTTTTTGCTATCAAATATTAAAGCTGCCTGATATCAAAAGGATTCACCATTTCTCCAAACAGGGGATTACATGAAATATTATACTGAATTCAACACTTCTTGATAATCAGAAGTATACATTACTGAGAATTCTTCTCTGTGATACAAGTACAGAGTAGAAGGGCTGAGCCCAAGTACAAAGGAACTATGTGGTTTAGCCACCATCACCTAGGACTACTTTTTAGCCCATTCGTTAGCCGATGACACTAGTAACTCATTTATGAACAAGTTTTAAACTACTTTGCAAATTGCACTACTCGGTAGCTGCCCTAGAAAGATCTAAGACTCCATAGCAAATTCAAAAGATCTCATTTAGAATAAATACATAAATTCTTCACTCAAGGGTAAAATCAACCTCGCACATTGAGTAGAGGAAGCGTGCAAGACAGCTCTGCAAAGGAAGTTGAGAGCAAAGGGGTGAGAACAAGTGAAGGGTAAAACACAGTCCAAAAAGACCAAAGAAGTATTCACAGTGACTGCCTGAACACCATGATCTGTATCAACCAATAACATTACACTAAAAACAAAGGTAAAATTCACACATTTCATTAGTAACAAATCTTAAAATTGCAGATTTTTCAATTAGTCAAATGCATAATTTTTAAGTTTAATTACAGAAAACTGAGTTAAGGTTGTTTGTAAAAGTTTATCCTAGGGTACCACCCGACGAAAGAGAGCCTTTTACCTTCATTAACAAATTTAATTCAGTAACCTGATTCTCTGAAGAGTTAAACTTGTGTCGGACAGCAAATTGTTTCAGTAAACTAAAAATCTGAGTGCCAGTAAGTCCAAATGAATAGATTTAAATTAATGTTGCCAGTAAGATCAAATGGAAGTTCATTAGAGGAAAAAAATATGCTATTAATTTGAAAAAAAGATGCAGTATTTAAGGGCCAGAACAATATCTTGTCTCATTTTTCAAGATAGAGAAACTATGCAGTCACAGATACACCAACTGAAACTGATACAGAGCACTACTACTGTGGCATCAGTGAATGTCAATATCTGAAGACCTTCGTCACCACTGCAATATCTGAAATCAGGTTTAACATGCATTTTAATATTCATTTGGACGTAATTCTACTAGAAGAGCACACAACTCCAGAAACCTCCAGAAATAAATTGAAATAATTTACTAAATTAAAACAAAATTAAAATGATTCTTTAAGATTTTGAGAATTAAAAAGATACCATGGGAGAAGATCTGTTTGCAATTCAGCATGAGACTGGAGGAGATCTCAAACTAACAAACCACTCAGGCAGGGCATATCTGAACTAATCCTGTCCCGCCATGTCCCGTACCCCCAAGCAACACAGCAAACAGAAGAAGGGTACCGTGCGCGACTCGTAGCTCAGATAAGACATCAATGAGTAGTGGCAGCACCCTGAGCACACACCCTGGACTTTTGCCACTCCTCTGCTTGCTCAGAACTGCTCTCTGCCAGCACCCAGGGACCAAGGTCCAGAGCCATGGAGAGGTGGTGGTACAGCCAGCCACCGCACAGTTCTACCCAGGCAGCATGTAAAATGGTATACAATCTGGGCTTCTAATTAAAAAACAGATCATTGTTTATTAAATACATAAACCTACGTTAGACAAACCAAATCAGACAAGAAAATTGGCGTAGGAAAGTATTTTGAATGTACAGTTAATGTTTGAAGCAAAGGTCACAGATAACTGGGCTAAAGGACTAACTGTTCCTATTGCATTCCTTCACCTCTTCTGGAAATCCCACCAGCCAATAAATACTTCTGAAAACCTGATCTGCATCTTTTAGATTGTCACAGTTAACAGCTTTTCATTACCTCTCCATCTTTAAAACCTCAGACCAGAATACTCCTCAATGTTTTTCATTCTTCTATTTCCAAACCACTTCCAGGAAAGTATTCTACGAAGTACCTTTTGATGTCAGCAGAGGTATTTGACCAAATAGTTTCTGCATCATCAAGCCGGTACTTTTGGAAAAAACATAAATGCCAACATTTATTTCCATATGCAAAATTGAACTGCAGTTATTAAATTTATGTGGCAAGTGAATCAAATGGAAAAAATAGCATACTTTCAATTTGTTTGAAAAAATAATGAAAACCCACACATGCAACACTTCTTCAGGCCTTAACCTAGGGCTGAAATTTCAAACAAACTTATTTTTAAGAAATAAAAAAGTGATCTAACATTTCCTAAACTTGGTACTTGCTAAACATATTTTGATTTTGTCTGTTTCCACTTTATTGTAATTGATTTGGTCAAGGAAAGATGATGATTCCACACAGAAATAAGAGGATAAAGGGCAAGAATCATTAACAACATTTTTTCAAAAATTCAAGAATCATTAACAACATTTTTTCTTACTGAAGTTTCACCTCTCAAGAAAGCCATTCATTAACCAAGACAACAAAGCTGACTACAGCAAGAGCCACCAATAATATCACATATCAACAACAGAATGACATTAGCCTTGGACAGCTAATGTTAGGGTTTTGGGTCCGCCCCCCCCCCCCCCCCAAAAAAAAAAAAAATAAAAAAAATTAAGTAATACCTTTTCAGTAGTAAGGCTTTGTTTGGTGCCTGCACTATGGAAACAATTAGCACATGGAAACTCTTTTCCATGATATCTTTTTCCTACAAGCTGCCAGTCTTGAATTCACAAACTAAAAGTGCAATTATTCTCCTCTATGAATGTGTTCTGTTAAATACGACTCTAGGAGAAAACAAGGCTTTCATTTACAAGGATTTCATATGAAAGTATGAGGTCATTAAAATGTAAACAAAAAGGAAACTTTTCCTTGAAATTATGAAAGGAGGAGAAAGGAACTGCCTACTCAAAACAATGTGAATTCCTCTATTCTATAAATATGGCATTTTGGAGATGACTCATCTGCTATTTTGACATAAGCATGCATTCTTATATCTGCATCCTTTTCCTACTGAACTATCTCATAAAGGGATATAGAACCATAACCTTAAATTCCAAAACTTAAGGTTATGAAGTTTGAACCATAAATGTCAAATGGCCAATAATACCCCCACTTACTACTCTAGAACGAGATACTAACTCCAAAAGCAACACCTCCTTGCAATCCTACAGGTAAGTTGACATTCCAATACCACTGCCCACCTAACTCTACAAGAAAAAAAATCAATGCCTCCCCTCCCCAGGTCTCTCCAGGGTAGAAGGAAAGCATCTCTGTACAGGCAGCACCATGCACAGTGTACCTGGGACTCACATGCTCCTTTACTCTCCTGCTTTGGCTCTGCACGCAAACCAGCCACTTCTGCTAATTTCACCAAAAATGATCGTCACAGACAAACAGAAAACGTGTCGAGAAAGATTCCTCAAGACGATTTAACACAAGTCGTCAGAAAGCCTAAGACAGTAACTTGGATCACTACTACAGATCTGTTTGATTTGTAGCAGATAAGGCTCATTCTTCAGATTTAAAAAAAAAAAAAAAAAAAGAGAAAGTTTCCTTATTTATCACTAAAGATACTAAGGTCAAATACCAACTTTTGGCGAATCAAATTGACTGAAGAAGTAAACATTCGAGGAAAATTAAACAGCAAGGCTGGGATTGAATTAAAGGTGTTAGGTTCTATTTTTCTATTTATGTGGACTGATAAGTAACTGTCACATAACTTCTGCTGAAAAGCAACCACCTTATGAATTCAGAACTCTGAGCGCTAAAATCTAAGGCAAGCTGGCAAACATCAGCCATCAGAGCGCTGGTGCCTTTCCAAAAGCACATATCACCTACCTCCATTCCCCAAACAAGGGCAGTTGTCATTAGCCAGTACTTCTGATCAACACATCACAGCTCTTGCAGCAATGCAGAGGGAACAACAAGATATTCATGAGGGCACACATGAAACTTCTATATAGAATATGACAAAGTGGGCTCTCGGGGTGATGGCAAGTGACCCTTACTTGCCTTACTACTTAAGCTTAAAATTTAGGGACTCAAATTACTCTAGTGCCATTTAATAAGAATTTGTGTTTATTACAAGTTCTTATTACTCTTTGTGGTATAAAAAAAATACGAGGGGACAATAATCATGTCATTAGCGCATCAGTTTTCCTTTTTATCTATTAACAACAAAATGTTATTGTATTCATTTAAGCAGCTGAAATCCTCCCTTAATTCCATGAACTTCCAGAGTCAGCTGGTTTCATGTTATTTATACATAGTTGACACAAACTTGAGGGATTTCCTTTGTCTTACGTACTTAAAAAAAAAAAAAAAAAGTAAAGCAGATGAAAAGATGAATTTGCAGTCATGCTCTGGTTAATGATAAACTTTTATGACTAGCCCCACCCCTGAAACTACAAACATTTTTTACTTACCATCTCAAAAATCGCACAGTTCTTTCAACTTAGAACTTTAAATGCTAAGTAGAAGCCCAGAAGATAATTTTCCTCCCCCCAACCCCCACCCCCCCAAAGAAATATACCTTTGGCAGGAAAACTTAAAATTACTAAAAATGAATTAAATTATTTTAGAAATCTTCTAATTTGAATTAACACCTCAAATTTCACAGGCAATCCAAAGAATAATGGCCTTTCTAAACACAGGAAGTTTACAACCATTCACTTTTGAATGTGCCTAAAATAACATCTCCAGCAAGTGTACATAATTTGAGCTGTACAGAACTGTGTAGAACAAAATCTGAGAACTAAAAAAAAAAAAAATTCTATTCCTTATCGACTCATTTTTGGTGAAGAGATATAACGAAAAACATGATTTCTTCTCAATTTGCATTTTTTTTGACAAAAATATATTAAGGACTGTGCTTGGCAACCTAGCAAGTTCCGTATTACTCTACTCCAGGAACTTCCAGCAGGAAGCACCATGCATTTGTCTACTGCTCCACAGGGAGCTCCACAGGGAGCAGCAGACAAAGGAAGAAGGAGGACGAGCCCAGCACAATCAGCACCCAGTGCACCAAGCGCAGGACGTGGCTGCGGCCCTGCTGGCTGAGGAGCCTGCCAAGAGCCCTATCTCTGAGCGCAGCCAGCTGGTCCGTGCGCACCCAGGAGCCAGGTGCTGCAGCACAGGCCCCAAGGCGCACACTGTTAGTTCGGCCACCAGCCTGCATTCCGCTCTCTGGCACACAATTTACTCAGGCAGCACACTCAAAACCAAACAGGAATAAGTGTACAGTCTAACAGTCCACCCCAGCAAATGTCCAAGTTTTGGACTCATGGATCTGCAAAGCTGTTGGAAAAAAAGCCAAATAATCTCCCAGGCAACCGTGATCACAATTGCTTCAAGCAGTCCCACCACCACTGGGATGAGCTGAGGTGAAATGAGGGAGCCCACACCAGACCTGACACGGGAGGCCAGATGCAGCAGCACGGGAAGGAAGCGCAGCAGGCAGCCAGTGCTCCATGCTGGAGCCAGACTCGGTTACCCGAGGCTCACTCACGGTTTGCCTCCACCACACCTTCCAGCACAAGGCTGTCATCCTTAGCACCACTCAGAACAAGAAAATGAAAGCCCAGCCACCTAATTCAGTCATATTGTCACCACCTTTCCGGCAGCTTGCAGCACATCCAATAGCAGCAATGATAAGTTTCCATTTTCACCTGTTTCTAAGCGTAACGTGAAGGTGGCAGCCAACCGAAATCACCACAGATCATTCGCGAAGCCTACCCAAAGACTGACTTTATTATTTCCAGCCTTAAGCAATCAAGAAGTTTTAAGACCCAAGCATGCACTGAAGTCCTAGGCAAATCACACTCTGAAATGAATAAGAACACCACCACCACCAAGAAAAGGAACATCACCTGAAATAAAATCGTATAGCATCGTGTGGTACCTCACCCATTGTTATGCATAAGCAAATAATGACATTGTCTAGATTAACGGGGAGCACCACAGCAGTTGTTTCTTCACAGCACAATTATTCACAAGAGGTGTTGTGTCATGGCAGATCCATTCTTGAAAGCACAAGAAAAATTCAAGGGACTGGCACTAAACCATATAAAGCTGTTAAACTAAACAGTGCAATTCCACCCAAGGCAAAAACATGGAGAGCAGCATTTCAATTAAAAAAAAAAAAATGTTTTCCCCAAGAACAGCCATGGAAACAAAGCCTTGAAGAGCAAAGATACATTTATGTTTAAAAAGCCCCACACAAAATGCTCCAGTAAATAGTACAGTGGGCTTAATTTACATGTGGAAAGTATCAAGCCTACACATCACTACTACCAGTTATAAAAATACGATTTTTCAATCCTATCCTTAGAAAAGGCCATGCTATCAATGCTTCCACACACTGGGTTTGGAAAAGAAGTTACTGCTGACATCACATAAGTTCTGAAAGTTAAAACATCTTTATAGAAATAAAAAAAAAAAAAAAAATGGAGGAAATTTTGGTCCTTTTCCTTACAGAAGTGAACATCCACTTTAAAATAGTAAGGTCATAATTCTGATCAGTATTCTGTATCATCATGTAGGTAGACAACTGTCCCAGTGAGTAAGAACCCATCAAACAGAGGAAAACACCTCAAAGATGAAGCCTCCTGAAGGGCTCCAGAGGCTTGAGAGATGTTATAAGCAATGAAGACTTAAAGTGAATCTTTTTCTTTTCCAGTTTTTGGGCATTAGACAGACTTACACAGATGACAGCTAAGAGACCTGAAGCATCCGGGTAGCGAAGTATCCAACTATTTTTGAGTCTTTATATCAAAAGCTTTGTTTCCTTAATTCCTAAATCCTTAGGAGAGGTTCTTACCATGCTCTGCTTCATTTTCTGTGTTTGAATAATACCATAAAAGCCATACTAGCAATCGTTCCTATGAAGAAATTATATTTAAAAAGCCACCCCCATACTATCCAGTGTGTTTACTGAAGTTCTCAAAAGACGTCTCGGTAACATAACCGGAGACTGCTTTGACACCATCCCTGCAATAAAACACACCCGCTAGAAGACAGCCAGCGGTCACACCATGGCCCATCAGCAAATACACCACCAGCATGCCACCCAGCCCTCCAGCATCGATAGCCATTATCACTCAAAACCAACGTTTAATAAGTTCCATCAACAAATTGGGTTGCTGTATCCAAATGTAACAGACACTTGGAGAAAAGGTGTTTATTCAGAAGCGATATTTTCTTTCTCTGGCCAACCGGGTAATCAGTATCATTACTGAAAACTGCCAGACAACACTACCTCACACACCACCTGCTTTGGGACACAAATTAATTCTGTCATGCTAATAGGCACATTTCCCTATTTGTTCCACCCCTCAGATCCATCACAGGAGCCTGGCAACCTCCTCTGCACCTCCCTGGCTCACAAAAATGAGCACCCTGGTATACGGGCGTACCCAGGAGCCACAGCAATTCCAGCACTGCACCTTAAAGCACTCCTCTCTAATAATTGTGTCCTGGTTCTGGTCATGTCCTTCCACGGGGCTAAAAGGGGAACATAAATATAAAGTTGCCATATTTCTGATTTCTTTAGGTCTGCTTATTTTAGTGAGTGTGGAAGAGAAGGGAGAAGCGTATGGCCTGCAAGCCCTGACTACAGTCTTTTAGAACATCTTTCTGCAGGATGGCTTCACAAAGTGTTCTAAAACCTCATCTTGGAAACAAAAAATCCCCAGATTATTTAAAATGAAGCTTGAAATTTTAATATTGTTTGTAAAGCACACGATCAATAAGGTAAATATCTAGTTGAAACACATGGGGGTAACGCAGGTGCAATCTTCTTCTGTCTTTTCAACCTCCTCTCCTTAGGCAGGTAGATATATACTATGATTAAAAAACACAAGCAAGCAGAACATTTTATACACCTCTAATAAAAGAAAAGTACAAGCTTGGTCCCCAGCAGGGATAAACAGAAAAATGACCATCAGACCTCTTACTGTGAAGATTTTCTACACGCACTGAAGGAACAGGAGGAAGTTATAACAGGAACAGCCACGTCCTCTTCACCTGTGGCTAGCTCCAGAGCAAAGGCTGAGCGCCACCCACATGAAGCACGACCGCCCCCAGCACAGACGGACCGCAGTACCAGCCACCTGTCTCCTAGTGCCCCACAAAGCAACCGAACTTCTCTGCCCAAATGATGGAGCTTGAACAACTATGGGCTGGGCATAGCAAACCTGAACACCTTGTTGCTCAAAAGACCTGCAAAACAGGGCCACTTTTAGAGCCTGATGAGACCCTTTACTGATTTGTCCAGTACTTTCTCCACTAATTAATTACCCAGAAAAACCTCTTGAGACAAGCTAGTTAAAGGCTGTAGATGGCAGGGAAATGTTTAAGTCAGAGAGAAGTTTAATCAAACCTATAAGAAACAACAACAGTAAAAGTCACTTAAATGCCTGTGACCAGCTAAACTATCAAGACTTTTTTACTCCTTTGTATCTGCACTCTCATGAGCACGACTTTCTCAAAGGTACAGTCCTGAGGGAGACTTGTCGCTACTCTTCTCACCCGGGGTCACATTCACCACAAAAGCTCCTCACTCCACTGCAGCGCACTGAGAACGCCCTTTATGTATTCTCTCCTGTCAGGGAAACGCCACAGGAAGAGGCTTTTAATCTCAACACCACTGATGTCCCGTGCTCTGGAGCACCGCCAGGTTTTCCCGTGCAGCCTGGCGCAGGACTAGGCGGAGGAGCACTGCACCTCCATTCTGCAAAGCCTCGACCTACTGCTGGTCCTCGCATCCTGCAGAGCACTGGGAACAAGCACATGGAGGGGCTGAGAACGAGGTAGATACTGACCGAAAGGAGAGAGGCTTCCCCAGGGAAGACATGGTGACCAACTCCTACTTTCTTGAGGAGCTGCTAACCTTGGGCCCTCTGTCTCCTCAGTCAGTGCCTTGTGTCTCACAGAAAATTGCACCTCTACGAGACTCTTACACAGCTGTCAATCTTGACTGAAACGGGCCAGCACACCAACAAAATAAGTAGAGCACACAAGAAGTACAAGCCTCACGCATCACTTTTTCTTCCTCATTTCTTTAGAAAATAATCCGAAATAACAAGCATTAACACTATTACCGATTCTCCTGAACCGGAACAGTGCCCAGGAACTCTTAAAAGAGCCTCTTCCTGTCGCAGTTTGCTGACTAGCAGAACACGAGGCCACCCAAAACCCCACAAACCATAGAACATAGCTAAAATTCACCGAGAAATTCAAATGTTCAGAATACAAAGACCAGGGTTAAGATTTCGGCTCTACGGGGACACTAGAGAAAGAGGTTCAACATTGTCACAGACAGTGGGAGCGTATCTCAAAACACAGTTACACGAAGCCTTTAAGGTTAGAATAAAAGGACAAAGCTAAAAGGAGCAGCTTGTACACATGGGTCTTCTGAAAACACCTCCGGGGGGCTGTTTGCTACCGTGTGCCCAAACAACACTGCACTACAGATGTTTTGACGCTGAGCGACAGGAGCCAGTTTGCAAAACCACGGGCAGTAAATGGCACTCCTGGAGCCCCGAGAGGACAGGCACTGCCGCCCTGCAGGAGCTGTGGCCAGCAGAGCTCCCCGAGACCACAGGTGAGCTCGAAGGAGAGCTGCGGCAGAGCGGCATGTCTTCAGAAAGAAGACATCCCCCCCCCCCACACACACCCCCCCCCGAGCTCCGTGCCGTGCCGGGCGGTGCCGCGGCTCTCACCCAGCAGCGCCCGGAGGTGCTTGAGGCGGGTCAGCACGTCCCGCTTGGGGTCCAGCGCCTTCTGCGTGCACTTCCTGGCGTCGGCATGGCCCTTCCTGGAGAACATGGCGGGGAGCCGGGACCGCCACCCCCGACAGCAGCCGGGGGCAAGCGGGCGCCGCCCGGGAGGCCGGCGAGGGCCGCACGGCTCGGCAGGGCGCGGGAGGGCTCCGCACAGCGCCGCCGCCGCCGCCCGCCGCTCACGGGATGGCTCCGCGGGGCAGGCCGGGCGCTGGGAGGGCCGTGGCGCGGCGTCATCGTGGCGTCATGGTCGCTGCTGGGAGGGGGGGCGCTGCTGTGCGCCAAAAACGCTTCGTTTGTCCTCAGAATCAGAGCCCGAGGGGCTCGGGCGAAACCCCTCAGAGTCCTTCAGTAAAAGCCCGGGTAGAAAAGGCATCTTTGGTAAACGCAAGGAAAGGGGCACGTCCTAACAGAGTGCTGTGACTCAGGCACAGAAATCTTACCTGCTACGTTTAGCAAAAAATAAACCCGCCCGGCTGCCCTCTTGAAGAATTCACTGCCTTGGGCATTGGGAAGAGGGACGGTGCTGGCTGGCGCTCGGCATTTTTCTAACAAAACTTTTAACAAAGCAAAATCATTTTTGTGACAGAAAAAAAAAAAAAAACAAAAAAAAACAAACAAAAAAAAAAAAAAAACACTTTAAAAGCATGATCTTGCCATCAGAAAAAGAGAATGTGTTATTGTCTGGGAGTATATTGTTTGGAACCAACTTAAAGTGTACAGTAATTCATGGTGCACGTTCTTTCCATACAAAGTTTGTTACACAATGTCTCATTCTAGAAAAGTTATAAATCTCAAAAAAAAAAATCTAAAATTATTTGTCATGTGTTGCAAGTTGAGTATCTGCAGCTTCCTGAGAAGACTGAGTGAGGTTATTACAGCTTTTCCTTTTCACTGCCACAAATCAATACGTGCAGTTGGCTAAAGAAGCGTGGAGCTAAAATATTGGCTTGCTTTTTTTTCTTTTTTCCTTCTCACTTTTTTTTTTCTTCCTTTTTACTTTAATTGACTTATAACAACAAGAGCTTTCAGTTTGTCTCTTCTGGCAATTTCTGATCTTTCCATGTTTTTGTCTTTTTCCTCTTTGTTAAAAAAACAAACAAACAAAAAAAAAAAAAAACTGCTTTTGGAGATAAAGCTACTGTGATTATTTGGCTGCTCTAATGTCTTACAACATTTGTGATAACTAAGTAAGCATTTTGGTGCCTAGCACGTAACTGCAGAGCTTCATGCATTTGCTGATTTAAAGTTTGCCAGGAATTCCTCTGCTGAGAAGCTCCACTGAATATAGATTTCATGACTTGAATTGCAGTGCTCCAGGACAACGCTCTTTCTCTCCCTCTTAGAAGCTGGAAAATGTGGTCATGTGAAGAACTCGGTAATTCAGCACAGTTTAACATTTGCATAATTAGAGTGGGGTTTTTTGTTTGTTTTTGTTTTTAATTGCGTGCTTTAATCACAGAATTAATGTTATTTGAACCCAGTCCTTGTTCATCAGTGAACTGAAGAGAAGAAAATGTGCTTCTAATGCTGTGTGTAGATGGTAGGAGGTAAATTCAGTGTGGGCATGAAATTTGTATTTGGAGGTTGGAGGCTGGTTCTGGTGACTAGAGACATTGAGATACCCAGCTGACAGCAACCAGTGGAGGTTTGGAGTCCACCTTTTGGTGTCCAGAAGTGTTGAAAAGCCCCGTGCAATACATGTGCACCAAATTCAAACTGGCTTCTGTTACAGGTAAAATGTTAACATGCTTATTGTTTGAATGAGGCAGATCTGTTCTCTCTATCACTAGAGGTTCTTCTGAAATAAAAAAAAATAAGCCAGTTGGTACAGGGGCAAACATTGACACTATTCACTGTATTCTCATGAAAAAAACTTTAAAGCTTCCAGAAATTAAGACACTTCCATATGGCATGTGATAAGAATGGCTTTGCTCCTCAGAAGTTTCTTCTCCTAGTTTTTGGAGTGAATAGTATTTGGAAATATACAAGCTAATAACATGTTTTACAATTGGAAGTTAACAAGATTTTTTTCCCATTTATTTTTTAATCCATCTTTGCATTTGCTAAGTCATCACAATACAAAACTGAATAATAAACCTTGGATGGTCTAACTCACATTTCCTTCCGCATGTCATGTCCCATTCAAAATATAATGAGTGCAATGTTTTTGCTGCTTGTAATTGCATTGCCACATGTTGGCTAATCTTCATGAACTAAAATTCCTTTGTCTTTTATTAAGAACAAGCAGTTGGTATAACATGGAGATGAAAGTATGTTAAACAATTTCTCCTGAGTTTTAGGTAAGCAAATACAACTAAATTAATACATACTTTTAGGAACTCAAGTTTATATGCAACTGACTTTTTACCTATCATGAAATACAACTTCTCAAATGATTTGTTTATGACAATGTAGCATAATGGGAAATAGAAATCACAATAAGCTTGCAGCAATGATTTCAGCTTGCGTAGGGGAACCGCTGTGAAATCCTATGACTTGTGTTTTCTAACAATGCGACAACAGTAATTTCCCAGAAAGTCCAATGATGCATTTCCAAAAGCTGATGCTTAACGTAGATTAATTTCCCAAAAAAGATCTGATCATTCAGCTTTCAGGATCTGAAGTAAAATCTATATAAAGCAGTCATGTAAGGAAGGAAGCAAACAAAGAGGCAAAGCAGTAAACACTTATCACAGAATTACATTTAAATGGTCACAGCACAATGTGATGTGCTTAGTGAGCCAAACTTCAGACATAAGCACAGAGGTGGTGGGAGTGGGTTCACCACTCACTGAGGTAAATCTCTCTTGTTTAGCTCCTCAAGCCTTTTTAGCTGCGTGCACACACAGGTAACATGCATGCTGGCTGCAATGAGTTATATCCCTATGGAAGGTTGTAGCAAAAACAAGACAAAAGAGTAAAGGATGACCTGGAAAGTAACGTCAGGGCTGTGTGTGCCGTGAGCTGTGAGGCCCTGGCCCCCTTTCTGTCTGGTGCTGTGGGTGGAGGTGGCAGTGTGGCTTCCATATGATCCCAGGGCTCTGACACTTGCTTTCAGCTTCCCCAGGCTCCCGCCCAAGGGCTCCGGATTTCCCAGGGAGCTGCCTCCCTCAGGATGCCCTTCCGCTGTTGGCATTCAGATGCTCCTGTGGGTGAGGAAGGCAGAAAATGGCTTGTTTCGCCTTGAACAGGGCTCAGGAATGTGCAGTGCCAGCTGGCCTGGGAGCAGGAAGGTGGTAGGGCAGGGGAAGCATGCTCTGCCTGGACAGATACGGCCTCTGCCAAATGGACACGATCTGCTGAGCATGGCTGGTGGCTAGTCTTACAAACCCCAGATAACCTATGTTCACCGGGGGCTTTGATTTTAACGGATAAAAGCACTGAGGACTAAAGATGAACTATGGGCCTGCAAACCACGATCAGGTTTGTTCCACAGGTATGGAACAGAACTGTGGTCAAAATAATGAAAAGCCATGACGCGGTTCATTTGCCATCAGATTGTAGTGGAACAGGAGGAGCAGGAGGCAGCGGCGTTTCTGCACTGCCAACAGGCGAAGCCGTGTAGGTCACAGTTCGCTGGAAGCTGTTTGCTGTTCCCTGCCTGCAGTAGGTCAGGGGGCTGATGGTAGCAAGCTGTGCTGCTTTCTGCTGCCTGCACTGAAACATGAAGCGCAGCCGCCTGGGCTTCACCAGACTCGACGAACTGGCACGGCTACTTTTCCTGTTCAGTCTGAAATTTTAATGACAGAGATTAAATTACGGAACTTCTCCGCTTACTTGTATCAATGCAACACTTCATAATGATCCCAGAAAAAAGGGTAGGGGAAAAGTAAATAAGAGAAACTTGCCTCCTAAATAATATACGGGTGAGGTGAGATAATGATTTCTGTAGCACAAGATGCCATTACTGATTACCTGTCCTTTGAACCAAACGTTTCAAATGGTGTTTATAAAGTGCCTTCCTTCTACCTGGGCAGGAATGGGCTCGCTGAAAATGAGGGTCTGCAAAAAACGGAGTTACGGTGGGTTAGATAGGAGGAAGCACTACAGAAATAAGCCCAAAAGCGGTGTGCTGCTTTCAGGGGCTGGCATGGCAGCATGAGGCCAGGGGACCTCCTGGAAAGGGCACAGGATTCGGCCCTGGCCCTTGTTGGAGCCCAGCTTCCCACAGACTATGGAAGCAGCTGTGTGAAGCACGCACAGAGCCGGGTGTTCAGGCCTGGGAATCCATCAGCAAAAGCAAAAGCAGACACTGGGTGCAGAGCAGTTTGGGGAAACAGGCGCACAAGTGGAGCTGAGCACAAATCTCCCCCTGCTCCTGCTCAGGAAGGGCTGGCTTTTATGGAAGGAGAGAAAAGTATGGGAAAAAAAAAATAAGAAGAGAGATGGAACTGAAGGGGAGGATTCAGTTGAGGTTTTTTCTATTCAAAAGTCCTGAATTTAATCAATTCTAACAAGAATTATTTTGGAAAGCCCCTAACCACTGCAGCACAAGGCATCAAAATGGCTTTTATACAGTAAAAGCAAGGGGCAGGACGAAACAGCTGTCAGAAAAAGCCATCAGATTCCCTTCTGCACTGTGTACAGAGGGATAAACAAGAATTTATGGGTGGAAAAAATCCAAAATAGAAGGAACATGAATTGCATGTCCCTTGATACCTTCCAAAAGGAAATGGCCCAGAGAATGGGAAAACTGTGTAAAAATATCTCCCCACTAAGGAGAACTCAGGCTGTGCTTGCAAACAACTGAACTGTGTGAAGAAGTTTGGGGCAGGCTGTGGAAGCCCAGAGCTTTTGTGCTGAGGTGTTGCTGCTTAGCTTGAAACCAGAATAAGAAAGAAGACGTGCTTTACGCAATAAAAGCAGGAAAAGAGCTGCCTTGCTTCCCATCTCCAAGTGCCACAGTGCAGGGCTGAAGCAACACTTCCCCATCTCCCAGAATATGTCAGCAACATGATTTTAAGTATCAGAGAGGCACAGGCAGTGAGGCTTGGAGAAATAACTCTGGTCCTAAGGAATAATGGAAACAAGGCAAGAAATAGGGCTCATTTTGATAGTGCAAGTTGCAGACAAAGTATTCTACCAGCTGACATGAGATTCTTCTTTTTTTCTATCATTCTCTGCTCATCTTGCTTTGTTTTGGGTTCTGTCTTACTGTGTATACCTTAAGCTCCCTTTCTTTGACTCAAGTGTGTTCATATTGTTGTTTTCTCTCACATTGCCGCTCCAAGAAACGATAAATAAGGAAGGAAACAGTTGCCTAGGATGACCGTAAGCTGAGCTTTGTTAACATTGTGTGACCACGCAGATTGCCTCGAACCTGAGCACAGTTTATAGCACTGATACAGACTTTAAATAATGGTTATATGTTAGATTTTCCTTCTGAAAGTGAGGCCTTGAGTTTCTTAGTACAAAAGAAAGAGAACAAAACTAAGAAATGAAATCAAGATAAAACAGAAACACACAAAGCAACCACTGGCCACTGGTGTTACAGAGATTGTTCCTTCGTTTATTTTTTGCAAATAAATCACTGTAGAGAGCAGTGCAGTAATTATAGCCTTCAGAAATGGCTCAGGTTTTTCCCAATAGACAAGCATGACAAAAAATAATAAAAAATATTTTTTACTAACACAGCTGGTGTTCAGATGAAATTATGTGGTTAGCTTTGAAACAGTATTAAAAGAGAAATTTTAATTAACCTGTACCATGGAGTGAGAAGATAATATCTGACGCATATAACAGGCATACAGACAAAATATGATAAAATAATTATTTGCAATTAGATATACGCATTACAGACAATGTTGTAATTAAAATGTACTTAATGTCACAGGAGGTCCTTTATTATCAAAATTGTAGAAGGACTGTGGAAACAATGTGTGATGACTACACTTCCCTCTGAAAAAATAAAAAAAATCCTCAAAATCTACCAAGATCCCAAAGTGTTTCCTACAGCACTTCTGTTTTGGGTGCTGGTGTAGTTGAATGGCTGCACACCTCCAGCGCAGTGGTGCCACAGGTGCCACCAGGCCATTGCTGCTCCCAGAGCACTGCAGTAGGTGGGGTGAGTGCTGTCTGCTGTGGCCCCCAGTCCTGCTGTGATGTCCAGCAGCATCCAGGGGCCCACAGCAGTTCCAGTTGCCAGATGCTCCCACCAGGCCCGGCGTATTGGTGCTAACGAGGGGCTAGGCAAGCCTCTCCCTCTGATTAACGTTGCCTCATGCAGAGCCACCCCACTGCCATTTGGGGGCTGCTTCCTACTTCTTGGGCTGACTCTGAGCTTTTCTCGTGGCCGCTGTTTGGATTTGTGCCCTTGCAAAATTCCTCTTGAAGCAATGGATTCTCTGCCCAAAGGAGAAAGGAGCCTGGGCTCATTCCAAGGTGTGTGGTACTCAAGTGGCACATCACTCTGGGACAGACGGATAGTGGCATTCAACCATGATTAAGTTAATGTTTCTTTATGGAAATACTTACTTTGTCACATCATAAATATTAAGCAAAATTTCTGCAAAAGGTATTAAACTGAAGGAATGGCTTGAGGGGAACACTCGCCCCCCCACGTCCCCCCTCACCCCCCCCCCGGTTATAATCTGATGCTTCTTTATCTCTCCCAGGCTTCTCCACTTCCTAGCATTCAAAAGAACAAAGAAAATGTGCCAAAGCTGCTTTGGGATTTCAAGGAAAAATAATGAGAATTCATTGCTAATTAGGGTTCCAATTAAAAAAAATATATCTTTGAAGGGACACTGTTAATGAACTTCTAAATTACAGCTGCAGACTTGCATCCCTATCAAGATCACTGAGGTTTGATTCAATTTGGATCTATGAAAGCAGCAAGCGGAGGATGCATATGTATGGGCTGCAGCCACCACTTGGCCCCCATAGCAGAGTCGAACAGCCCCTGCTGCTGTGGGCTGCCTCGCCTGCATTTTGGGCTCATTGGAGGTATGCACAGCATACCAATGATTGTGGTGTACATTGCAAAATTGCCTACAAAAGCTCAGTGCCACTGGAGGAGTCTCCCTGCTCTGCAGCAGTGCATGGTGGCTTCCAACGGCTGCAGACAAAGTGGGATATGCTCCAGCTCCCAGGCCAGGCATTCCTGCAGGGGAATAGACAGAAAAGTAATAATTTGGGGGGAAAATCACTTTATTTTTGTGCAGTTGCAAGCTCAGGTAGGAACCAACCACAGCCAAGCAAGGCCTTCACCCAGCATAGCAGCTGCTTGTGTGATCCTTCCTACTTTATTCTCCTTCATTCCCTTTTGCCAGGGGCACATCGCAGGGTGCCTTGTCCCAGCCCCTACTATCCCCTTTCCATCACAGGAGAGCTTTTTCTCCTGGGAGAAGAGCACTGAACATTGGAGGGCAATTAGCAGTGGGTCTGAAACACACCTGAAACCAGATCAGAGGCTTTCTGGCCACAGGTGGCAAAACATGGATAAGTTCCATGTTAATTGAGCACATTTCCCTCTAAACTAACACTGAATAGAAGCACACAGAGGTTGGTATTGGCAGGCAGCTCTGAAGATGCCCCTTCCAAGCCCTGCTGCAGCCCACGCATGGAGCAGGTTGCCCAGGACCATGCCTGGCTGCACTTTGGGTGTCTCCAAGGCTGAAGGTTCCACGGCCTCTCTGCACAACCAACACCAGCATTCAGCCACTGTAAAGAAGTTTGTTCCTGTGGTTAACTGGAAATTCCCATAGTTGCCTGGGCATTTTCCTCTCTCCCAGGGTTTGAAGAAAGTCACAATGATGGAAAGAAAGGAAAGAGAAGAATACCCCAGGCTCTTGGGTAAGAGCCTCTCCCAAAATGAAACACAGCTAAACCATCAAGGGATCAAAGTGAGCAAGGACACGGTACCAAGCTCTGCCCTCACTGAGGCAGTATGTGCAGAGCAAGGGCATGAAGTGCAGTGTGACCACAGGGAGCAAAGGAAATATTTCATCACTGTTCCAGTGACTTGTGGAAAACGGACTCCACAATCAGTAAGACTGTAAAGTAGGTATGTTTATTCAGCTCTGGGGGGTAGTTCCACCAAAGTCATGCGCACCTGACACACCAACTTGCCATAATTATATGCTGTAAAGAGTTACATATGCATGAATTTTCACACTACGCCTATACATATTCATAACCTGTACTTCACATTAAAATTTGTTCCAAGAACTCATTTCCGTAAACACCTCCCATCTGCACTTGCGCAGTGTATTCTGGTGGTGGTCTTCAGGGGTCATGGGGATGAAGATTGATGACTCTTCCTCATCACCGCTAGCTGACCTCTTGTTTCTGTGCAGACTCAGTTGCTCCTTGGCCCTTGTCCACCCACATGACAATTTTCTTAAGATAGGCTCACACTCTTATTAGGAGATTGACCTCAGTAAAGGGGCCCAAGGCTTCTTGCTTTAATTAATTTGAGTATCCTAGTTTCATGCTGTCTATCACTACCTCTACTTGATAAGATTCCCCTAACTTTGCCTCTCAGTTCCCCTTTTGCTAAAAGTTAGTAAATTCTTTTCTAAACGGGTAGTGATTTATTGTATTCTCCTAACTCTCTCTCACCAGAGCCCAGAATTAACTTTTATTGTTCCACCTAGCTGTGGAGATTTTGTTTCTGGTAGTGTAGAACAGCTGATAGCATACATAATGGAGTCATTCAGGGACATCTCTGAATAGAAACTCCTCCCACACATAGAAATACACCTGAAATTTTCAAAGATGGTATGCTCATTGGCCTATTTTAGAAGAAAATAGAGAGAAAAAGGGAGCAAAGCTTATGAAGTTCAAAGCCTTCATAGAAAATGGACAGGAAAGGACACATACATATAAAATGATATTAACATCTCTGAAATAAGAGATATGGTGTTTTATCTATACTATACCAAAGCCCTTTAAGATAACATGGTGCTGTGCAATAGCTGCAGCTTTAGATACTACTTCAGTTTTAAACAATTTTCTAGAGAAAAAGCACAATTCTTACCCATAATATTAGTCTAGTACTTGACAAATTATAGCATATGCTTCTTAGCTATACCTAATATAGAAAAAACTGCATGCTAGGGAAGAAGACCTCATTTTCCTCCTCCACCACACCAGATACACCTGTTCTTTATAATAAGGAGGGGAAGAGGCAGAGGCTTTTAAAGCATAGAGTGAGAGGCAATGACGAGCCTTAATTGTGCTGCTCAGTGCCAGCTGGAGCCCTTGTGGGCCGGGCAGCTCCATTTAGGCCCAGGGCCAGGCCCCCAGTTCCTGGTTTGGGCTGTGCTGTGGTAGCTCTTCTGGTGTCCTTACTCTTCCTTCTGAATGAAGGGGGGAACCTGTGCTGAAGGTAGCCTTTTAATCCTTGTCCTGTAGCTATGCCTGCTGCTTTCACCCCAAACCTCACCTATAACCTCTGGTAGGGGTGGGCCCTAGCTCTGCTTGGGGAGTGGGGGCTGGGCCCAGAGGTGGCTGCTGTGATTGCGCTCTGCTCCTGCAGCCAGCCCCTGGCCTGGCAAAGTCACAAACCTTGGTGGGATGTGGGGACTGTGCTCATACCCTAGGCTTCACGTGAGCAAAATCTTCCTTGTGGTGGCTGCTGGTGGAGGAGACTGGGAGGGAGACATGCTTTGAAAGGTCCTGAAGCACCCCAGAACAGTAGAGAAGTCCAGGGTGGCTGGAGGAGGTGGTCAAAGCTTTCCAGGAGGCCTTTTGAGGAA
Organism: Anas platyrhynchos; assembly: GCF_047663525.1. Taxonomy (NCBI): domain Eukaryota; kingdom Metazoa; phylum Chordata; class Aves; order Anseriformes; family Anatidae; genus Anas; species Anas platyrhynchos. The sequence continues at coordinate 3,154,818 of NC_092589.1, forward strand.
GAGCTGTGTTAGTGCTTAAAAGTGGCTCCTGAACACATGAATTTGTGTCCCCAGATGCTGTTCCCATCTGCAGAGCTCTGGGTGAAGGCTAGCCTGTAGCTTGTGCTAACAGGTCTGAGCTCATGTTATGGGGGTGTTTTCCTTCTCTTCTGGCAGCTGGAAAGGTACAAATCCCTTTGGCACCTGCTTGGCATCAGCAGTGGTGCTATTAGCATGTCCTTGTCTTGGTCTGGAAGCAATGCACCATGAGCTCTTTCTGGGGTATTGATAAAACAATTACCTGTCTTGGAGTTTGCCCCTTTCTTGTGGGAATCCAAATGAGGCAGTGTCCTGGTGAAAGGCATCCTCAGATGGGCAATGAGATTGCCTGAGCTCCCCAGACTCCTTTGGCCTGATGCACTTGTTTCTAGGATTACCTAACCAATCTTCTGGCAAAGTTTAGCAATAAGAGAAAGTTATTTCCTAATTCTGGGTGCGCAGGTGCACCTGCAGGTGTGGTCTCAGCTAATAATGCTGAGAAGGGATACTAGGAGCCCTGACTTAAGAAGTCTGTATAATCCTTGTTTAAGGAGACAGTTACCTTGGCAGAGGTGGTGAAGCTGCTCCCTCTGAAGGGCATTTTGTCTTCCTGGATGTTGATCTGCCTTAAGTGCAAAGGTAAAACAAAGCAAACAACAAAAGGCACCAAGCCAAAAATCCTTCTGCTGGGAAGTGTCTTTCAAGATGCTTAGGAACAGAATCTGGCAGGAGACTATTTTATGTACGCTGGTAAGTAGTCCTTGCAGAATGTGAGCACAATCACAGGGCTGAAGGCAGTGCCCCAGCCCCTCAGCAGCTGATGCTGGTATCTGCTGTGTGGGAGGAAGGGATTTCAGCATACCTAGTAATTAATGGACAGAGGAAGAAGGATCTAGGTTTTCATGACAACCATAAAACAAAGTATAAATTAAACTCTGCTAGGAAATGAAATTCAAGGAGCAGAAATAGTTTCCTTGGCAAGCTGAGAATAATGCTGGCAGCACTCAGACTGGTTGTTAAGTGAGAGGGCAGAGCAAGGAAAGGATACCAGTAGCTGTGATTATTGTTGCTACCTTAACAAATGTATACAGCCAAGGTAATAAAGTTATGCTTCTAAAACTGCAGCTCCACAGAGTATTCTTTGTATGTACCCCAAGTAAGGGAATTAAGGGCCAATAAAGTCTTGGTATGCATGTTAGAGATAATCTGTCCATGGTCAAAATCTGTTTATTTCAATTGGTCACCAGGACAGTTTTTCCCCTATAAATATGCAGGGTTTTTGCTTTGCATGGTTTAAATGGTTGGTTGCATGTCTTTTGGTAATAGCAGCATATGGTTGGAAAGGGAAAACTTGTAAAGAACAGCTAATTGCTGGGTTCTCAGGTGGTGTAAGTCAGAACTTCTATTAATCTGTCCCCTTACATCAAGGATGTGGGACCTGGTCCAGTTTCCCCGGACATGGAGGCAGAGCTTTGCTCTGGCCCAGGAGGGCACAGGCTCAAGCCTGTGTGAAATGCCTGCTGGAGGAAACTGAGCAAAGAAATGGGAATGCCTGTATTTTGGTTCCAGTCCTAAATCTTTGGCTTGATGACATTTGTCTTGATGAAATGTTAAAGTCTGTGGCTAAAAAAGTACCACATAAGTGAGTAGTTACAGAAAATGCTTTTGCCACAAATGCAAACTGCCAGTCACATTAGGTTTTCTGTGCATCTTCTTGGACTAATGTGAATGTCATGTCATCGTAAGAAGCCAAGACATAACAGAAATACTTTTGCAGTTAAAGTTGCTGACTAAATTATGCAGGCTGCTATTTTGGGGGCAGATAGTCCTTTTGATAGGCATGACAGGGCAGAGATCCTTTAACAGCTCTCTCTTTAATAGCTCTCCTTACTAAAGCATGTTGAAGGTGTAGGTCCCACTGAGCTGGGTGACCCTTGCTTTGCAATCTGGGAGTAAAAATAAGTTATCTCATTTATCTCATCCGTGTAGAAGCTTGTCTATACCAAGGTGAAGTGTAATCCCTTGAGGATACAGTTCTGCATATGTTATTTTTCATATGCAGTTCCTGTGTTACCAGACTCCAGCACAAACCCTCTCTTCCTGCTTGCTCCTCATCCCCTTAGTGGATTTCCCTTTTTCCCGTTGAAGCTTGCTCTTTCATAAGCTTTCAAGCTATTCTGGAGAAGTTTGCCCAAAAGGATAGATCATTCTTAAACATACCTCTCTACTTAAGAGGATCTTTGCATAAATACAACACAGGAATTGCCATCTGTTCATGACTTTCACTTGCATCACGAACCAGGAATATTATTTCAGCCAAATCTTTGCTGTTTATGTTCTAGGATGAGCTGCAAAGATGGAATGGCAAACAGATGCAGCAGTCTGCATGTGGAGCCCATCTGATTTTTGGGGGACTATTGCATTTAATCCCAGGATTAAACTGTCTGAAGGTTGGTGTTACAATGCCAGTAAGTATTGCCATGGCAGAAAGCTGATTTAAGGGCCTCTGGATGATAAATCTGTGGCTGAGGAACAGAATGAATGAGTGCCTCTGGGCTGGGTGCATTTCAGAGCACTGGTGATATTGATGAGGGTGTGGGAGCTCACACAGGATGGCTCTGTGTGTTAATTAACCTCCTGCTGCTGTGGGTTTGCTCAGCTCATGTGGTGCTATGACTCTGAGATGCTGTGCCCCCTGGCTTCTGACTAAGCAAAAAGCTTCTGGTAGATTTTAGGGCTGTTGTAGAATCTGATGACCACAAATTTACTAAGGTATCTTAATTGCTCTGGAGGAACCAGATTCCCAATGACAGACCACAGGACAGATGTAGGCTGTGTTTGTAGAGTTAATAGAGGTAAACATCCAGCACAGAGTTCTTAGGTTTCTTGTAAAATTAAGCCAAGCAAAAACTGCTATTTAAGTACATGAAAATTCCCACCCTACCTCTAGTTTCAAGCCCTTAAAATGGCTCCATCACATGGCATTAGGACATTGTGCTGATTGCAGCGATTTCTTGAAATCTGGGAACTGGGTGCCAGAAAATCTCTAGGAATGAGTTGGGAGTGTTCAGGTTTCATCCATCAGCAGCAATGGGTTCCATGAAATCTGACCTCACTTCCTGCAGCCTGACGTTGCCCAGGTACAGGACAAATTGAAGTGTGCCTGTTACATTTATGCATACTTGCAGAGCTTGGCAGGAGCCCTAGTATTCAGGCTGCTCCTCAACACTCAGCCATTTTTTTAATTATTTTTTTTTTACTGTGGGCCCTCACTGCAGCATCAAACATATACATATATTTATATAAATATATATATAAATTTTATATATAAATACTATATGTGGAAATTTGGAAAAAAAAATACTGAGTTTTGTTAGAGTTTGGTCAGGTGCTGTTCTTATATCTGATGTGTACACTGTCCTGAGGTCTCACTTCAGCATGTGGTTAAGTGTTGTCTGTGACTGTTCAACTTCAACATGCAACCAAGTACAAACACAAGTACGTTGTGTTTGTGCCTCACTTACAGCAGTTTGCTGGTTGTTGGACACCAGTGTACTAACACTTAGATGTGTCTCTTTAAAACAAAATAACCTCCCTGAAAATGGACAAAGACAGACTACTTTGCTTATGTAGTATCAACAGGAGCATCTTGCCAAAAGGGGGAAAAAAAACTGTACCTTATTCTAAGTTAAAATATAAAAACAGGTATATTCTGCTAAATTCTGGTATTATAGAGTGGAGTTGGAAATTCTGCTACTTTTAAGGAGAAACTAGGTGAAATAAAGTAGGCTCTCATGTGCTATTGGGACTGCATTTAATGGTGTTCAATGATTAACTTTATCATGGAATGGATACACACATTAACTTCTCAGATACCAAAAAGTATTGGGCTTAACTGAAAAAGTAATTTTTCACTTCTGTTGTTTCTTTTTCAAAAGGAAAGCTTTCAATCACTTAGAGTATTTCACTTTTAAAAACTGAATATAGACCTTCAAGATTTAAGAAGCCCAGCTGAATATTTTCCTATTTTTTTTAGTGTGAGATTTTCCAGTGTTTAAAAAAAAAAAAAAAAAAGCATGCACTTTGTTTTAGGATATTTTTAGCTGAATATCAATGCAAGGGTCTGTCCTGGGAAGCAGAGCCCTGGGGAGGGAATGGAGTAACAGCTGTTTTTTTTTTTTGTTTGTTTTGTTTTGTTTTGTTTTCTTCCCAGTCATAAAAACAATCCTTCAGCTTTTGCTATGGCCCTGGGTGACCTGGCTTGGGTGCTCCTTGGTCCAGTCCAGCCTTCAACCTTCTGCCTTCTGTTTCTGCCTTGGCTCTTCCATGCTGCAGGGGCAGCTTCTGCCATCTCCTCTGCTCCCAGCAGGACCTCATCTCCCCGGGGCAGAGAAAATGGGAAATGGTTAATTCTCATGTGGAGAGCCTGCAAAAATCAGATCTCTGCTCAGTCACTTGTGCAGCCGGAAAGACTTCAAATTTTGTTTGTAGTGTAAAAGACTCTTAACTGCCTGCTTTTGTCCGTACCACTGCAGTATACTGTAATTTGAATTACTGTTTGGTTTTCTGTGCTACAGTTGCTGGCGGCTCCATACAGAATCCTGGTTTTAATGTTCATTTGAATATTTAATTACTCTATAATAGCACAATAATTACTGTGTAGCTACAGAGGAATTGCATGGCTGTTTGTACTCTGTAAACTAGTGTTGACCTCATCTGCAAACAAATAATTATGCAGCAAACATACCTGTTTAACTTAAACAGTTATTAGCAGAGAACCAGGAGAAATGTAGAAAGTGCTGTTGATTCTTTCATAATGCCATATACGGAATTCTTTAGTTTCTTGATTTCTTTTACTGACAGAATGTTAGATGATACAAACCAGCACCAGGAAAAATATTTCTATAGCGTTTAATGATGCTAGAGCTACCTCTGATGGCACCATATAAATACGCGGTGCTTCCTAGCCCTTTATTTCTGCAGCTGGCGATTAAGCAAATGGAAATATTTCCAAACAACTTCGTGTGCTCTGGCTGTGTCTCTGCAGTTGGGGGCCTGTTCTAGGAACTCGGAGGAAAACCACAAGGTGGCAATGTGCACAAGGAAATAAAGCCGCTCAGATCTGCCTGGAAGCCACAGCACTCAAAGATGGAATTACTCAGCCTCGAGATCTAACAGAGCTCCTGCGTTACAGGAGCTGGGGTAGGATTTCAAGCATCTTTTCCACTTTAGAAGGATTTTAACTAAGAGTATATGTAATGGAAAATATCTCTGTAGTGACTGCTTTGTTTCATGCTGGTGGATATCTGCAGTAAATGTTTCTTTCCTTTAGGTTCAGATGCTCCCCAGTGAGTACTGGGGAACATGTTTTCTTGTCACCAGTCCCCTGCCTGGTGATCTGTCCTGGTGCACCTGTCCATGCTCCAGGCATGGGGATGCTGAGCACCTTCTTGACCCCCTGACACCTTTCCCATCCCTCCCTTGCTCTGGGTTATCCTGGGCTGCAGGAGCGGCCTGTGCCTGCCTCTGACTTCTGCACACATCGAGTGGGTTGCTGAGAAGGGACGGGCAAAACAGTGCTTGGACTGCTTTGAGGAAACCTGGCTTCCCTGATAGTGCCCCTCTGAGGTGAGGGCTCAGACCTCTGTGTCTTGATGCCAGACTGAGAAACAGCAAAACCTACCCTGTTTTGGCTTGTTAGAAGATGTATATGAACTGCAGGGAATTCTGAGATCAAAGCTCAGTGACCACCTTCCTCGTAGGAATGGCTTTTCTTAAGGAAATATGATGCACAGTGTGCTGGTCCCTGTTGCCAGGTCCTTCAAAGCAGGCCTGTTTTATACCCATCCCTGAGGGAAGATGTGTACTTCTCTTCCTGCTTTCTTTTTGGGAGTCAGCTCATCCCTCTGCAGCAGAGACAGCAAAATCATCAGGCTATAACTGTTGCATACGTGCTCCTTGAGGTGCATGCTGAGGTATTAAGGTGTGTTGGTGGGATGTGATTCAGTCTAGTGCAAGGGGGGTGTTAATCTGGCAGAACAAGTGCAGTGAGTTCCTGTTTGCTGATCGGGGGCTTCGTGCTCGCTGTCTGCCGAGCTCTGCCCGGAGGAGCCCTGTGGGGCAGCTGGCTGTACCCGCTGCCCTCCAACAGCAGGTGGCATCGCGGCTGAGCGCCCGGGAGGGAGCTCAGCTTTGGGACTTTCTGGGCATGGTTCCAGGCAATAATATCTTTTCCCACCAGTTGTGACAGATCTAAACTTCACTTCACGTTAGAAGCTTAAAAAGGAACTGTTTTTAAAAAAAAAAAAAAAAATCCCTTTTCTAGCTTGTTTGCAGACCAGCTATCCCCAAAATACCTGTGTAAGGCTTCCAAACGAGAGCATGGGAGCATGTCATCGCTCTGAACCTGGTGAGGACCTGGTGCTTTACCAAATGGACTTCGTGTCAGAGTTGCTGCATGCAACTCTTAATTTACATTTTTGCTGTGAAAAGTCTGCCTTTTAAATCTGTCTCTTAAGACAGTGTTAGTAAAAAAGCTCGGCTCAGCACAGCTCCTTGGTAGGAACAGGTCAAGAGGAGACAAAGTTGCACGCTACCCAATGCATCCATGAGATTTAGCCACTTGATTTTAGACAACTGGGTTGTTTTTCTGTGGATTTACAAGGGTTCCGTTCAGCACAGAAACAGTGAAGATCATGTTCTCTTACATTCATCTGTATCCTGCAGGATAGTAAAGCAGGCTTCAACAGCCCAGATGATTTTGAAATGAATTGCGGAGCTGGGTGGGGAAGTCAGTGGCTCTTTTCTAAAGAATAGAGCCCTTAGTGTCTGTGCTGCAACACTATTCCCCTTTTGTCTATTTGTCTTTAGCTCTTTGTTATGTCAACATCTGTAGTTTTGAGTAAATAGCATAAGGGGAGAATGCATATTGTACTCCTGTTAAAGGAGCGGGGCTGGGTGGGGGCCAGATAACTGTATGAACTGTGCTGCCTCTGTGAAGCAAGGAGGTCGGGAGTAAATGCATACATAGGACTCCCAGAGACCCTAATTTTATGATGAATGATATTGCTTAGTACTTAATTGACTACATCCTTGCCTTGTGCAAACCAGTGTAGCTCTTGTGTCAGTCCTTTGGATGTGTTGGTCCACTGGAGCCAAGTACCTGATGCTTATGTAGCTTCTCTGAAATGTTCATGTCTTTTGTCAGCTCCCTCCAGAAGCTTTTAGCTATGCTGGTTCTTAATTATTAAAAAATATTTTATTTGTATAATTGTGCAAACATTTTATCATGGACTTTAATGTGCTATTGAACACATTTTATCAAGGACTTTAAAATCCTGCTCTACTTGTAGCTAATGCTGCCACCTCTCCATCCTCCCCCCAGCTAGTTCCAAATAAAATGGGCAGAGTTGAAGTCCCAAAGCTAAGGAATTCTGCTATTTTTATGAAAATACATTAGAGGGAGTGAGGAACATGGCTAGTGATGTCTGAATGAAAGGCTGCTGTGTGAATTTAGTTTTTGCAAGACCTCAGAGATGTGGTGTGAGAGATTAAGATGCTCGCTAGCTTGGGTTTACAGAGCAGCGAAATGTCACCCGGCTCCAGGAGGGATTCAGCATGAACACGATACCTTCACCATGTGATTTGCTGTGCGTGGGGAGCAGCTCAATGGTGCTGAAATCAATCCACTAGCAGTTCCATGGACAGGAAACCAATTAATGAGTAGTTCTCATCTGTTTCAGTGCAACCTCGGAGCATGCTTTTCAAAGGAAACGCAAGGTGTCACAAAAAATATTTGCCAAGTAAATATTATGAACTATTAACTGGGCTGCAAGAATAAACTTTAAGATGAGGTCCATCTTCCCCATTTAGCTGTTATTGCTCCCTTTGACCAGAGCCATGATATTAACAGTTGGGATGTGGCAGAAATACTGGACTTCTCAGATAAGCAACTTGCCTTACACTCTGAAGGGCTGGTCTATGCCCAGCAGTGGATGTGGGCTAATCTTCTCTCTCACTGGGTGAGATGGCTCAGGGATCTCTGTGCTGGACTGCCATCTAGCTGCATGCGAAGTGCATACACTTATGAATAAGTGGTTCCTCATCATGAGAACATGGATCTGTTGAGATAAGAGATGATGCAAGCCCACTGAAATGGTGTGGAGCAAAATCAGGATCTGGGCAGAAGCAAAGCGATGTAGAAATAATCTTTCTACTGATGGGGGCTCTGCTGGACTTTCCAATTTGATGTGTGGTGATGCTGGATGTGAGTTGGCTTGTGCTGCACAAGCTTGGTACACTGGCTGGCAGCGTCTTAAGCCCCTGGAAGCAGGGGATGAGCTCTGTGCCTCTTGCTTTACTCGGTTGCTTGCCTCTTCCAAGCCCTGGGCAAAACAAGCTGTCTCTTATGGATACGCTTTTGTCCCATTTGAAGTTATCTGGATGTAGGCTTGTGCTTAGTACTTGAAACACTTATGTATTTTGCTGGATAGAAACAAGTCTAAGAACACTTCGATTTACGCATGTGGTGTTGACTTGTAGCCTTAAATCACGTATAGCAGGAAGAAATCCCAAGAGGGGCAGTTTTCTTTCATTTAGCTTCATTTGGTGCTGAGCAGACCTGACAACATTGCTGTAGTGCTAACAGCTAAGGGAATGGATGTTGGTGCTTGGGAGATGTATTTGTGTAAGTAAGTATGTACATGTTTCAGTATTTGCAGAGAACTTAATTATGTTTGATAGCTAATTAATTTTGTTGTATTTTGACACTTTTACTTTAATATGCTACAAAAGACAGTTCATGAGGGATGGGATTTCCTTCATTTTGAAAGCAGCCTCTACCTGTCTCTTGTTCTCCCATATTCAGAAATGCTCTTTGAAGGTCTGCTAACTATTCTTTTGGTTGCAACCAATTTTTTTTCTCCTCTGGAAGCTTGTCAGTAGATCTTGTTTCCATTGAGCAAAAGGGGAAGACTTTTAAAAGCACAGAGGACTGTAAGGAACCCAATTTCACTGTAAGGTTGGGTGCCTAATTGCCCTTTGTGCCATTAAAAATATGTCTCCATATGTGTTTTGTGTTGTTTGTGGGCTCTTCCCTCCTCACACAGGCAAAAATCAATTGATCAATGTTTGTTACAAAGTTATGAACAAACGTCTCTGGTCTCATTGATGTCAGCCCAGTGTGTTCTCCTTGCTAACAAAATGAGTTGCAAAGTCAGCAGGAGGCTTGCAAGAACACAGAGCGCGGGTTTTGTTTGCATAGCACACAGGGCTGGCCGCTGCTTAAATAACAAATCATCCGTCTATGCTTCCACAGATTTTTTTTTATTTTTTTTTGCATCAGGAGTTGTTTTTTGAATAAAGGGTCATTTGCTGCCTTACTGAGGGAAAACAGTGATGTAAACATGTGGCGGTGCTGCACGTCCCAGCCTGCATGCTGTTTTCTAGCAGACCCACAGAGGCAGGGGCTGTCACAGCCTGGGTCTGAGCATGCTGCTGGTTGCCCTGGGTCATGCACCAGCAGCTGTGGGACCAGTCTTGGGACGAGGTAGTTTGGTCACAGCTCCAACACGACATGCTGGTGAGCTCTGCACAGAACCAACCCAAAAGCAAACCCTGTGTCTGGGAGTGTTGTCCAAATGCTACTTGAACTCCAGCAGATCAGTGCTGTGCCTGCTGCCCTGGGGAGTCTGTCCCAGTGCCCAACCATCTCTGGGTGCAGAACCTTCCCCTAACCCCCAGCTTGACCCTCCCCTGTCCCAGCTCCATGCCATTCCCTCTGGTCCTGTCGCTGTCCCCAGAGCAGAGCTCAGTGCTCAGGGCTCGTCCTGGTCAGATGCTCTAGCTGAGGCCTCATACCAAAGACTGCTGAAGCAGATTCTGGTCTCTGCAGCAGCCTGTTGCTCATCCAGCAATACTGCTGCTTGGTGCAACACCTCTTATCAATGCTGCTTTATTTAAAGTTGTAGCAATATGTTGTGTGTGTTTGTTTTGTTGTTGTTGTTGTTTTTTTAAGTCCTTTCCTGCTGTTCCAGGTGCTCTCACCTCCCTGCCTGTTTTGAAGCAAAACACGCTTGGAGGGTGAGAAGATGGCTTGCTGGCTGTTCTTCATCTTGCGTTTGCTTACAGTTCGTTCGTGATGAGCCCTTTATCTACTGTACTCCTACAGCTTCTAGCTTTTTTCCTGCCAAATTTTGATCATTAAGTCTGGTAGTATTGACTGCCTTGGATTTCGCTTCACTTATGTTCAACATTTAAAGGTTATTTCTAATATGTGTAAAAAAATAAAAATAAAAATACACTGTATACAAATGACAAGGAACTGTGATTATCACTTCTTCCCACCTTTTCTTCCAACATTTCTCTAGTTTCTGCTCTAACAGCAGGAACCAAATATGTGCAAAATAAAAAGATATATTTCTAATTTATAGGAGTTCTTAAAAGGCTCCTTTAGGTTCAGATTAAACCCTACCACAGGTTCAAGGGAAAATTTAAGAAAATCAATTTTCCCTGGCTGAAAGAGCAAAACCACTGCAGTTTATATAATGTTCTTTGTTACTTGAATCAATACCTCTGTTCCCATGAATGGCTGAATAATCACTTTCTTACATAATGTTAGTACACAGACTTATCTCCTTCAGACTTTGTTGTTGAGCCTGCAGTAAAATATTTTTGATCATTAACAGTTTCTTACTCTTATCCTTGTTTAATTTTTTCCTGTATCAGAATCTTGCTCAGAGCTTGAAATGTGACAATTATTCCCTGCTGTGGCACTGGCATGAAATATAAAACTATTTTTCAAATTAATGGCTTTCCAAGAAATCATAAGAAAGGTCATGCATAACCATAGCTAAATGCAACTTTATTAGTTGCTTTGGCTGTGAATATTTTCAAATTGTCTGTTAATCACTAATGGTGGCAGGAGACATACCTATCGTGTACATAACTGTTTCAGAAGAAACAGCTTGGATAACAATGCGCTTAAGGAAGAGCTGGTTGCTCCTGCTGCCCATCCTGCCCCAAGGCAGGGTGGGTTCCCCTTTTCCTTGTTGTGTTGCTGCAGCACTGTGACGAGCCCCAGTCCCCACTGCAGGAGTGAGGGGGATGTTGGAGCAGGGGCTACTGCTTTGCCGTGACATGGGCATGTAGCTGTCTCTGTTAGTGATGGCAGGACACCTCTAATACCAGGCTTTCTATTGTCCTTAATGTATCTACTGTTTCCTAATTGTAGCATTGCAAATGTCCTTGCAAGGATATGATCTCTTCAGGAAAGAGGTAGGACATGCCTTGGAAAGGGTGACTAAAACAAAAGGATTTTTCTGTTTTGTTTCAGTAACTCATGCTTATTACAGCTTTGTATTTTAAGCATCACCTTTTCCACTTACAAACAGTTGCATTATTAAAAAGATATTTTCGTCTGATAGTAACCTTGGCAGTAGTTGTCAAGGCTAATAGTCTGACATTTCAGATCACCCACAACTAATCATCTGAGCATGGCAACACATTTGAGAAAGCCATTACGGATGCATGGCCACAGCGCGGGGTGTTGCAGCAGCGCTGACGGCTGCCCTGCAAAGTGCCTGATTTTCCTCTGCTGCGTGGGCACGTGGCAGAAAAGCATTTTCGAGGGGCTTGGGAGCAATCCAGACACAAGTGGTAGGGCATGTGTTTGTGGAAAGCTCACCACAGCACTGGTGAGCAGAGCTGCCTCTTCCAGCCCCTGGGAGAGGCTTTCTCCATCTCCTCAGTGGCTCTCACAGGGGGACCTGCCATGGGGGCTCCTGAGCACCATCCTGAGTGACCTGTGGCAGGGATCTCTGCAGCTGTCAGCCTTTTGGAAGCTCAGGGAAGCCCAAAGAGGCCAGCGGTTGTACCCAACCTCCAATATGTGGGCCTGGGAGCCCAAAAGAAGAGAAAACAGGAAGAAATTGCTTTGCCTTGCTTCTTTGGTGCTGGGAAGGCAGAAGGTGCTCAGGATGTTAAAGTGCTGGGGCATGCTCAGCGCTGAGGAGATGGCATTTTGCTCGGGTGTGGGCCAGGCTTGCAGTCAGGCTGAGGGGGGACAAGCTCGGTGCATTTTGGAAGCCACCTGAGCAGCCTCTGGGCCTGGGCTGAGGCCCAGCCTCTGTCAGAGCAGGCAGTGGCCTCAGGCACTTCTCTGTTCGGTGACACATGGCCTGACTCCTGAAGAACCAGTGGGGATGAATGTGAAAGCCCACTGTGCATAGCGAAGAAAAAGCTGTCATAAATCCAAGATTTAGGCAAGAACTTGTCGTGGAGACTGGGTCTTAGCCCTAGTACTTGGCTTGCCCCATCTAGGTCTCCAGCTTTGTCTGGGATGGGGGTGATGGCAAGTTCTTTATCTGCAAAGTTCTCTGAGATGTGCAAGAAGCTGATTTAAGTGGAAACGTGAAGTGGGCTATAGCGTGGAGTCCATGTTGTGTGTTGGTTCCTCCAGTGCACACTTAAAGATAATGCGTTCTCATGGACACAATTCAGTGTATAAAAAGACAAGTTTTCACCTGGTTACAGCACCTTGGAGTAAATGATGAATGCTATGACTCTTTTTCTCTTCAGAAACAGTGAAAAGCAGTTTAATATGGCTGACGCTTCTGTAACTGAACATCGATGCCAGCCTAAGACCTTTAAAGAAAAGCTGTTTGCAAGCAAACCTTGTGTCACACTTTGCTCGTGTTCTTATTGTTAAGAATGTTTCAGTGGAATCTTTATTTTAGCTTGGGTTTTGTGAAGCTCGGATGTAATGCTCCTTATGTCCCTGGGTGCGTTGTCCAAATAGCTGAAGCTTGGAAGAAAATGCTGAGTTTCTTGCCTCCCATGATGCTGGCTCCTGATGCCGGTTGGGGTATTTCAGCCTGCTGGGGCTAATTAGACATTGGTGTCTGAGCACAAACCCAGGGTCTCTTCAGACAAGCGCTTTAACTCCCAGTCCTGTCCATTCTCAGCTGTGCTCTCAGTGCAATCCAGCTCACTTTGCTCACTGGCAATTAAACTCTCTCTGCGTACAGGTTAGTTTAATGTTAGACTTAACCTAGCAGATATAAAAAGTTTTATTCATATACCTTCCATGATTTAAAAAGTAAAAAAATCAGCAAGCAGGTCTGTTTTGCATCATGTTGGCCGTGAGTGGTTAAAAACAGTTGATTGACTTGGATGTGGAGGGCACTGTACAACAATATGCATCCTATTTGCCTGACTGTAGGCTGCAAAGAAACCAGTGATCCAAAGCTGTTTTGGTTTTGCCCTCTGAAAGACATGCTCACTCCAGAGCAGACTAACATCTGGGTTTTCTCAGAAAGGCTTGTCATCTCAAATATTGGTTGAGATGTGGTTCCCAAGACCTAACAGGGGCTTAAAAGAAGAAAATGCCTTAGCTGTCCCCATATCCTTCTGGGCTGTTAGAGGTAGAAAGCCAGCCCTGCTTAGATGTCAAAAGAAGACTTGCTCTGTGGTAAGTGAAGTGATTTAAATATAAATATAAGTGTTTAAATATTGTGTAATCTGAATTATTGGAGCCAGTTCATACGGCTTTGTTTCCCTTTGCTCTTCAGTATATCACTGATTTGCTTGCTTTGAGATTGCATTTCACTGCATTTCTATCCCTCTGTCTGCCTGTATCAGTAATTAGCTCTGGGCCTGCAAGAATCTGGACCAATGTATGCACATAGTTGTGTACTGCTTGTTGTTACTTTTTCCTCAGATATTTATAGAAACACAGTTCTGTTGTGTCAATATAAAGGTTTCTGCAGGTCGGCCAAAGGACACTGTCTCTGAGGGAATGCAACCAGCAGGTCTGTGTGACACCATTAGCTCCATGATTACCTGTCTTTCTAGGAGAATCCTGTGTTTTGCAAATAGGAACGAAGCATGCTGTATGGGATAGAGTGGGAGGGATGGGAAGGATGTAAAAAGGGTAGTATTTGAGAAATGGTGTGTTAGGGCATAACCTGAAATGACATGTACCAGCAGGAAGTGAGAGGAATACTAAGTTACACTTTTCACACAGAAATTGTGCTTTTCCAACTTGAACTAGTGAAGTTTGCATAAACCCAGAGACACAAACACATCCCCTGGCCCTCTTGTGTGGTGACTGGTGTTTGGGTCTGCTCTCTGGACACATCCAGTTTGCTTCCAGCCCCACTGCTGCTCCCTGCTCCCATACCAGGCATCTTTTACTAATGGAAACACACATTTCTTTTCTATCCTTTGACAACTGTTTGGGCTGGGGGGGAAGGGAGGGAAGAATAAGGAGAAAATATGAACTAAACATCTTTGTGTTTTCTGGGATTTTTCCTCATTGGCTTAATTGCAATAACATTTATAACACATAATATAGTGCACCAAGGTTGTAATTTTCCTATCATCTAAATTGCAGGCTGAAAAGTGTGTTAGGAAAAAACTGTAGAAAATGAATTGCTGCTTTCAAAATGACTACTGTTAACTGACAATGTGACCGGCAAATGATTGCCAAAGACAGGATGTTTTTGTGTATGTTAGTGAACTGTAGCATGGTGTTTCTAAATGTGTCTCAGCACACGCTGAATAATACATCTTTAACTAAAAGAAATCATCTCCTTCAAACATGTGCCTGTATTTCTTACAGGTGCTTATAAATAATAACAAAAAAGAAAAGGGGACAGGTTCAATATGCCTAATTCTGTATCTGTGTATTACTGAAGGAGATATAATTAAAGGGATTTTTGAATTTGAATTTAATTTCTACTATTGCTTGTGAATGTTTGATGTCCCTGTGAGACCCATCAACTTCACGTGTTTCTAACCAGCTGTGCTTTCCCAGGGCTCATGTTGTGCATTGCTCCTGCAGCATGGAAGTGTTTGGAGCTGTGCAAGACACAGAAAAGCCCAGTCTTCCCAAGGGATATATGCAAAGAGGAATGTATATTGTAGTCAGTGTGAGGGGTTCAAGTAAGGGGACAGCAGCTGCCTGGCCTGCTGGGTTTTTCCCTAAAACCTATTTTCCAAATTTAGGTCCTTTGTGAGATCCCAGTGCTTCAGCTCTGAGCTCTGAAATGTTTGCCTCAGCACAAGAAGGACCAGGAATGTTGCCTAAGCTTTTTTTTTTTTTTTTTTTCAATTTTCTTCTACTTAGCTTATTTATGTTCAAGTATATATGGAAGTCAAAATAAT